>NW_027478933.1:0-359023 GCF_051014685.1 Ptiloglossa arizonensis
CGGCCTAGGGGAAAAGTACGCATACCGTTGTAATCGGGCGAGTTTCTACTTTCAGATGCAACAGAAATTTTGCGGATTGGTCAATCCGTTCGCGAGATATGGCAGTTTGGAAGTATGAAACACTTGAGAAACACAAAATTTTCGCAGTTCTGATGCTCGAAACGAATAACTAGAGCGGCCTAGGGGAAAAGTACGCATACCGTTGTAATCGGGCGAGTTTCTACTTTCAGATGCATCAGAAATTTTGCGGATTGGTCAATCCGTTCGCGAGATATGGCAGTTTGGAAGTAAGAAACGCTTGAGAAACTCAAAATTTTCGCAGTTCTGATGCTCGAAACGAATAACTAGAACGGCCTAGGGGAAAAGCACGCATACCGTTGTAATCGGGCGAGTTTCTACTTTCAGATGCAACAGAAATTTTGCGGATTAGGCAATCCGTTCGCGAGATATGGCAGTTTAGAGGTAAGAAACGCTTGAGAAACTCAAAATTTTCGCAGTTCTGATGCTCGACAAGCATAACTAGAACGGTCTAGGGGAAAAGTACGCATACCGTTGTAATCGGGCGAGTTTCTACTTTCAGATGCAACAGAAATTTTGCGGATCGGTCAATCCGTTCGCGAGATATGGCAGTTTGGAGGTAATAAACGCTTGAGAAACTCAAAATTTTCGCAGTTCTGATGCTCGAAACGAATAACTAGAACGGCCTAGGGGAAAAGTACGCATACCATTGTAATCGGGCGAGTTTCTACTTTCAGATGCAAAAGAAATTTTGCGGATTGGTCAATCCGTTCGCGAGATATGGCAGTTTGGAGGTAAGAAACGCTTGAGAAACTCAAAATTTTCGCAGTTCTGATGCTCGAAACGAATAACTAGAACGGCCTAGGGGAAAAGCACGCATACCGTTGTAATCGGGCGAGTTTCTACTTTCAGATGCAACAGAAATTTTGCGGATTAGTCAATCCGTTCGCGAGATATGGCATTTTGGAGGTAAGAAACGCTTGAGAAACTCAAAATTTTCGCAGTTCTGATGCTCGAAACGAATAACTAGAACGGACTAGGGGAAAAGTACTTATACCGTTGTAATCGGGCGAGTTTCTACTTTCAGATGCAACAGAAATTTTGCGAACTGGTCAATCCGTTCGCGAGATATGGCAGTTTGGAGGTAAGAAACGCTTGAGAAACTCAAAATTTTCGCAGTTCTGATGCTCGAAACGAATAACTAGAACGGCCTAGGGGAAAAGTACGCACACCGTTGTAATCGGGCGAGTTTCTACTTTCAGATGCAACAGAAATTTTGCGGCTTAGTCAATCCGTTCGCGAGATATGGCAGTTTGGAGGTAAGAAACGCTTGGGAAACTCAAAATTTTCGCAGTTCTGATGCTCGACAAGCATAACTAGAACGGTCTAGGGGAAAAGTACGCATACCGATGTAATCGGGCGAGTTTCTACTTTCAGATGCAACAGAAATTTTGCGGATTGGTCAATCCGTTCGCGAGATATGGCAGTTTGGAGGTAATAAACGCTTGAGAAACTCAAAATTTTCGCAGTTCTGATGCTCGAAACGAATAACTAGAACGGCCTAGGGGAAAAGTACGCATACCGTTGTAATCGGGCGAGTTTCTACTTTCAGATGCAACAGAAATTTTGCGGATTGGTCAATCCGTTCGCGAGATATGGCAGTTTGGAGGTAAGAAACGCTTGAGAAACTCAAAATTTTCGCAGTTCTGATGCTCGAAACGAATAACTAGAACGGCCTAGGGGAAAAGTACGCATACCGTTGTAATCGGGCGAGTTTCTACTTTCAGATGCAACAGAAATTTTGCGGATTGGTCAATCCGTTCGCGAGATATGGCAGTTTGGAGGTAAGAAACGCTTGAGAAACTCAAAATTTTCGCAGTTCTGATGCTCGACAAGCATAACTAGAACGGTCTAGGGGAAAAGTACGCATACCGTTGTAATCGGGCGAGTTTCTACTTTCAGATGCAACAGAAATTTTGCAGATTGGTCAATCCGTTCGCGAGATATGGCAGTTTGGAGGTAAGAAACACTTGAGAAACTCAAAATTTTCGCAGTTCTGATGCTCGAAACGAATAACTAGAACGGCCTAGGGGAAAAGTACGCATGCCGTTGTAATCGGGCGAGTTTCTATTTTCAGATGCAACAGAAATTTTGCGGATTGGTCAATCCGTTCGCGAGATATGGCGGTTTGGAGGTAAGAAACGCTTGAGAAACTCAAAATTTTCGCAGTTCTGATGCTCGAAACGAATAACTAGAACGGACTAGGGGAAAAGTACGCATACCGTTGTAATCGGGCGAGTTTCTACTTTCAGATGCAACAGAAATTTTGCGGATTGGACAATCCGTTCGCGAGATATGGCAGTTTGGAGGTAAGAAACGCTTGAGAAACTCAAAATTTTCGCAGTTCTGATGCTCGAAACGAATAACTAGAACGGTCTAGGGGAAAAGTACGCATACCGTTGTAATCGGGCGAGTTTCTACTTTCAGTTGCAACAGAAATTTTGCGGATTGGTCAATCCGTTCGCGAGATATGGCAGTTTGGAGGTAAGAAACACTTGAGAAACTCAAAATTTTCGCAGTTCTGATGCTCGAAACGAATAACTAGAACGGCCTAGGGGAAAAGTACGCATACCGTTGTAATCGGG
Organism: Ptiloglossa arizonensis; assembly: GCF_051014685.1. Taxonomy (NCBI): domain Eukaryota; kingdom Metazoa; phylum Arthropoda; class Insecta; order Hymenoptera; family Colletidae; genus Ptiloglossa; species Ptiloglossa arizonensis. The sequence continues at coordinate 2,664 of NW_027478933.1, forward strand.
CGAGTTTCTACTTTCAGATGCAACAGAAATTTTGCGGATTGGTCAATCCGTTGGCGAGATATGGCAGTTTGGAGGTAAGAAACGCTTGAGAAACTCAAAATTTTCGCAGTTCTGATGCTCGAAACGAATAACTAGAACGGACTAGGGGAAAAGTACGCATACCGTTGTAAGCGGGCGAGTTTCTACTTTCAGATGCAACAAAAATTTTGCGGATTGGTCAATCCGTTCGCGAGATATGGCAGTTTGGAGGTAAGAAACGCTTGAGAAACTCAAAATTTTCGCAGTTCTGATGCTCGAAACGAATAACTAGAACGGACTAGGGGAAAAGTACTTATACCGTTGTAATCGGGCGAGTTTCTACTTTCAGATGCAACAGAAATTTTGCGGACTGGTCAATCCGTTCGCGAGATATGGCAGTTTGGAGGTAAGAAACGCTTGAGAAACTCAAAATTTTCGCAGTTCTGATGCTCGAAACGAATAACTAGAACGGCCTAGGGGAAAAGTACGCACACCGTTTTAATCGGGCGAGTTTCTACTTTCAGATGCAACAGAAATTTTGCGGCTTAGTCAATCCGTTCGCGAGATATGGCAGTTTGGAGGTAAGAAACGCTTGAGAAACTCAAAATTTTCGCAGTTCTGATGCTCGACAAGCATAACTAGAACGGTCTATGGGAAAAGTACGCATACCGTTGTAATCGGGCGAGTTTCTACTTTCAGATGCAACAGAAATTTTGCGGATTGGTCAATCCGTTCGCGAGATATGGCAGTTTGGAGGTAAGAAACACTTGAGAAACTCAAAATTTTCGCAGTTCTGATGCTCGAAACGAATAACTAGAACGGCCTAGGGGAAAAGTACGCATACCGTTGTAATCGGGCGAGTTTCTACTTTCAGACGCAACAGAAATTTTGCGGATTAGTCAATCCGTTCGCGAGATATGGCATTTTGGATGTAAGAAACGCTTGAGAAACTCAAAATTTTCGCAGTTCTGATGCTCGAAACGAATAACTAGAACGGACTAGGGCAAAAGTACTTATACCGTTGTAATCGGGCGAGTTTCTACTTTCAGATGCAACAGAAATTTTGCGGATTGGTCAATCCGTTCGCGAGATATGGCAGTTTGGAGGTAAGAAACGCTTGAGAAACTCAAAATTTTCGCAGTTCTGATGCTCGACAAGCATAACTAGAACGGTCTAGGGGAAAAGTACGCATACCGTTGTAATCGGGCGAGTTTCTACTTTCAGATGCAACAGAAATTTTGCAGATTGGTCAATCCGTTCGCGAGATATGGCAGTTTGGAGGTAAGAAACACTTGAGAAACTCAAAATTTTCGCAGTTCTGATGCTCGAAACGAATAACTAGAACGGCCTAGGGGAAAAGTACGCATGCCGTTGTAATCGGGCGAGTTTCTATTTTCAGATGCAACAGAAATTTTGCGGATTGGTCAATCCGTTCGCGAGATATGGCGGTTTGGAGGTAAGAAACGCTTGAGAAACTCAAAATTTTCGCAGTTCTGATGCTCGAAACGAATAACTAGAACGGACTAGGGGAAAAGTACGCATACCGTTGTAATCGGGCGAGTTTCTACTTTCAGATGCAACAGAAATTTTGCGGATTGGTCAATCCGTTCGCGAGATATGGCAGTTTGGAGGTAAGAAACGCTTGAGAAACTCACAATTTTCGCAGTTCTGATGCTCGAAACGAATAACTAGAACGGTCTAGGGGAAAAGTACGCATACCGTTGTAATCGGGCGAGTTTCTACTTTCAGTTGCAACAGAAATTTTGCGGATTGGTCAATCCGTTGGCGAGATATGGCAGTTTGGAGGTAAGAAACGCTTGAGAAACTCAAAATTTTCGCAGTTCTGATGCTCGAAACGAATAACTAGAACGGACTAGGGGAAAAGTACGCATACCGTTGTAATCGGGCGAGTTTCTACTTTCAGATGCAACAAAAATTTTGCGGATTGGTCAATCCGTTCGCGAGATATGGCAGTTTGGAGGTAAGAAACGCTTGAGAAACTCAAAATTTTCGCAGTTCTGATGCTCGAAACGAATAACTAGAACGGACTAGGGGAAAAGTACTTATACCGTTGTAATCGGGCGAGTTTCTACTTTCAGATGCAACAGAAATTTTGCGGACTGGTCAATCCGTTCGCGAGATATGGCAGTTTGGAGGTAAGAAACGCTTGAGAAACTCAAAATTTTCGCAGTTCTGATGCTCGAAACGAATAACTAGAACGGCCTAGGGGAAAAGTACGCACACCGTTTTAATCGGGCGAGTTTCTACTTTCAGATGCAACAGAAATTTTGCGGCTTAGTCAATCCGTTCGCGAGATATGGCAGTTTGGAGGTAAGAAACGCTTGAGAAACTCAAAATTTTCGCAGTTCTGATGCTCGACAAGCATAACTAGAACGGTCTATGGGAAAAGTACGCATACCGTTGTAATCGGGCGAGTTTCTACTTTCAGATGCAACAGAAATTTTGCGGATTGGTCAATCCGTTCGCGAGATATGGCAGTTTGGAGGTAAGAAACACTTGAGAAACTCAAAATTTTCGCAGTTCTGATGCTCGAAACGAATAACTAGAACGGCCTAGGGGAAAAGTACGCATACCGTTGTAATCGGGCGAGTTTCTACTTTCAGACGCAACAGAAATTTTGCGGATTAGTCAATCCGTTCGCGAGATATGGCATTTTGGATGTAAGAAACGCTTGAGAAACTCAAAATTTTCGCAGTTCTGATGCTCGAAACGAATAACTAGAACGGACTAGGGCAAAAGTACTTATACCGTTGTAATCGGGCGAGTTTCTACTTTCAGATGCAACAGAAATTTTGCGGATTGGTCAATCCGTTCGCGAGATATGGCAGTTTGGAGGTAAGAAACGCTTGAGAAACTCAAAATTTTCGCAGTTCTGATGCTCGACAAGCATAACTAGAACGGTCTAGGGGAAAAGTACGCATACCGTTGTAATCGGGCGAGTTTCTACTTTCAGATGCAACAGAAATTTTGCAGATTGGTCAATCCGTTCGCGAGATATGGCAGTTTGGAGGTAAGAAACACTTGAGAAACTCAAAATTTTCGCAGTTCTGATGCTCGAAACGAATAACTAGAACGGCCTAGGGGAAAAGTACGCATGCCGTTGTAATCGGGCGAGTTTCTATTTTCAGATGCAACAGAAATTTTGCGGATTGGTCAATCCGTTCGCGAGATATGGCGGTTTGGAGGTAAGAAACGCTTGAGAAACTCAAAATTTTCGCAGTTCTGATGCTCGAAACGAATAACTAGAACGGACTAGGGGAAAAGTACGCATACCGTTGTAATCGGGCGAGTTTCTACTTTCAGATGCAACAGAAATTTTGCGGATTGGTCAATCCGTTCGCGAGATATGGCAGTTTGGAGGTAAGAAACGCTTGAGAAACTCACAATTTTCGCAGTTCTGATGCTCGAAACGAATAACTAGAACGGTCTAGGGGAAAAGTACGCATACCGTTGTAATCGGGCGAGTTTCTACTTTCAGTTGCAACAGAAATTTTGCGGATTGGTCAATCCGTTCGCGAGATATGGCAGTTTGGAGGTAAGAAACACTTGAGAAACTCAAAATTTTCGCAGTTCTGATGCTCGAAACGAATAACTAGAACGGCCTAGGGGAAAAGTACGCATACCGTTGTAATCGGGCGAGTTTCTACTTTCAGATGCAACAGAAATTTTGCGGATTGGTCAATCCGTTGGCGAGATATGGCAGTTTGGAGGTAAGAAACGCTTGAGAAACTCAAAATTTTCGCAGTTCTGATGCTCGAAACGAATAACTAGAACGGACTAGGGGAAAAGTACGCATACCGTTGTAATCGGGCGAGTTTCTACTTTCAGATGCAACAAAAATTTTGCGGATTGGTCAATCCGTTCGCGAGATATGGCAGTTTGGAGGTAAGAAACGCTTGAGAAACTCAAAATTTTCGCAGTTCTGATGCTCGAAACGAATAACTAGAACGGACTAGGGGAAAAGTACTTATACCGTTGTAATCGGGCGAGTTTCTACTTTCAGATGCAACAGAAATTTTGCGGACTGGTCAATCCGTTCGCGAGATATGGCAGTTTGGAGGTAAGAAACGCTTGAGAAACTCAAAATTTTCGCAGTTCTGATGCTCGAAACGAATAACTAGAACGGCCTAGGGGAAAAGTACGCACACCGTTTTAATCGGGCGAGTTTCTACTTTCAGATGCAACAGAAATTTTGCGGCTTAGTCAATCCGTTCGCGAGATATGGCAGTTTGGAGGTAAGAAACGCTTGAGAAACTCAAAATTTTCGCAGTTCTGATGCTCGACAAGCATAACTAGAACGGTCTATGGGAAAAGTACGCATACCGTTGTAATCGGGCGAGTTTCTACTTTCAGATGCAACAGAAATTTTGCGGATTGGTCAATCCGTTCGCGAGATATGGCAGTTTGGAGGTAAGAAACACTTGAGAAACTCAAAATTTTCGCAGTTCTGATGCTCGAAACGAATAACTAGAACGGCCTAGGGGAAAAGTACGCATACCGTTGTAATCGGGCGAGTTTCTACTTTCAGACGCAACAGAAATTTTGCGGATTAGTCAATCCGTTCGCGAGATATGGCATTTTGGATGTAAGAAACGCTTGAGAAACTCAAAATTTTCGCAGTTCTGATGCTCGAAACGAATAACTAGAACGGACTAGGGCAAAAGTACTTATACCATTGTAATCGGGCGAGTTTCTACTTTCAGATGCAACAGAAATTTTGCGGACCTGTCAATCCGTTCGCGAGATATGGCAGTTTGGAGGAAAGAAACGCTTGAGAAACTCAAAATTTTCGCAGTTCTGATGCTCGAAACGAATAACTAGAACGGCCTAGGGGAAAAGTACGCACACCGTTGTAATCGGGCGAGTTTCTACTTTCAGATGCAACAGAAATTTTGCGGCTTAGTCAATCCGTTCGCGAGATATGGCAGTTTGGATGTAAGAAACGCTTCAGAAACTCAAAATTTTCGCAGTTCTGATGCTCGACAAGCATAACTAGAACGGTCTAGGGGAAAAGTACTTATACCGTTGTAATCGGGCGAGTTTCTACTTTCAGATGCAACAGAAATTTTGCGGATTGGTCAATCCGTTCGCGAGATATGGCAGTTTGGAGGTAAGAAACACTTGAGAAACTCAAAATTTTCGCAGTTCTGATGCTCGAAACGAATAACTAGAACGGCCTAGGGGAAAAGTACTTATACCGTTGTAATCGGGCGAGTTTCTACTTTCAGATGCAACAGAAATTTTGCGAACTGGTCAATCCGTTCGCGAGATATGGCAGTTTGGAGGTAAGAAACGCTTGAGAAACTCAAAATTTTCGCAGTTCTGATGCTCGACAAGCATAACTAGAACGGTCTAGGGGAAAAGTACGCATACCGTTGTAATCGGGCGAGTTTCTACTTTCAGATGCAACAGAAATTTTGCGGCTTAGTCAATCCGTTCGCGAGATATGGCAGTTTGGATGTAAGAAACGCTTGAGAAACTCAAAATTTTCGCAGTTCTGATGCTCGACAAGCATAACTAGAACGGTCTAGGGGAAAAGTACGCATACCGTTGTAATCGGGCGAGTTTCTACTTTCAGATGCAACAGAAATTTTGCGAACTGGTCAATCCGTTCGCGAGATATGGCAGTTTGGAGGTAAGAAACGCTTGAGAAACTCAAAATTTTCGCAGTTCTGATGCTCGACAAGCATAACTAGAACGGTCTAGGGGAAAAGTACGCATACCGTTGTAATCGGGCGAGTTTCTACTTTCAGATGCAACAGAAATTTTGCGGATTGGTCAATCCGTTGGCGAGATATGGCAGTTTGGAGGTAAGAAACACTTGAGAAACTCAAAATTTTCGCAGTTCTGATGCTCGAAACGAATAACTAGAACGGCCTAGGGGAAAAGTACGCATACCGTTGTAATCGGGCGAGTTTCTACTTTCAGATGCAACAGAAATTTTGCGGATTAGTCAATCCGTTCGCGAGATATGGCATTTTGGATGTAAGAAACGCTTGAGAAACTCAAAATTTTCGCAGTTCTGATGCTCGAAACGAATAACTAGAACGGACTAGGGCAAAAGTACTTATACCGTTGTAATCGGGCGAGTTTCTACTTTCAGATGCAACAGAAATTTTGCGGACCTGTCAATCCGTTCGCGAGATATGGCAGTTTGGAGGAAAGAAACGCTTGAGAAACTCAAAATTTTCGCAGTTCTGATGCTCGAAACGAATAACTAGAACGGCCTAGGGGAAAAGTACGCACACCGTTGTAATCGGGCGAGTTTCTACTTTCAGATGCAACAGAAATTTTGCGGCTTAGTCAATCCGTTCGCGAGATATGGCAGTTTGGAGGTAAGAAACGCTTGAGAAACTCAAAATTTTCGCAGTTCTGATGCTCGACAAGCATAACTAGAACGGTCTAGGGGAAAAGTACGCATACCGTTGTAATCGGGCGAGTTTCTACTTTCAGATGCAACAGAAATTTTGCGGATTGGTCAATCCGTTCGCGAGATATGGCAGTTTGGAGGTAAGAAACACTTGAGAAACTCAAAATTTTCGCAGTTCTGATGCTCGAAACGAATAACTAGAACGGCCTAGGGGAAAAGTACGCATGCCGTTGTAATCGGGCGAGTTTCTACTTTCAGATGCAACAGAAATTTTGCGGATTGGTCAATCCGTTCGCGAGATATGGCAGTTTGGAGGTAAGAAACGCTTGAGAAACTCAAAATTTTCGCAGTTCTGATGCTCGAAACGAATAACTAGAACGGACTAGGGGAAAAGTACGCATACCGTTGTAATCGGGCGAGTTTCTACTTTCAGATGCAACAGAAATTTTGCGGATTGGTCAATCCGTTCGCGAGATATGGCAGTTTGGAGGTAAGAAACGCTTGAGAATCTCAAAATTTTCGCAGTTCTGATGCTCGAAACGAATAACTAGAACGGTCTAGGGGAAAAGTACGCATACCGTTGTAATCGGGCGAGTTTCTACTTTCAGATGCAACAGAAATTTTGCGGATTGGTCAATCCGTTCGCGAGATATGGCAGTTTGGAGGTAAGAAACACTTGAGAAACTCAAAATTTCCGCAGTTCTGATGCTCGAAACGAATAACTAGAACGGCCTAGGGGAAAATTACGCATACCGTTGTAATCGGGCGAGTTTCTACTTTCAGATGCAACAGAAATTTTGCGGATTGGTCAATCCGTTGGCGAGATATGGCAGTTTGGAGGTAAGAAACGCTTGAGAAACTCAAAATTTTCGCAGTTCTGATGCTCGAAACGAATAACTAGAACGGACTAGGGGAAAAGTACGCATACCGTTGTAATCGGGCGAGTTTCTACTTTCAGATGCAACAAAAATTTTGCGGATTGGTCAATCCGTTCGCGAGATATGGCAGTTTGGAGGTAAGAAACGCTTGAGAAACTCAAAATTTTCGCAGTTCTGATGCTCGAAACGAATAACTAGAACGGACTAGGGGAAAAGTACTTATACCGTTGTAATCGGGCGAGTTTCTACTTTCAGATGCAACAGAAATTTTGCGGACTGGTCAATCCGTTCGCGAGATATGGCAGTTTGGAGGTAAGAAACGCTTGAGAAACTCAAAATTTTCGCAGTTCTGATGCTCGAAACGAATAACTAGAACGGCCTAGGGGAAAAGTACGCACACCGTTGTAATCGGGCGAGTTTCTACTTTCAGATGCAACAGAAATTTTGCGGCTTAGTCAATCCGTTCGCGAGATATGGCAGTTTGGATGTAAGAAACGCTTGAGAAACTCAAAATTTTCGCAGTTCTGATGCTCGACAAGCATAACTAGAACGGTCTAGGGGAAAAGTACGCATACCGTTGTAATCGGGCGAGTTTCTACTTTCAGATGCAACAGAAATTTTGCGGATTGGTCAATCCGTTCGCGAGATATGGCAGTTTGGAGGTAAGAAACACTTGAGAAACTCAAGATTTTCGCAGTTCTGATGCTCGAAACGAATAACTAGAATGGCCTAGGGGAAAAGTACGCATGCCGTTGTAATCGGGCGAGTTTCTACTTTCAGATGCAACAGAAATTTTGCGGATTGGTCAATCCGTTCGCGAGATATGGCAGTTTGGAGGTAAGAAACGCTTGAGAAACTCAAAAATTTCGCAGTTCTGATGCTCGAAACGAATAACTAGAACGGACTAGGGGAAAAGTACGCATACCGTTGTAATCGGGCGAGTTTCTACTTTCAGATGCAACAGAAATTTTGCGGATTGGTCAATCCGTTCGCGAGATATGGCAGTTTGGAGGTAAGAAACGCTTGAGAAACTCAAAATTTTCGCAGTTCTGATGCTCGAAACGAATAACTAGAACGGTCTAGGGGAAAAGTACGCATACCGTTGTAATCGGGCGAGTTTCTACTTTCAGATGCAACAGAAATTTTGCGGATTGGTCAATCCGTTCGCGAGATATGGCAGTTTGGAGGTAAGAAACACTTGAGAAACTCAAAATTTTCGCAGTTCTGATGCTCGAAACGAATAACTAGAACGGCCTAGGGGAAAAGTACGCATACCGTTGTAATCGGGCGAGTTTCTACTTTCAGATGCAACAGAAATTTTGCGGATTGGTCAATCCGTTGGCGAGATATGGCAGTTTGGAGGTAAGAAACGCTTGAGAAACTCAAAATTTTCGCAGTTCTGATGCTCGAAACGAATAACTAGAACGGACTAGGGGAAAAGTACGCATACCGTTGTAATCGGGCGAGTTTCTACTTTCAGATGCAACAGAAATTTTGCGGATTGGTCAATCCGTTGGCGAGATATGGCAGTTTGGAGGTAAGAAACGCTTGAGAAACTCAAAATTTTCGCAGTTCTGATGCTCGAAACGAATAACTAGAACGGACTAGGGGAAAAGTACGCATACCGTTGTAATCGGGCGAGTTTCTACTTTCAGATGCAACAAAAATTTTGCGGATTGGTCAATCCGTTCGCGAGATATGGCAGTTTGGAGGTAAGAAACGCTTGAGAAACTCAAAATTTTCGCAGTTCTGATGCTCGAAACGAATAACTAGAACGGACTAGGGGAAAAGTACTTATACCGTTGTAATCGGGCGAGTTTCTACTTTCAGATGCAACAGAAATTTTGCGGACTGGTCAATCCGTTCGCGAGATATGGCAGTTTGGAGGTAAGAAACGCTTGAGAAACTCAAAATTTTCGCAGTTCTGATGCTCGAAACGAATAACTAGAACGGCCTAGGGGAAAAGTACGCACACCGTTGTAATCGGGCGAGTTTCTACTTTCAGATGCAACAGAAATTTTGCGGCTTAGTCAATCCGTTCGCGAGATATGGCAGTTTGGATGTAAGAAACGCTTGAGAAACTCAAAATTTTCGCAGTTCTGATGCTCGACAAGCATAACTAGAACGGTCTAGGGGAAAAGTACGCATACCGTTGTAATCGGGCGAGTTTCTACTTTCAGATGCAACAGAAATTTTGCGGATTGGTCAATCCGTTCGCGAGATATGGCAGTTTGGAGGTAAGAAACACTTGAGAAACTCAAGATTTTCGCAGTTCTGATGCTCGAAACGAATAACTAGAATGGCCTAGGGGAAAAGTACGCATGCCGTTGTAATCGGGCGAGTTTCTACTTTCAGATGCAACAGAAATTTTGCGGATTGGTCAATCCGTTCGCGAGATATGGCAGTTTGGAGGTAAGAAACGCTTGAGAAACTCAAAAATTTCGCAGTTCTGATGCTCGAAACGAATAACTAGAACGGACTAGGGGAAAAGTACGCATACCGTTGTAATCGGGCGAGTTTCTACTTTCAGATGCAACAGAAATTTTGCGGATTGGTCAATCCGTTCGCGAGATATGGCAGTTTGGAGGTAAGAAACGCTTGAGAAACTCAAAATTTTCGCAGTTCTGATGCTCGAAACGAATAACTAGAACGGTCTAGGGGAAAAGTACGCATACCGTTGTAATCGGGGCGAGTTTCTACTTTCAGATGCAACAGAAATTTTGCGGATTGGTCAATCCGTTCGCGAGATATGGCAGTTTGGAGGTAAGAAACACTTGAGAAACTCAAAATTTTCGCAGTTCTGATGCTCGAAACGAATAACTAGAACGGCCTAGGGGAAAAGTACGCATACCGTTGTAATCGGGCGAGTTTCTACTTTCAGATGCAACAGAAATTTTGCGGATTGGTCAATCCGTTGGCGAGATATGGCAGTTTGGAGGTAAGAAACGCTTGAGAAACTCAAAATTTTCGCAGTTCTGATGCTCGAAACGAATAACTAGAACGGACTAGGGGAAAAGTACGCATACCGTTGTAATCGGGCGAGTTTCTACTTTCAGATGCAACAAAAATTTTGCGGATTGGTCAATCCGTTCGCGAGATATGGCAGTTTGGAGGTAAGAAACGCTTGAGAAACTCAAAATTTTCGCAGTTCTGATGCTCGAAACGAATAACTAGAACGGACTAGGGGAAAAGTACTTATACCGTTGTAATCGGGCGAGTTTCTACTTTCAGATGCAACAGAAATTTTGCGGACTGGTCAATCCGTTCGCGAGATATGGCAGTTTGGAGGTAAGAAACGCTTGAGAAACTCAAAATTTTCGCAGTTCTGATGCTCGAAACGAATAACTAGAACGGCCTAGGGGAAAAGTACGCACACCGTTTTAATCGGGCGAGTTTCTACTTTCAGATGGAACAGAAATTTTGCGGCTTAGTCAATCCGTTCGCGAGATATGGCAGTTTGGAGGTAAGAAACGCTTGAGAAACTCAAAATTTTCGCAGTTCTGATGCTCGACAAGCATAACTAGAACGGTCTAGGGGAAAAGTACGCATACCGTTGTAATCGGGCGAGTTTCTAATTTCAGATGCAACAGAAATTTTGCGGATTGGTCAATCCGTTCGCGAGATATGGCAGTTTGGAGGTAAGAAACACTTGAGAAACTCAAAATTTTCGCAGTTCTGATGCTCGAAACGAATAACTAGAACGGCCTAGGGGAAAAGTACGCATACCGTTGTAATCGGGCGAGTTTCTACTTTCAGATGCAACAGAAATTTTGCGGATTAGTCAATCCGTTCGCGAGATATGGCATTTTGGATGTAAGAAACGCTTGAGAAACTCAAATTTTCGCAGTTCTGATGCTCGAAACGAATAACTAGAACGGACTAGGGCAAAAGTACTTATACCGTTGTAATCGGGCGAGTTTCTACTTTCAGATGCAACAGAAATTTTGCGGACCTGTCAATCCGTTCGCGAGATATGGCAGTTTGGAGGAAAGAAACGCTTGAGAAACTCAAAATTTTCGCAGTTCTGATGCTCGAAACGAATAACTAGAACGGCCTAGGGGAAAAGTACGCACACCGTTGTAATCGGGCGAGTTTCTACTTTCAGATGCAACAGAAATTTTGCGGCTTAGTCAATCCGTTCGCGAGATATGGCAGTTTGGATGTAAGAAACGCTTGAGAAACTCAAAATTTTCGCAGTTCTGATGCTCGACAAGCATAACTAGAACGGTCTAGGGGAAAAGTACGCATACCGTTGTAATCGGGCGAGTTTCTACTTTCAGATGCAACAGAAATTTTGCGGATTGGTCAATCCGTTCGCGAGATATGGCAGTTTGGAGGTAAGAAACACTTGAGAAACTCAAAATTTTCGCAGTTCTGATGCTCGAAACGAATAACTAGAACGGCCTAGGGGAAAAGTACGCATGCCGTTGTAATCGGGCGAGTTTCTACTTTCAGATGCAACAGAAATTTTGCGGATTGGTCAATCCGTTCGCGAGATATGGCAGTTTGGAGGTAAGAAACGCTTGAGAAACTCAAAATTTTCGCAGTTCTGATGCTCGAAACGAATAACTAGAACGGACTAGGGGAAAAGTACGCATACCGTTGTAATCGGGCGAGTTTCTACTTTCAGATGCAACAGAAATTTTGCGGATTGGTCAATCCGTTCGCGAGATATGGCAGTTTGGAGGTAAGAAACGCTTGAGAAACTCAAAATTTTCGCAGTTCTGATGCTCGAAACGAATAACTAGAACGGTCTAGGGGAAAAGTACGCATACCGTTGTAATCGGGCGAGTTTCTACTTTCAGATGCAACAGAAATTTTGCGGATTGGTCAATCCGTTCGCGAGATATGGCAGTTTGGAGGTAAGAAACACTTGAGAAACTCAAAATTTTCGCAGTTCTGATGCTCGAAACGAATAACTAGAACGGCCTAGGGGAAAAGTACGCATACCGTTGTAATCGGGCGAGTTTCTACTTTCAGATGCAACAGAAATTTTGCGGATTGGTCAATCCGTTCGCGAGATATGGCAGTTTGGAAGTATGAAACACTTGAGAAACACAAAATTTTCGCAGTTCTGATGCTCGAAACGAATAACTAGAGCGGCCTAGGGGAAAAGTACGCATACCGTTGTAATCGGGCGAGTTTCTACTTTCAGATGCATCAGAAATTTTGCGGATTGGTCAATCCGTTCGCGAGATATGGCAGTTTGGAAGTAAGAAACGCTTGAGAAACTCAAAATTTTCGCAGTTCTGATGCTCGAAACGAATAACTAGAACGGCCTAGGGGAAAAGCACGCATACCGTTGTAATCGGGCGAGTTTCTACTTTCAGATGCAACAGAAATTTTGCGGATTAGGCAATCCGTTCGCGAGATATGGCAGTTTAGAGGTAAGAAACGCTTGAGAAACTCAAAATTTTCGCAGTTCTGATGCTCGACAAGCATAACTAGAACGGTCTAGGGGAAAAGTACGCATACCGTTGTAATCGGGCGAGTTTCTACTTTCAGATGCAACAGAAATTTTGCGGATCGGTCAATCCGTTCGCGAGATATGGCAGTTTGGAGGTAATAAACGCTTGAGAAACTCAAAATTTTCGCAGTTCTGATGCTCGAAACGAATAACTAGAACGGCCTAGGGGAAAAGTACGCATACCATTGTAATCGGGCGAGTTTCTACTTTCAGATGCAAAAGAAATTTTGCGGATTGGTCAATCCGTTCGCGAGATATGGCAGTTTGGAGGTAAGAAACGCTTGAGAAACTCAAAATTTTCGCAGTTCTGATGCTCGAAACGAATAACTAGAACGGCCTAGGGGAAAAGCACGCATACCGTTGTAATCGGGCGAGTTTCTACTTTCAGATGCAACAGAAATTTTGCGGATTAGTCAATCCGTTCGCGAGATATGGCATTTTGGAGGTAAGAAACGCTTGAGAAACTCAAAATTTTCGCAGTTCTGATGCTCGAAACGAATAACTAGAACGGACTAGGGGAAAAGTACTTATACCGTTGTAATCGGGCGAGTTTCTACTTTCAGATGCAACAGAAATTTTGCGAACTGGTCAATCCGTTCGCGAGATATGGCAGTTTGGAGGTAAGAAACGCTTGAGAAACTCAAAATTTTCGCAGTTCTGATGCTCGAAACGAATAACTAGAACGGCCTAGGGGAAAAGTACGCACACCGTTGTAATCGGGCGAGTTTCTACTTTCAGATGCAACAGAAATTTTGCGGCTTAGTCAATCCGTTCGCGAGATATGGCAGTTTGGAGGTAAGAAACGCTTGGGAAACTCAAAATTTTCGCAGTTCTGATGCTCGACAAGCATAACTAGAACGGTCTAGGGGAAAAGTACGCATACCGATGTAATCGGGCGAGTTTCTACTTTCAGATGCAACAGAAATTTTGCGGATTGGTCAATCCGTTCGCGAGATATGGCAGTTTGGAGGTAATAAACGCTTGAGAAACTCAAAATTTTCGCAGTTCTGATGCTCGAAACGAATAACTAGAACGGCCTAGGGGAAAAGTACGCATACCGTTGTAATCGGGCGAGTTTCTACTTTCAGATGCAACAGAAATTTTGCGGATTGGTCAATCCGTTCGCGAGATATGGCAGTTTGGAGGTAAGAAACGCTTGAGAAACTCAAAATTTTCGCAGTTCTGATGCTCGAAACGAATAACTAGAACGGCCTAGGGGAAAAGTACGCATACCGTTGTAATCGGGCGAGTTTCTACTTTCAGATGCAACAGAAATTTTGCGGATTGGTCAATCCGTTCGCGAGATATGGCAGTTTGGAGGTAAGAAACGCTTGAGAAACTCAAAATTTTCGCAGTTCTGATGCTCGACAAGCATAACTAGAACGGTCTAGGGGAAAAGTACGCATACCGTTGTAATCGGGCGAGTTTCTACTTTCAGATGCAACAGAAATTTTGCAGATTGGTCAATCCGTTCGCGAGATATGGCAGTTTGGAGGTAAGAAACACTTGAGAAACTCAAAATTTTCGCAGTTCTGATGCTCGAAACGAATAACTAGAACGGCCTAGGGGAAAAGTACGCATGCCGTTGTAATCGGGCGAGTTTCTATTTTCAGATGCAACAGAAATTTTGCGGATTGGTCAATCCGTTCGCGAGATATGGCGGTTTGGAGGTAAGAAACGCTTGAGAAACTCAAAATTTTCGCAGTTCTGATGCTCGAAACGAATAACTAGAACGGACTAGGGGAAAAGTACGCATACCGTTGTAATCGGGCGAGTTTCTACTTTCAGATGCAATAGAAATTTTGCGGATTGGTCAATCCGTTCGCGAGATATGGCAGTTTGGAGGTAAGAAACGCTTGAGAAACTCAAAATTTTCGCAGTTCTGATGCTCGAAACGAATAACTAGAACGGCCTAGGGGAAAAGTACGCATGCCGTTGTAATCGGGCGAGTTTCTATTTTCAGATGCAACAGAAATTTTGCGGATTGGTCAATCCGTTCGCGAGATATGGCGGTTTGGAGGTAAGAAACGCTTGAGAAACTCAAAATTTTCGCAGTTCTGATGCTCGAAACGAATAACTAGAACGGACTAGGGGAAAAGTACGCATACCGTTGTAATCGGGCGAGTTTCTACTTTCAGATGCAACAGAAATTTTGCGGATTGGTCAATCCGTTCGCGAGATATGGCAGTTTGGAGGTAAGAAACGCTTGAGAAACTCAAAATTTTCGCAGTTCTGATGCTCGAAACGAATAACTAGAACGGTCTAGGGGAAAAGTACGCATACCGTTGTAATCGGGCGAGTTTCTACTTTCAGTTGCAACAGAAATTTTGCGGATTGGTCAATCCGTTCGCGAGATATGGCAGTTTGGAGGTAAGAAACACTTGAGAAACTCAAAATTTTCGCAGTTCTGATGCTCGAAACGAATAACTAGAACGGCCTAGGGGAAAAGTACGCATACCGTTGTAATCGGGCGAGTTTCTACTTTCAGATGCAACAGAAATTTTGCGGATTGGTCAATCCGTTGGCGAGATATGGCAGTTTGGAGGTAAGAAACGCTTGAGAAACTCAAAATTTTCGCAGTTCTGATGCTCGAAACGAATAACTAGAACGGACTAGGGGAAAAGTACGCATACCGTTGTAATCGGGCGAGTTTCTACTTTCAGATGCAACAAAAATTTTGCGGATTGGTCAATCCGTTCGCGAGATATGGCAGTTTGGAGGTAAGAAACGCTTGAGAAACTCAAAATTTTCGCAGTTCTGATGCTCGAAACGAATAACTAGAACGGACTAGGGGAAAAGTACTTATACCGTTGTAATCGGGCGAGTTTCTACTTTCAGATGCAACAGAAATTTTGCGGACTGGTCAATCCGTTCGCGAGATATGGCAGTTTGGAGGTAAGAAACGCTTGAGAAACTCAAAATTTTCGCAGTTCTGATGCTCGAAACGAATAACTAGAACGGCCTAGGGGAAAAGTACGCACACCGTTTTAATCGGGCGAGTTTCTACTTTCAGATGCAACAGAAATTTTGCGGCTTAGTCAATCCGTTCGCGAGATATGGCAGTTTGGAGGTAAGAAACGCTTGAGAAACTCAAAATTTTCGCAGTTCTGATGCTCGACAAGCATAACTAGAACGGTCTATGGGAAAAGTACGCATACCGTTGTAATCGGGCGAGTTTCTACTTTCAGATGCAACAGAAATTTTGCGGATTGGTCAATCCGTTCGCGAGATATGGCAGTTTGGAGGTAAGAAACACTTGAGAAACTCAAAATTTTCGCAGTTCTGATGCTCGAAACGAATAACTAGAACGGCCTAGGGGAAAAGTACGCATACCGTTGTAATCGGGCGAGTTTCTACTTTCAGACGCAACAGAAATTTTGCGGATTAGTCAATCCGTTCGCGAGATATGGCATTTTGGATGTAAGAAACGCTTGAGAAACTCAAAATTTTCGCAGTTCTGATGCTCGAAACGAATAACTAGAACGGACTAGGGCAAAAGTACTTATACCGTTGTAATCGGGCGAGTTTCTACTTTCAGATGCAACAGAAATTTTGCGGATTGGTCAATCCGTTCGCGAGATATGGCAGTTTGGAGGTAAGAAACGCTTGAGAAACTCAAAATTTTCGCAGTTCTGATGCTCGACAAGCATAACTAGAACGGTCTAGGGGAAAAGTACGCATACCGTTGTAATCGGGCGAGTTTCTACTTTCAGATGCAACAGAAATTTTGCAGATTGGTCAATCCGTTCGCGAGATATGGCAGTTTGGAGGTAAGAAACACTTGAGAAACTCAAAATTTTCGCAGTTCTGATGCTCGAAACGAATAACTAGAACGGCCTAGGGGAAAAGTACGCATGCCGTTGTAATCGGGCGAGTTTCTATTTTCAGATGCAACAGAAATTTTGCGGATTGGTCAATCCGTTCGCGAGATATGGCGGTTTGGAGGTAAGAAACGCTTGAGAAACTCAAAATTTTCGCAGTTCTGATGCTCGAAACGAATAACTAGAACGGACTAGGGGAAAAGTACGCATACCGTTGTAATCGGGCGAGTTTCTACTTTCAGATGCAACAGAAATTTTGCGGATTGGTCAATCCGTTCGCGAGATATGGCAGTTTGGAGGTAAGAAACGCTTGAGAAACTCACAATTTTCGCAGTTCTGATGCTCGAAACGAATAACTAGAACGGTCTAGGGGAAAAGTACGCATACCGTTGTAATCGGGCGAGTTTCTACTTTCAGTTGCAACAGAAATTTTGCGGATTGGTCAATCCGTTCGCGAGATATGGCAGTTTGGAGGTAAGAAACACTTGAGAAACTCAAAATTTTCGCAGTTCTGATGCTCGAAACGAATAACTAGAACGGCCTAGGGGAAAAGTACGCATACCGTTGAAATCGGGCGAGTTTCTACTTTCAGATGCAACAGAAATTTTGCGGATTGGTCAATCCGTTGGCGAGATATGGCAGTTTGGAGGTAAGAAACGCTTGAGAAACTCAAAATTTTCGCAGTTCTGATGCTCGAAACGAATAACTAGAACGGACTAGGGGAAAAGTACGCATACCGTTGTAATCGGGCGAGTTTCTACTTTCAGATGCAACAAAAATTTTGCGGATTGGTCAATCCGTTCGCGAGATATGGCAGTTTGGAGGTAAGAAACGCTTGGGAAACTCAAAATTTTCGCAGTTCTGATGCTCGACAAGCATAACTAGAACGGTCTAGGGGAAAAGTACGCATACCGATGTAATCGGGCGAGTTTCTACTTTCAGATGCAACAGAAATTTTGCGGATTGGTCAATCCGTTCGCGAGATATGGCAGTTTGGAGGTAATAAACGCTTGAGAAACTCAAAATTTTCGCAGTTCTGATGCTCGAAACGAATAACTAGAACGGCCTAGGGGAAAAGTACGCATACCGTTGTAATCGGGCGAGTTTCTACTTTCAGATGCAACAGAAATTTTGCGGATTGGTCAATCCGTTCGCGAGATATGGCAGTTTGGAGGTAAGAAACGCTTGAGAAACTCAAAATTTTCGCAGTTCTGATGCTCGAAACGAATAACTAGAACGGCCTAGGGGAAAAGTACGCATACCGTTGTAATCGGGCGAGTTTCTACTTTCAGATGCAACAGAAATTTTGCGGATTGGTCAATCCGTTCGCGAGATATGGCAGTTTGGAGGTAAGAAACGCTTGAGAAACTCAAAATTTTCGCAGTTCTGATGCTCGACAAGCATAACTAGAACGGTCTAGGGGAAAAGTACGCATACCGTTGTAATCGGGCGAGTTTCTACTTTCAGATGCAACAGAAATTTTGCAGATTGGTCAATCCGTTCGCGAGATATGGCAGTTTGGAGGTAAGAAACACTTGAGAAACTCAAAATTTTCGCAGTTCTGATGCTCGAAACGAATAACTAGAACGGCCTAGGGGAAAAGTACGCATGCCGTTGTAATCGGGCGAGTTTCTATTTTCAGATGCAACAGAAATTTTGCGGATTGGTCAATCCGTTCGCGAGATATGGCGGTTTGGAGGTAAGAAACGCTTGAGAAACTCAAAATTTTCGCAGTTCTGATGCTCGAAACGAATAACTAGAACGGACTAGGGGAAAAGTACGCATACCGTTGTAATCGGGCGAGTTTCTACTTTCAGATGCAACAGAAATTTTGCGGATTGGTCAATCCGTTCGCGAGATATGGCAGTTTGGAGGTAAGAAACGCTTGAGAAACTCAAAATTTTCGCAGTTCTGATGCTCGAAACGAATAACTAGAACGGTCTAGGGGAAAAGTACGCATACCGTTGTAATCGGGCGAGTTTCTACTTTCAGTTGCAACAGAAATTTTGCGGATTGGTCAATCCGTTCGCGAGATATGGCAGTTTGGAGGTAAGAAACACTTGAGAAACTCAAAATTTTCGCAGTTCTGATGCTCGAAACGAATAACTAGAACGGCCTAGGGGAAAAGTACGCATACCGTTGTAATCGGGCGAGTTTCTACTTTCAGATGCAACAGAAATTTTGCGGATTGGTCAATCCGTTGGCGAGATATGGCAGTTTGGAGGTAAGAAACGCTTGAGAAACTCAAAATTTTCGCAGTTCTGATGCTCGAAACGAATAACTAGAACGGACTAGGGGAAAAGTACGCATACCGTTGTAATCGGGCGAGTTTCTACTTTCAGATGCAACAAAAATTTTGCGGATTGGTCAATCCGTTCGCGAGATATGGCAGTTTGGAGGTAAGAAACGCTTGAGAAACTCAAAATTTTCGCAGTTCTGATGCTCGAAACGAATAACTAGAACGGACTAGGGGAAAAGTACTTATACCGTTGTAATCGGGCGAGTTTCTACTTTCAGATGCAACAGAAATTTTGCGGACTGGTCAATCCGTTCGCGAGATATGGCAGTTTGGAGGTAAGAAACGCTTGAGAAACTCAAAATTTTCGCAGTTCTGATGCTCGAAACGAATAACTAGAACGGCCTAGGGGAAAAGTACGCACACCGTTTTAATCGGGCGAGTTTCTACTTTCAGATGCAACAGAAATTTTGCGGCTTAGTCAATCCGTTCGCGAGATATGGCAGTTTGGAGGTAAGAAACGCTTGAGAAACTCAAAATTTTCGCAGTTCTGATGCTCGACAAGCATAACTAGAACGGTCTATGGGAAAAGTACGCATACCGTTGTAATCGGGCGAGTTTCTACTTTCAGATGCAACAGAAATTTTGCGGATTGGTCAATCCGTTCGCGAGATATGGCAGTTTGGAGGTAAGAAACACTTGAGAAACTCAAAATTTTCGCAGTTCTGATGCTCGAAACGAATAACTAGAACGGCCTAGGGGAAAAGTACGCATACCGTTGTAATCGGGCGAGTTTCTACTTTCAGACGCAACAGAAATTTTGCGGATTAGTCAATCCGTTCGCGAGATATGGCATTTTGGATGTAAGAAACGCTTGAGAAACTCAAAATTTTCGCAGTTCTGATGCTCGAAACGAATAACTAGAACGGACTAGGGCAAAAGTACTTATACCGTTGTAATCGGGCGAGTTTCTACTTTCAGATGCAACAGAAATTTTGCGGATTGGTCAATCCGTTCGCGAGATATGGCAGTTTGGAGGTAAGAAACGCTTGAGAAACTCAAAATTTTCGCAGTTCTGATGCTCGACAAGCATAACTAGAACGGTCTAGGGGAAAAGTACGCATACCGTTGTAATCGGGCGAGTTTCTACTTTCAGATGCAACAGAAATTTTGCAGATTGGTCAATCCGTTCGCGAGATATGGCAGTTTGGAGGTAAGAAACACTTGAGAAACTCAAAATTTTCGCAGTTCTGATGCTCGAAACGAATAACTAGAACGGCCTAGGGGAAAAGTACGCATGCCGTTGTAATCGGGCGAGTTTCTATTTTCAGATGCAACAGAAATTTTGCGGATTGGTCAATCCGTTCGCGAGATATGGCGGTTTGGAGGTAAGAAACGCTTGAGAAACTCAAAATTTTCGCAGTTCTGATGCTCGAAACGAATAACTAGAACGGACTAGGGGAAAAGTACGCATACCGTTGTAATCGGGCGAGTTTCTACTTTCAGATGCAACAGAAATTTTGCGGATTGGTCAATCCGTTCGCGAGATATGGCAGTTTGGAGGTAAGAAACGCTTGAGAAACTCACAATTTTCGCAGTTCTGATGCTCGAAACGAATAACTAGAACGGTCTAGGGGAAAAGTACGCATACCGTTGTAATCGGGCGAGTTTCTACTTTCAGTTGCAACAGAAATTTTGCGGATTGGTCAATCCGTTCGCGAGATATGGCAGTTTGGAGGTAAGAAACACTTGAGAAACTCAAAATTTTCGCAGTTCTGATGCTCGAAACGAATAACTAGAACGGCCTAGGGGAAAAGTACGCATACCGTTGTAATCGGGCGAGTTTCTACTTTCAGATGCAACAGAAATTTTGCGGATTGGTCAATCCGTTGGCGAGATATGGCAGTTTGGAGGTAAGAAACGCTTGAGAAACTCAAAATTTTCGCAGTTCTGATGCTCGAAACGAATAACTAGAACGGACTAGGGGAAAAGTACGCATACCGTTGTAATCGGGCGAGTTTCTACTTTCAGATGCAACAAAAATTTTGCGGATTGGTCAATCCGTTCGCGAGATATGGCAGTTTGGAGGTAAGAAACGCTTGAGAAACTCAAAATTTTCGCAGTTCTGATGCTCGAAACGAATAACTAGAACGGACTAGGGGAAAAGTACTTATACCGTTGTAATCGGGCGAGTTTCTACTTTCAGATGCAACAGAAATTTTGCGGACTGGTCAATCCGTTCGCGAGATATGGCAGTTTGGAGGTAAGAAACGCTTGAGAAACTCAAAATTTTCGCAGTTCTGATGCTCGAAACGAATAACTAGAACGGCCTAGGGGAAAAGTACGCACACCGTTTTAATCGGGCGAGTTTCTACTTTCAGATGCAACAGAAATTTTGCGGCTTAGTCAATCCGTTCGCGAGATATGGCAGTTTGGAGGTAAGAAACGCTTGAGAAACTCAAAATTTTCGCAGTTCTGATGCTCGACAAGCATAACTAGAACGGTCTATGGGAAAAGTACGCATACCGTTGTAATCGGGCGAGTTTCTACTTTCAGATGCAACAGAAATTTTGCGGATTGGTCAATCCGTTCGCGAGATATGGCAGTTTGGAGGTAAGAAACACTTGAGAAACTCAAAATTTTCGCAGTTCTGATGCTCGAAACGAATAACTAGAACGGCCTAGGGGAAAAGTACGCATACCGTTGTAATCGGGCGAGTTTCTACTTTCAGACGCAACAGAAATTTTGCGGATTAGTCAATCCGTTCGCGAGATATGGCATTTTGGATGTAAGAAACGCTTGAGAAACTCAAAATTTTCGCAGTTCTGATGCTCGAAACGAATAACTAGAACGGACTAGGGCAAAAGTACTTATACCGTTGTAATCGGGCGAGTTTCTACTTTCAGATGCAACAGAAATTTTGCGGACCTGTCAATCCGTTCGCGAGATATGGCAGTTTGGAGGAAAGAAACGCTTGAGAAACTCAAAATTTTCGCAGTTCTGATGCTCGAAACGAATAACTAGAACGGCCTAGGGGAAAAGTACGCACACCGTTGTAATCGGGCGAGTTTCTACTTTCAGATGCAACAGAAATTTTGCGGCTTAGTCAATCCGTTCGCGAGATATGGCAGTTTGGATGTAAGAAACGCTTCAGAAACTCAAAATTTTCGCAGTTCTGATGCTCGACAAGCATAACTAGAACGGTCTAGGGGAAAAGTACTTATACCGTTGTAATCGGGCGAGTTTCTACTTTCAGATGCAACAGAAATTTTGCGGATTGGTCAATCCGTTCCCGAGATATGGCAGTTTGGAGGTAAGAAACACTTGAGAAACTCAAAATTTTCGCAGTTCTGATGCTCGAAACGAATAACTAGAACGGCCTAGGGGAAAAGTACTTATACCGTTGTAATCGGGCGAGTTTCTACTTTCAGATGCAACAGAAATTTTGCGAACTGGTCAATCCGTTCGCGAGATATGGCAGTTTGGAGGTAAGAAACGCTTGAGAAACTCAAAATTTTCGCAGTTCTGATGCTCGACAAGCATAACTAGAACGGTCTAGGGGAAAAGTACGCATACCGTTGTAATCGGGCGAGTTTCTACTTTCAGATGCAACAGAAATTTTGCGGCTTAGTCAATCCGTTCGCGAGATATGGCAGTTTGGATGTAAGAAACGCTTGAGAAACTCAAAATTTTCGCAGTTCTGATGCTCGACAAGCATAACTAGAACGGTCTAGGGGAAAAGTACGCATACCGTTGTAATCGGGCGAGTTTCTACTTTCAGATGCAACAGAAATTTTGCGAACTGGTCAATCCGTTCGCGAGATATGGCAGTTTGGAGGTAAGAAACGCTTGAGAAACTCAAAATTTTCGCAGTTCTGATGCTCGACAAGCATAACTAGAACGGTCTAGGGGAAAAGTACGCATACCGTTGTAATCGGGCGAGTTTCTACTTTCAGATGCAACAGAAATTTTGCGGATTGGTCAATCCGTTGGCGAGATATGGCAGTTTGGAGGTAAGAAACACTTGAGAAACTCAAAATTTTCGCAGTTCTGATGCTCGAAACGAATAACTAGAACGGCCTAGGGGAAAAGTACGCATACCGTTGTAATCGGGCGAGTTTCTACTTTCAGATGCAACAGAAATTTTGCGGATTAGTCAATCCGTTCGCGAGATATGGCATTTTGGATGTAAGAAACGCTTGAGAAACTCAAAATTTTCGCAGTTCTGATGCTCGAAACGAATAACTAGAACGGACTAGGGCAAAAGTACTTATACCGTTGTAATCGGGCGAGTTTCTACTTTCAGATGCAACAGAAATTTTGCGGACCTGTCAATCCGTTCGCGAGATATGGCAGTTTGGAGGAAAGAAACGCTTGAGAAACTCAAAATTTTCGCAGTTCTGATGCTCGAAACGAATAACTAGAACGGCCTAGGGGAAAAGTACGCACACCGTTGTAATCGGGCGAGTTTCTACTTTCAGATGCAACAGAAATTTTGCGGCTTAGTCAATCCGTTCGCGAGATATGGCAGTTTGGAGGTAAGAAACGCTTGAGAAACTCAAAATTTTCGCAGTTCTGATGCTCGACAAGCATAACTAGAACGGTCTAGGGGAAAAGTACGCATACCGTTGTAATCGGGCGAGTTTCTACTTTCAGATGCAACAGAAATTTTGCGGATTGGTCAATCCGTTCGCGAGATATGGCAGTTTGGAGGTAAGAAACACTTGAGAAACTCAAAATTTTCGCAGTTCTGATGCTCGAAACGAATAACTAGAACGGCCTAGGGGAAAAGTACGCATGCCGTTGTAATCGGGCGAGTTTCTACTTTCAGATGCAACAGAAATTTTGCGGATTGGTCAATCCGTTCGCGAGATATGGCAGTTTGGAGGTAAGAAACGCTTGAGAAACTCAAAATTTTCGCAGTTCTGATGCTCGAAACGAATAACTAGAACGGACTAGGGGAAAAGTACGCATACCGTTGTAATCGGGCGAGTTTCTACTTTCAGATGCAACAGAAATTTTTCGGATTGGTTAATCCGTTCGCGAGATATGGCAGTTTGGAGGTAAGAAACGCTTGAGAATCTCAAAATTTTCGCAGTTCTGATGCTCGAAACGAATAACTAGAACGGTCTAGGGGAAAAGTACGCATACCGTTGTAATCGGGCGAGTTTCTACTTTCAGATGCAACAGAAATTTTGCGGATTGGTCAATCCGTTCGCGAGATATGGCAGTTTGGAGGTAAGAAACACTTGAGAAACTCAAAATTTCCGCAGTTCTGATGCTCGAAACGAATAACTAGAACGGCCTAGGGGAAAATTACGCATACCGTTGTAATCGGGCGAGTTGCTACTTTCAGATGCAACAGAAATTTTGCGGATTGGTCAATCCGTTGGCGAGATATGGCAGTTTGGAGGTAAGAAACGCTTGAGAAACTCAAAATTTTCGCAGTTCTGATGCTCGAAACGAATAACTAGAACGGACTAGGGGAAAAGTACGCATACCGTTGTAATCGGGCGAGTTTCTACTTTCAGATGCAACAAAAATTTTGCGGATTGGTCAATCCGTTCGCGAGATATGGCAGTTTGGAGGTAAGAAACGCTTGAGAAACTCAAAATTTTCGCAGTTCTGATGCTCGAAACGAATAACTAGAACGGACTAGGGGAAAAGTACTTATACCGTTGTAATCGGGCGAGTTTCTACTTTCAGATGCAACAGAAATTTTGCGGACTGGTCAATCCGTTCGCGAGATATGGCAGTTTGGAGGTAAGAAACGCTTGAGAAACTCAAAATTTTCGCAGTTCTGATGCTCGAAACGAATAACTAGAACGGCCTAGGGGAAAAGTACGCACACCGTTGTAATCGGGCGAGTTTCTACTTTCAGATGCAACAGAAATTTTGCGGCTTAGTCAATCCGTTCGCGAGATATGGCAGTTTGGATGTAAGAAACGCTTGAGAAACTCAAAATTTTCGCAGTTCTGATGCTCGACAAGCATAACTAGAACGGTCTAGGGGAAAAGTACGCATACCGTTGTAATCGGGCGAGTTTCTACTTTCAGATGCAACAGAAATTTTGCGGATTGGTCAATCCGTTCGCGAGATATGGCAGTTTGGAGGTAAGAAACACTTGAGAAACTCAAGATTTTCGCAGTTCTGATGCTCGAAACGAATAACTAGAATGGCCTAGGGGAAAAGTACGCATGCCGTTGTAATCGGGCGAGTTTCTACTTTCAGATGCAACAGAAATTTTGCGGATTGGTCAATCCGTTCGCGAGATATGGCAGTTTGGAGGTAAGAAACGCTTGAGAAACTCAAAAATTTCGCAGTTCTGATGCTCGAAACGAATAACTAGAACGGACTAGGGGAAAAGTACGCATACCGTTGTAATCGGGCGAGTTTCTACTTTCAGATGCAACAGAAATTTTGCGGATTGGTCAATCCGTTCGCGAGATATGGCAGTTTGGAGGTAAGAAACGCTTGAGAAACTCAAAATTTTCGCAGTTCTGATGCTCGAAACGAATAACTAGAACGGTCTAGGGGAAAAGTACGCATACCGTTGTAATCGGGCGAGTTTCTACTTTCAGATGCAACAGAAATTTTGCGGATTGGTCAATCCGTTCGCGAGATATGGCAGTTTGGAGGTAAGAAACACTTGAGAAACTCAAAATTTTCGCAGTTCTGATGCTCGAAACGAATAACTAGAACGGCCTAGGGGAAAAGTACGCATACCGTTGTAATCGGGCGAGTTTCTACTTTCAGATGCAACAGAAATTTTGCGGATTGGTCAATCCGTTGGCGAGATATGGCAGTTTGGAGGTAAGAAACGCTTGAGAAACTCAAAATTTTCGCAGTTCTGATGCTCGAAACGAATAACTAGAACGGACTAGGGGAAAAGTACGCATACCGTTGTAATCGGGCGAGTTTCTACTTTCAGATGCAACAAAAATTTTGCGGATTGGTCAATCCGTTCGCGAGATATGGCAGTTTGGAGGTAAGAAACACTTGAGAAACTCAAAATTTTCGCAGTTCTGATGCTCGAAACGAATAACTAGAACGGCCTAGGGGAAAAGTACGCATACCGTTGTAATCGGGCGAGTTTCTACTTTCAGATGCAACAGAAATTTTGCGGATTGGTCAATCCGTTGGCGAGGTATGGCAGTTTGGAGGTAAGAAACGCTTGAGAAACTCAAAATTTTCGCAGTTCTGATGCTCGAAACGAATAACTAGAACGGACTAGGGGAAAAGTACGCATACCGTTGTAAACGGGCGAGTTTCTACCTTCAGATGCAACAGAAATTTTGCGGATTGCTCAATCCGTTCGCGAGGTATGGCAATTTGGAAGTAAGAAACGCTTGAAAAACTCAATATTTCCGCAGTTCTGATGCTCGAAACGAATAACTAGAACGGTCTAGGGGAAAAGTACGCATACCGTTGTAATCGGGCGAGTTTCTACTTTCAGATGCAACAGAAATTTTGCGGATTGGTCAATCCGTTCGCGAGATATGGCAGTTTGGAGGTAAGAAACACTTGAGAAACTCAAAATTTTCGCAGTTCTGATGCTCGAAACGAATAACTAGAACGGCCTAGGGGAAAAGTACGCATACCGTTGTAATCGGGCGAGTTTCTACTTTCAGATGCAACAGAAATTTTGCGGATTGGTCAATCCGTTGGCGAGATATGGCAGTTTGGAGGTAAGAAACGCTTGAGAAACTCAAAATTTTCGCAGTTCTGATGCTCGAAACGAATAACTAGAACGGACTAGGGGAAAAGTACGCATACCGTTGTAATCGGGCGAGTTTCTACTTTCAGATGCAACAAAAATTTTGCGGATTGGTCAATCCGTTCGCGAGATATGGCAGTTTGGAGGTAAGAAACACTTGAGAAACTCAAAATTTTCGCAGTTCTGATGCTCGAAACGAATAACTAGAACGGCCTAGGGGAAAAGTACGCATACCGTTGTAATCGGGCGAGTTTCTACTTTCAGATGCAACAGAAATTTTGCGGATTGGTCAATCCGTTGGCGAGATATGGCAGTTTGGAGGTAAGAAACGCTTGAGAAACTCAAAATTTTCGCAGTTCTGATGCTCGAAACGAATAACTAGAACGGACTAGGGGAAAAGTACGCATACCGTTGTAATCGGGCGAGTTTCTACTTTCAGATGCAACAAAAATTTTGCGGATTGGTCAATCCGTTCGCGAGATATGGCAGTTTGGAGGTAAGAAACGCTTGAGAAACTCAAAATTTTCGCAGTTCTGATGCTCGAAACGAATAACTAGAACGGACTAGGGGAAAAGTACTTATACCGTTGTAATCGGGCGAGTTTCTACTTTCAGATGCAACAGAAATTTTGCGGACTGGTCAATCCGTTCGCGAGATATGGCAGTTTGGAGGTAAGAAACGCTTGAGAAACTCAAAATTTTCGCAGTTCTGATGCTCGAAACGAATAACTAGAACGGCCTAGGGGAAAAGTACGCACACCGTTTTAATCGGGCGAGTTTCTACTTTCAGATGGAACAGAAATTTTGCGGCTTAGTCAATCCGTTCGCGAGATATGGCAGTTTGGAGGTAAGAAACGCTTGAGAAACTCAAAATTTTCGCAGTTCTGATGCTCGACAAGCATAACTAGAACGGTCTAGGGGAAAAGTACGCATACCGTTGTAATCGGGCGAGTTTCTAATTTCAGATGCAACAGAAATTTTGCGGATTGGTCAATCCGTTCGCGAGATATGGCAGTTTGGAGGTAAGAAACACTTGAGAAACTCAAAATTTTCGCAGTTCTGATGCTCGAAACGAATAACTAGAACGGCCTAGGGGAAAAGTACGCATACCGTTGTAATCGGGCGAGTTTCTACTTTCAGATGCAACAGAAATTTTGCGGATTAGTCAATCCGTTCGCGAGATATGGCATTTTGGATGTAAGAAACGCTTGAGAAACTCAAAATTTTCGCAGTTCTGATGCTCGAAACGAATAACTAGAACGGACTAGGGCAAAAGTACTTATACCGTTGTAATCGGGCGAGTTTCTACTTTCAGATGCAACAGAAATTTTGCGGACCTGTCAATCCGTTCGCGAGATATGGCAGTTTGGAGGAAAGAAACGCTTGAGAAACTCAAAATTTTCGCAGTTCTGATGCTCGAAACGAATAACTAGAACGGCCTAGGGGAAAAGTACGCACACCGTTGTAATCGGGCGAGTTTCTACTTTCAGATGCAACAGAAATTTTGCGGCTTAGTCAATCCGTTCGCGAGATATGGCAGTTTGGATGTAAGAAACGCTTGAGAAACTCAAAATTTTCGCAGTTCTGATGCTCGACAAGCATAACTAGAACGGTCTAGGGGAAAAGTACGCATACCGTTGTAATCGGGCGAGTTTCTACTTTCAGATGCAACAGAAATTTTGCGGATTGGTCAATCCGTTCGCGAGATATGGCAGTTTGGAGGTAAGAAACACTTGAGAAACTCAAAATTTTCGCAGTTCTGATGCTCGAAACGAATAACTAGAACGGCCTAGGGGAAAAGTACGCATGCCGTTGTAATCGGGCGAGTTTCTACTTTCAGATGCAACAGAAATTTTGCGGATTGGTCAATCCGTTCGCGAGATATGGCAGTTTGGAGGTAAGAAACGCTTGAGAAACTCAAAATTTTCGCAGTTCTGATGCTCGAAACGAATAACTAGAACGGACTAGGGGAAAAGTACGCATACCGTTGTAATCGGGCGAGTTTCTACTTTCAGATGCAACAGAAATTTTGCGGATTGGTCAATCCGTTCGCGAGATATGGCAGTTTGGAGGTAAGAAACGCTTGAGAAACTCAAAATTTTCGCAGTTCTGATGCTCGAAACGAATAACTAGAACGGTCTAGGGGAAAAGTACGCATACCGTTGTAATCGGGCGAGTTTCTACTTTCAGATGCAACAGAAATTTTGCGGATTGGTCAATCCGTTCGCGAGATATGGCAGTTTGGAGGTAAGAAACACTTGAGAAACTCAAAATTTTCGCAGTTCTGATGCTCGAAACGAATAACTAGAACGGCCTAGGGGAAAAGTACGCATACCGTTGTAATCGGGCGAGTTTCTACTTTCAGATGCAACAGAAATTTTGCGGATTGGTCAATCCGTTGGGGAGATATGGCAGTTTGGAGGTAAGAAACGCTTGAGAAACTCAAAATTTTCGCAGTTCTGATGCTCGAAACGAATAACTAGAACGGACTAGGGGAAAAGTACGCATACCGTTGTAATCGGGCGAGTTTCTACTTTCAGATGCAACAAAAATTTTGCGGATTGGTCAATCCGTTCGCGAGATATGGCAGTTTGGAGGTAAGAAACGCTTGAGAAACTCAAAATTTTCGCAGTTCTGATGCTCGAAACGAATAACTAGAACGGACTAGGGGAAAAGTACGCATACCGTTGTAATCGGGCGAGTTTCTACTTTCAGATGCAACAGAAATTTTGCGGCTTAGTCAATCCGTTCGCGAGATATGGCAGTTTGGAGGTAAGAAACGCTTGAGAAACTCAAAATTTTCGCAGTTCTGATGCTCGACAAGCATAACTAGAACGGTCTAGGGGAAAAGTACGCATACCGTTGTAATCGGGCGAGTTTCTACTTTCAGATGCAACAGAAATTTTGCGGATTGGTCAATCCGTTCGCGAGATATGGCAGTTTGGAGGTAAGAAACACTTGAGAAACTCAAAATTTTCGCAGTTCTGATGCTCGAAACGAATAACTAGAACGGCCTAGGGGAAAAGTACGCACACCGTTTTAATCGGGCGAGTTTCTACTTTCAGATGCAACAGAAATTTTGCGGCTTAGTCAATCCGTTCGCGAGATATGGCAGTTTGGAGGTAAGAAACGCTTGAGAAACTCAAAATTTTCGCAGTTCTGATGCTCGACAAGCATAACTAGAACGGTCTAGGGGAAAAGTACGCATACCGTTGTAATCGGGCGAGTTTCTACTTTCAGATGCAACAGAAATTTTGCGGATTGGTCAATCCGTTCGCGAGATATGGCAGTTTGGAGGTAAGAAACACTTGAGAAACTCAAAATTTTCGCAGTTCTGATGCTTGAAACGAATAACTAGAACGGCCTAGGGGAAAAGTACGCATGCCGTTGTAATCGGGCGAGTTTCTACTTTCAGATGCAACAGAAATTTTGCGGATTGGTCAATCCGTTCGCGAGATATGGCAGTTTGGAGGTAAGAAACGCTTGAGAAACTCAAAATTTTCGCAGTTCTGATGCTCGAAACGAATAACTAGAACGGCCCACGGGGAAAAGTACGCACACCGTTGTAATCGGGCGAGTTTCTACTTTCAGATGCAATAGAAATTTTGCGGCTTAGTCAATCCGTTCGCGAGATATGGCAGTTTGGAGGTAAGAAACGCTTGAGAAACTCAAAATTTTCGCAGTTCTGATGCTCGACAAGCATAACTAGAACGGTCTAGGGGAAAAGTACGCATACCGTTGTAATCGGGCGAGTTTCTACTTTCAGATGCAACAGAAATTTTGCGGATTGGTCAATCCGTTCGCGAGATATGGCAGTTTGGAGGTAAGAAACACATGAGAAACTCAAAATTTTCGCAGTTCTGATGCTCGAAACGTATAACTAGAACGGACTAGGGGAAAAGTACTTATACCGTTGTAATCGGGCGAGTTTCTACTTTCAGATGCAACAGAAATTTTGCGGACCTGTCAATCCGTTCGCGAGATATGGCAGTTTGGAGGAAAGAAACGCTTGAGAAACTCAAAATTTTCGCAGTTCTGATGCTCGAAACGAATAACTAGAACGGCCTAGGGGAAAAGTACGCACACCGTTGTAATCGGGCGAGTTTCTACTTTCAGATGCAACAGAAATTTTGCGGCTTAGTCAATCCGTTCGCGAGATATGGCAGTTTGGAGGTAAGAAACGCTTGAGAAACTCAAAATTTTCGCAGTTCTGATGCTCGACAAGCATAACTAGAACGGTCTAGGGGAAAAGTACGCATACCGTTGTAATCGGGCGAGTTTCTACTTTCAGATGCAACAGAAATTTTGCGGATTGGTCAATCCGTTCGCGAGGTATGGCAGTTTGGAGGTAAGAAACACTTGAGAAACTCAAAATTTTCGCAGTTCTGATGCTCGAAACGAATAACTAGAACGGCCTAGGGGAAAAGTACGCATGCCGTTGTAATCGGGCGAGTTTCTACTTTCAGATGCAACAGAAATTTTGCGGATTGGTCAATCCGTTCGCGAGATATGGCAGTTTGGAGGTAAGAAACACTTGAGAAACTCAAAATTTTCGCAGTTCTGATGCTCGAAACGAATAACTAGAACGGCCTAGGGGAAAAGTACGCACACCGTTTTAATCGGGCGAGTTTCTACTTTCAGATGCAACAGAAATTTTGCGGCTTAGTCAATCCGTTCGCGAGATATGGCAGTTTGGAGGTAAGAAACGCTTGAGAAACTCAAAATTTTCGCAGTTCTGATGCTCGACAAGCATAACTAGAACGGTCTAGGGGAAAAGTACGCATACCGTTGTAATCGGGCGAGTTTCTACTTTCAGATGCAACAGAAATTTTGCGGATTGGTCAATCCGTTCGCGAGATATGGCAGTTTGGAGGTAAGAAACACTTGAGAAACTCAAAATTTTCGCAGTTCTGATGCTCGAAACGAATAACTAGAACGGCCTAGGGGAAAAGTACGCACACCGTTGTAATCGGGCGAGTTTCTACTTTCAGATGCAACAGAAATTTTGCGGCTTAGTCAATCCGTTCGCGAGATATGGCAGTTTGGAGGTAAGAAACGCTTGAGAAACTCAAAATTTTCGCAGTTCTGATGCTCGACAAGCATAACTAGAACGGTCTAGGGGAAAAGTACGCATACCGTTGTAATCGGGCGAGTTTCTACTTTCAGATGCAACAGAAATTTTGCGGATTGGTCAATCCGTTCGCGAGATATGGCAGTTTGGAGGTAAGAAACGCTTGAGAAACTCAAAATTTTCGCAGTTCTGATGCTCGACAAGCATAACTAGAACGGTCTAGGGGAAAAGTACGCATACCGTTGTAATCGGGCGAGTTTCTACTTTCAGATGCAACAGAAATTTTGCGGATTGGTCAATCCGTTCGCGAGATATGGCAGTTTGGAGGTAAGAAACACATGAGAAACTCAAAATTTTCGCAGTTCTGATGCTCGAAACGAATAACTAGAACGGCCTAGGGGAAAAGTACGCATGCTGTTGTAATCGGGCGAGTTTCTACTTTCAGATGCAACAGAAATTTTGCGGATTGGTCAATCCGTTCGCGAGATATGGCAGTTTGGAGGTAAGAAACGCTTGAGAAACTCAAAATTTCCGCAGTTCTGATGCTCGAAACGAATAACTAGAACGGACTAGGGGAAAAGTACGCATGCCGTTGTAATCGGGCGAGTTTCTACTTTCAGATGCAACAGAAATTTTGCGGATTGGTCAATCCGTTCGCGAGATATGGCAGTTTGGAGGTAAGAAACGCTTGAGAGACTCAAAATTTTCGCAGTTCTGATGCTCGAGACGAATAACTAGAACGGACTAGGGGAAAAGTACGCATACCGTTGTAATCGGGCGAGTTTCTACTTTCAGATGCAACAGAAATTTTGCGGATTGGTCAATCCGTTCGCGAGATATGGCAGTTTGGAAGTAAGAAACGCTTGAGAAACTCAAAATTTTCGCAGTTCTGATGCTCGAAACGAATAACTAGAACGGCCTAGGGGAAAAGCACGCATACCGTTGTAATCGGGCGAGTGTCTACTTTCAGATGCAACAGAAATTTTGCGGACCTGTCAATCCGTTCGCGAGATATGGCAGTTTGGAGGAAAGAAACGCTTGAGAAACTCAAAATTTTCGCAGTTCTGATGCTCGAAACGAATAACTAGAACGGCCTAGGGGAAAAGTACGCACA
The DNA here is from genome assembly GCF_051014685.1 of Ptiloglossa arizonensis. Lineage (NCBI taxonomy): Eukaryota > Metazoa > Arthropoda > Insecta > Hymenoptera > Colletidae > Ptiloglossa > Ptiloglossa arizonensis. The sequence continues at coordinate 35,376 of NW_027478933.1, forward strand.
CCGTTGTAATCGGGCGAGTTTCTACTTTCAGATGCAACAGAAATTTTGCGGCTTAGTCAATCCGTTCGCGAGATATGGCAGTTTGGAGGTAAGAAACGCTTGAGAAACTCAAAATTTTCGCAGTTCTGATGCTCGACAAGCATAACTAGAACGGTCTAGGGGAAAAGTACGCATACCGTTGTAATCGGGCGAGTTTCTACTTTCAGATGCAACAGAAATTTTGCGGATTGGTCAATCCGTTCGCGAGATATGGCAGTTTGGAGGTAAGAAACACTTGAGAAACTCAAAATTTTCGCAGTTCTGATGCTCGAAACGAATAACTAGAACGGCCTAGGGGAAAAGTACGCACACCGTTGTAATCGGGCGAGTTTCTACTTTCAGATGCAACAGAAATTTTGCGGCTTAGTCAATCCGTTCGCGAGATATGGCAGTTTGGAGGTAAGAAACGCTTGAGAAACTCAAAATTTTCGCAGTTCTGATGCTCGACAAGCATAACTAGAACGGTCTAGGGGAAAAGTACGCATACCGATGTAATCGGGCGAGTTTCTACTTTCAGATGCAACAGAAATTTTGCGGATTGGTCAATCCGTTCGCGAGATATGGCAGTTTGGAGGTAATAAACGCTTGAGAAACTCAAAATTTTCGCAGTTCTGATGCTCGAAACGAATAACTAGAACGGCCTAGGGGAAAAGTACGCATACCGTTGTAATCGGGCGAGTTTCTACTTTCAGATGCAACAGAAATTTTGCGGATTGGTCAATCCGTTCGCGAGATATGGCTGTTTGGAGGTAAGAAACGCTTGAGAAACTCAAAATTTTCGCAGTTCTGATGCTCGAAACGAATAACTAGAACGGCCTAGGGGAAAAGTACGCATACCGTTGTAATCGGGCGAGTTTCTACTTTCAGATGCAACAGAAATTTTGCGGATTGGTCAATCCGTTCGCGAGATATGGCAGTTTGGATGTATGAAACACTTGAGAAACACAAAATTTTCGCAGTTCTGATGCTCGAAACGAATAACTAGAGCGGCCTAGGGGAAAAGTACGCATACCGTTGTAATCGGGCGAGTTTCTACTTTCAGATGCATCAGAAATTTTGCGGATTGGTCAATCCGTTCGCGAGATATGGCAGTTTGGAAGTAAGAAACGCTTGAGAAACTCAAAATTTTCGCAGTTCTGATGCTCGAAACGAATAACTAGAACGGCCTAGGGGAAAAGTACGCATACCGTTGTAATCGGGCGAGTTTCTACTTTCAGATGCAACAGAAATTTTGAGGATTATTCAATCCGTTCGCGAGATATGGCATTTTGGAAGTAAGAAACGCTTGAGAAACTCAAAATTTCCGCAGTTCTGATGCTCGAAACGAATAACTAGAACGGACTAGGGGAAAAGTACGCATACCGTTGTAATCGGGCGAGTTTCTACTTTCAGATGCAACAGAAATTTTGCGGATTGGTCAATCCGTTCGCGAGATATGGCAGTTTGGAGGTAAGAAACACTTGAGAAACTCAAAATTTTCGCAGTTCTGATGCTCGAAACGAATAACTAGAACGGCCTAGGGGAAAAGTACGCATGCCGTTGTAATCGGGCGAGTTTCTACTTTCAGATGCAACAGAAATTTTGCGGATTGGTCAATCCGTTCGCGAGATATGGCAGTTTGGAGGTAAGAAACGCTTGAGAAACTCAAAATTTTCGCAGTTCTGATGCTCGAAACGAATAACTAGAACGGCCCACGGGGAAAAGTACGCACACCGTTGTAATCGGGCGAGTTTCTACTTTCAGATGCAATAGAAATTTTGCGGCTTAGTCAATCCGTTCGCGAGATATGGCAGTTTGGAGGTAAGAAACGCTTGAGAAACTCAAAATTTTCGCAGTTCTGATGCTCGACAAGCATAACTAGAACGGTCTAGGGGAAAAGTACGCATACCGTTGTAATCGGGCGAGTTTCTACTTTCAGATGCAACAGAAATTTTGCGGATTAGTCAATCCGTTCGCGAGATATGGCATTTTGGAGGTAAGAAACGCTTGAGAAACTCAAAATTTCCGCAGTTCTGATGCTCGAAACGAATAACTAGAACGGACTAGGGGAAAAGTACGCATGCCGTTGTAATCGGGCGAGTTTCTACTTTCAGATGCAACAGAAATTTTGCGGATTGGTCAATCCGTTCGCGAGATATGGCAGTTTGGAGGTAAGAAACGCTTGAGAAACTCAAAATTTTCGCAGTTCTGATGCTCGAGACGAATAACTAGAACGGACTAGGGGAAAAGTACGCATACCGTTGTAATCGGGCGAGTTTCTACTTTCAGATGCAACAGAAATTTTGCGGATTGGTCAATCCGTTCGCGAGATATGGCAGTTTGGAGGTAAGAAACGCTTGAGAAACTCAAAATTTTCGCAGTTCTGATGCTCGAAACGAATAACTAGAACGGCCCACGGGGAAAAGTACGCACACCGTTGTAATCGGGCGAGTTTCTACTTTCAGATGCAATAGAAATTTTGCGGCTTAGTCAATCCGTTCGCGAGATATGGCAGTTTGGAGGTAAGAAACGCTTGAGAAACTCAAAATTTTCGCAGTTCTGATGCTCGACAAGCATAACTAGAACGGTCTAGGGGAAAAGTACGCATACCGTTGTAATCGGGCGAGTTTCTACTTTCAGATGCAACAGAAATTTTGCGGATTGGTCAATCCGTTCGCGAGATATGGCAGTTTGGAGGTAAGAAACACTTGAGAAACTCAAAATTTTCGCAGTTCTGATGCTCGAAACGAATAACTAGAACGGCCTAGGGGAAAAGTACGCATGCTGTTGTAATCGGGCGAGTTTCTACTTTCAGATGCAACAGAAATTTTGCGGATTGGTCAATCCGTTCGCGAGATATGGCAGTTTGGAGGTAAGAAACTCTTGAGAAACTCAAAATTTCCGCAGTTCTGATGCTCGAAACGAATAACTAGAACGGACTAGGGGAAAAGTACGCATGCCGTTGTAATCGGGCGAGTTTCTACTTTCAGATGCAACAGAAATTTTGCGGATTGGTCAATCCGTTCGCGAGATATGGCAGTTTGGAGGTAAGAAACGCTTGAGAAACTCAAAATTTTCGCAGTTCTGATGCTCGAGACGAATAACTAGAACGGACTAGGGGAAAAGTACGCATACCGTTGTAATCGGGCGAGTTTCTACTTTCAGATGCAACAGAAATTTTGCGGATTGGTCAATCCGTTCGCGAGATATGGCAGTTTGGAGGTAAGAAACGCTTGAGAAACTCAAAATTTTCGCAGTTCTGATGCTCGAAACGAATAACTAGAACGGACTAGGGGAAAAGTACGCATGCCGTTGTAATCGGGCGAGTTTCTACTTTCAGATGCAACAGAAATTTTGCGGATTGGTCAATCCGTTCGCGAGATATGGCAGTTTGGAGGTAAGAAACGCTTGAGAAACTCAAAATTTTCGCAGTTCTGATGCTCGAGACGAATAACTAGAACGGACTAGGGGAAAAGTACGCATACCGTTGTAATCGGGCGAGTTTCTACTTTCAGATGCAACAGAAATTTTGCGGATTGGTCAATCCGTTCGCGAGATATGGCAGTTTGGAGGTAAGAAACGCTTGAGAAACTCAAAATTTTCGCAGTTCTGATGCTCGAAACGAATAACTAGAACGGCCTAGGGGAAAAGCACGCATACCGTTGTAATCGGGCGAGTTTCTACTTTCAGATGCAACAGAAATTTTGCGGATTAGTCAATCCGTTCGCGAGATATGGCATTTTGGAGGTAAGAAACGCTTGAGGAACTCAAAATTTTCGCAGTTCTGATGCTCGAAACGAATAACTAGAACGGACTAGGGGAAAAGTACTTATACCGTTGTAATCGGGCGAGTTTCTACTTTCAGATGCAACAGAAATTTTGCGGACCTGTCAATCCGTTCGCGAGATATGGCAGTTTGGAGGAAAGAAACGCTTGAGAAACTCAAAATTTTCGCAGTTCTGATGCTCGAAACGAATAACTAGAACGGACTAGGGGAAAAGTACGCATACCGTTGTAATCGGGCGAGTTTCTACTTTCAGATGCAACAGCAATTTTGCGGATTGGTCAATCCGTTCGCGAGATATGGCAGTTTGGAGGTAAAAAACGCTTGAGAAACTCAAAATTTTCGCAGTTCTGATGCTCGAAACGAATAACTAGAACGGCCTAGGGGAAAAGCACGCATACCGTTGTAATCGGGCGAGTTTCTACTTTCAGATGCAACAGAAATTTTGCGGATTAGTCAATCCGTTCGCGAGATATGGCATTTTGGAGGTAAGAAACGCTTGAGAAACTCAAAATTTTCGCAGTTCTGATGCTCGAAACGAATAACTAGAACGGACTAGGGGAAAAGTACTTATACCTTTGTAATCGGGCGAGTTTCTACTTTCAGATGCAACAGAAATTTTGCGGACCTGTCAATCCGTTCGCGAGATATGGCAGTTTGGAGGAAAGAAACGCTTGAGAAACTCAAAATTTTCGCAGTTCTGATGCTCGAAACGAATAACTAGAACGGCCTAGGGGAAAAGTACGCACACCGTTGTAATCGGGCGAGTTTCTACTTTCAGATGCAACAGAAATTTTGCGGCTTAGTCAATCCGTTCGCGAGATATGGCAGTTTGGAGGTAAGAAACGCTTGAGAAACTCAAAATTTTCGCAGTTCTGATGCTCGACAAGCATAACTAGAACGGTCTAGGGGAAAAGTACGCATACCGTTGTAATCGGGCGAGTTTCTACTTTCAGATGCAACAGAAATTTTGCGGATTGGTCAATCCGTTCGCGAGATATGGCAGTTTGGACGTAAGAAACACTTGAGAAACTCAAAATTTTCGCAGTTCTGATGCTCGAAACGAATAACTAGAACGGCCTAGGGGAAAAGTACGCACACCGTTGTAATCGGGCGAGTTTCTACTTTCAGATGCAACAGAAATTTTGCGGCTTAGTCAATCCGTTCGCGAGATATGGCAGTTTGGAGGTAAGAAACGCTTGAGAAGCTCAAAATTTTCGCAGTTCTGATGCTCGACAAGCATAACTAGAACGGTCTAGGGGAAAAGTACGCATACCGATGTAATCGGGCGAGTTTCTACTTTCAGATGCAACAGAAATTTTGCGGATTGGTCAATCCGTTCGCGAGATATGGCAGTTTGGAGGTAATAAACGCTTGAGAAACTCAAAATTTTCGCAGTTCGGATGCTCGAAACGAATAACTAGAACGGCCTAGGGGAAAAGTACGCATACCGTTGTAATCGGGCGAGTTTCTACTTTCAGATGCAACAGCAATTTTGCGGATTGGTCAATCCGTTCGCGAGATATGGCAGTTTGGAGGTAAGAAACGCTTGAGAAACTCAAAATTTTCGCAGTTCTGATGCTCGAAACGAATAACTAGAACGGCCTAGGGGAAAAGTACGCATACCGTTGTAATCGGGCGAGTTTCTACTTTCAGATGCAACAGAAATTTTGCGGATTGGTCAATCCGTTCGCGAGATATGGCAGTTTGGATGTATGAAACACTTGAGAAACACAAAATTTTCGCAGTTCTGATGCTCGAAACGAATAACTAGAGCGGCCTAGGGGAAAAGTACGCATACCGTTGTAATCGGGCGAGTTTCTACTTTCAGATGCATCAGAAATTTTGCGGATTGGTCAAACCGTTCGCGAGATATGGCAGTTTGGAAGTAAGAAACGCTTGAGAAACTCAAAATTTTCGCAGTTCTGATGCTCGAAACGAATAACTAGAACGGCCTAGGGGAAAAGCACGCATACCGTTGTAATCGGGTGAGTTTCTACTTTCAGATGCAACAGATATTTTGCGGATTAGGCAATCCGTTCGCGAGATATGGCAGTTTGGAGGTAAGAAACGCTTGAGGAACTCAAAATTTTCGCAGTTCTGATGCTCGAAACGAATAACTAGAACGGCCTAGGGGAAAAGCACGCATACCGTTGTAATCGGGCGAGTTTCTACTTTCAGATGCAACAGAAATTTTGCGGACCTGTCAATCCGTTCGCGAGATATGGCAGTTTGGAGGAAAGAAACGCTTGAGAAACTCAAAATTTTCGCAGTTCTGATGCTCGAAACGAATAACTAGAACGGACTAGGGGAAAAGTACGCATACCGTTGTAATCGGGCGAGTTTCTACTTTCAGATGCAACAGCAATTTTGCGGATTGGTCAATCCGTTCGCGAGATATGGCAGTTTGGAGGTAAAAAACGCTTGAGAAACTCAAAATTTTCGCAGTTCTGATGCTCGAAACGAATAACTAGAACGGCCTAGGGGAAAAGTACGCACACCGTTGTAATCGGGCGAGTTTCTACTTTCAGATGCAACAGAAATTTTGCGGATTAGTCAATCCGTTCGCGAGATATGGCATTTTGGAGGTAAGAAACGCTTGAGGAACTCAAAATTTTCGCAGTTCTGATGCTCGAAACGAATAACTAGAACGGACTAGGGGAAAAGTACTTATACCGTTGTAATCGGGCGAGTTTCTACTTTCAGATGCAACAGAAATTTTGCGGACCTGTCAATCCGTTCGCGAGATATGGCAGTTTGGAGGAAAGAAACGCTTGAGAAACTCAAAATTTTCGCAGTTCTGATGCTCGAAACGAATAACTAGAACGGACTAGGGGAAAAGTACGCATACCGTTGTAATCGGGCGAGTTTCTACTTTCAGATGCAACAGCAATTTTGCGGATTGGTCAATCCGTTCGCGAGATATGGCAGTTTGGAGGTAAAAAACGCTTGAGAAACTCAAAATTTTCGCAGTTCTGATGCTCGAAACGAATAACTAGAACGGCCTAGGGGAAAAGCACGCATACCGTTGTAATCGGGCGAGTTTCTACTTTCAGATGCAACAGAAATTTTGCGGATTAGTCAATCCGTTCGCGAGATATGGCATTTTGGAGGTAAGAAACGCTTGAGAAACTCAAAATTTTCGCAGTTCTGATGCTCGAAACGAATAACTAGAACGGACTAGGGGAAAAGTACTTATACCTTTGTAATCGGGCGAGTTTCTACTTTCAGATGCAACAGAAATTTTGCGGACCTGTCAATCCGTTCGCGAGATATGGCAGTTTGGAGGAAAGAAACGCTTGAGAAACTCAAAATTTTCGCAGTTCTGATGCTCGAAACGAATAACTAGAACGGCCTAGGGGAAAAGTACGCACACCGTTGTAATCGGGCGAGTTTCTACTTTCAGATGCAACAGAAATTTTGCGGCTTAGTCAATCCGTTCGCGAGATATGGCAGTTTGGAGGTAAGAAACGCTTGAGAAACTCAAAATTTTCGCAGTTCTGATGCTCGACAAGCATAACTAGAACGGTCTAGGGGAAAAGTACGCATACCGTTGTAATCGGGCGAGTTTCTACTTTCAGATGCAACAGAAATTTTGCGGATTGGTCAATCCGTTCGCGAGATATGGCAGTTTGGACGTAAGAAACACTTGAGAAACTCAAAATTTTCGCAGTTCTGATGCTCGAAACGAATAACTAGAACGGCCTAGGGGAAAAGTACGCACACCGTTGTAATCGGGCGAGTTTCTACTTTCAGATGCAACAGAAATTTTGCGGCTTAGTCAATCCGTTCGCGAGATATGGCAGTTTGGAGGTAAGAAACGCTTGAGAAGCTCAAAATTTTCGCAGTTCTGATGCTCGACAAGCATAACTAGAACGGTCTAGGGGAAAAGTACGCATACCGATGTAATCGGGCGAGTTTCTACTTTCAGATGCAACAGAAATTTTGCGGATTGGTCAATCCGTTCGCGAGATATGGCAGTTTGGAGGTAATAAACGCTTGAGAAACTCAAAATTTTCGCAGTTCGGATGCTCGAAACGAATAACTAGAACGGCCTAGGGGAAAAGTACGCATACCGTTGTAATCGGGCGAGTTTCTACTTTCAGATGCAACAGCAATTTTGCGGATTGGTCAATCCGTTCGCGAGATATGGCAGTTTGGAGGTAAGAAACGCTTGAGAAACTCAAAATTTTCGCAGTTCTGATGCTCGAAACGAATAACTAGAACGGCCTAGGGGAAAAGTACGCATACCGTTGTAATCGGGCGAGTTTCTACTTTCAGATGCAACAGAAATTTTGCGGATTGGTCAATCCGTTCGCGAGATATGGCAGTTTGGATGTATGAAACACTTGAGAAACACAAAATTTTCGCAGTTCTGATGCTCGAAACGAATAACTAGAGCGGCCTAGGGGAAAAGTACGCATACCGTTGTAATCGGGCGAGTTTCTACTTTCAGATGCATCAGAAATTTTGCGGATTGGTCAAACCGTTCGCGAGATATGGCAGTTTGGAAGTAAGAAACGCTTGAGAAACTCAAAATTTTCGCAGTTCTGATGCTCGAAACGAATAACTAGAACGGCCTAGGGGAAAAGCACGCATACCGTTGTAATCGGGTGAGTTTCTACTTTCAGATGCAACAGATATTTTGCGGATTAGGCAATCCGTTCGCGAGATATGGCAGTTTGGAGGTAAAAAACGCTTGAGAAACTCAAAATTTTCGCAGTTCTGATGCTCGAAACGAATAACTAGAACGGCCTAGGGGAAAAGCACGCATACCGTTGTAATCGGGCGAGTTTCTACTTTCAGATGCAACAGAAATTTTGCGGATTAGTCAATCCGTTCGCGAGATATGGCATTTTGGAGGTAAGAGACGCTTGAGAAACTCAAAATTTTCGCAGTTCTGATGCTCGAAACGAATAACTAGAACGGACTAGGGGAAAAGTACTTATACCGTTGTAATCGGGCGAGTTTCTACTTTCAGATGCAACAGAAATTTTGCGGACCTGTCAATCCGTTCGCGAGATATGGCAGTTTGGAGGAAAGAAACGCTTGAGAAACTCAAAATTTTCGCAGTTCTGATGCTCGAAACGAATAACTAGAACGGCCTAGGGGAAAAGTACGCACACCGTTGTAATCGGGCGAGTTTCTACTTTCAGATGCAACAGAAATTTTGCGGCTTAGTCAATCCGTTCGCGAGATATGGCAGTTTGGAGGTAAGAAACGCTTGAGAAACTCAAAATTTTCGCAGTTCTGATGCTCGACAAGCATAACTAGAACGGTCTAGGGGAAAAGTACGCATACCGTTGTAATCGGGCGAGTTTCTACTTTCAGATGCAACAGAAATTTTGCGGATTGGTCAATCCGTTCGCGAGATATGGCAGTTTGGAGGTAAGAAACACTTGAGAAACTCAAAATTTTCGCAGTTCTGATGCTCGAACGAATAACTAGAACGGCCTAGGGGAAAAGTACGCACACCGTTGTAATCGGGCGAGTTTCTACTTTCAGATGCAACAGAAATTTTGCGGCTTAGTCAATCCGTTCGCGAGATATGGCAGTTTGGAGGTAAGAAACGCTTGAGAAGCTCAAAATTTTCGCAGTTCTGATGCTCGACAAGCATAACTAGAACGGTCTAGGGGAAAAGTACGCATACCGATGTAATCGGGCGAGTTTCTACTTTCAGATGCAACAGAAATTTTGCGGATTGGTCAATCCGTTCGCGAGATATGGCAGTTTGGAGGTAATAAACGCTTGAGAAACTCAAAATTTTCGCAGTTCGGATGCTCGAAACGAATAACTAGAACGGCCTAGGGGAAAAGTACGCATACCGTTGTAATCGGGCGAGTTTCTACTTTCAGATGCAACAGAAATTTTGCGGATTGGTCAATCCGTTCGCGAGATATGGCAGTTTGGAGGTAAGAAACGCTTGAGAAACTCAAAATTTTCGCAGTTCTGATGCTCGAAACGAATAACTAGAACGGCCTAGGGGAAAAGTACGCATACCGTTGTAATCGGGCGAGTTTCTACTTTCAGATGCAACAGAAATTTTGCGGATTGGTCAATCCGTTCGCGAGATATGGCAGTTTGGAAGTATGAAACACTTGAGAAACACAAAATTTTCGCAGTTCTGATGCTCGAAACGAATAACTAGAGCGGCCTAGGGGAAAAGTACGCATACCGTTGTAATCGGGCGAGTTTCTACTTTCAGATGCATCAGAAATTTTGCGGATTGGTCAATCCGTTCGCGAGATATGGCAGTTTGGAAGTAAGAAACGCTTGAGAAACTCAAAATTTTCGCAGTTCTGATGCTCGAAACGAATAACTAGAACGGACTAGGGGAAAAGTACTTATACCGTTGTAATCGGGCGAGTTTCTACTTTCAGATGCAACAGAAATTTTGCGGACCTGTCAATCCGTTCGCGAGATATGGCAGTTTGGAGGTAATAAACGCTTGAGAAACTCAAAATTTTCGCAGTTCTGATGCTCGAAACGAATAACTAGAACGGACTAGGGGAAAAGTACTTATACCGTTGTAATCGGGCGAGTTTCTACTTTCAGATGCAACAGAAATTTTGCGGACCTGTCAATCCGTTCGCGAGATATGGCAGTTTGGAGGAAAGAAACGCTTGAGAAACTCAAAATTTTCGCAGTTCTGATGCTCGAAACGAATAACTAGAACGGCCTAGGGGAAAAGTACGCACACCGTTGTAATCGGGCGAGTTTCTACTTTCAGGTGCAACAGAAATTTTGCGGCTTAGTCAATCCGTTCGCGAGATATGGCAGTTTGGAGGTAAGAAACGCTTGAGAAACTCAAAATTTTCGCAGTTCTGATGCTCGACAAGCATAACTAGAACGGTCTAGGGGAAAAGTACGCATACCGTTGTAATCGGGCGAGTTTCTACTTTCAGATGCAACAGAAATTTTACGGATTGGTCAATCCGTTCGCGAGATATGGCAGTTTGGAGGTAAGAAACACTTGAGAAACTCAAAATTTTCGCAGTTCTGATGCTCGAAACGAATAACTAGAACGGCCTAGGGGAAAAGTACGCATGCCGTTGTAATCGGGCGAGTTTCTACTTTCAGATGCAACAGAAATTTTGCGGATTGGTCAATCCGTTCGCGAGATATGGCAGTTTGGAGGTAAGAAACGCTTGAGAAACTCAAAATTTTCGCAGTTCTGATGCTCGAAACGAATAACTAGAACGGACTAGGGGAAAAGCACGCATACCGTTGTAATCGGGCGAGTTTCTACTTTCAGATGCAACAGATATTTTGCGGATTAGGCAATCCGTTCGCGAGATATGGCAGTTTAGAGGTAAGAAACGCTTGAGAAACTCAAAATTTTCGCAGTTCTGATGCTCGACAAGCATAACTAGAACGGTCTAGGGGAAAAGTACGCATACCGTTGTAATCGGGAGAGTTTCTACTTTCAGATGCAACAGAAATTTTGCGGATTGGTCAATCCGTTCGCGAGATATGGCAGTTTGGAGGTAATAAACGCTTGAGAAACTCAAAATTTTCGCAGTTCTGATGCTCGAAACGAATAACTAGAACGGACTAGGGGAAAAGTACTTATACCGTTGTAATCGGGCGAGTTTCTACTTTCAGATGCAACAGAAATTTTGCGGACCTGTCAATCCGTTCGCGAGATATGGCAGTTTGGAGGAAAGAAACGCTTGAGAAACTCAAATTTTCGCAGTTCTGATGCTCGACAAGCATAACTAGAACGGTCTAGGGGAAAAGTACGCATACCGTTGTAATCGGGAGAGTTTCTACTTTCAGATGCAACAGAAATTTTGCGGATTGGTCAATCCATTCGCGAGATATGGCAGTTTGGAGGTAAGAAACGCTTGAGAAACTCAAAATTTTCGCAGTTCTGATGCTCGACAAGCATAACTAGAACGGTCTAGGGGAAAAGTACGCATACCGTTGTAATCGGGCGAGTTTCTACTTTCAGATGCAACAAAAATTTTGCGGATTGGTCAATCCGTTGGCGAGATATGGCAGTTTGGAGGTAAGAAACGCTTGAGAAACTCAAAATTTTCGCAGTTCTGATGCTCGAAACGAATAACTAGAACGGACTAGGGGAAAAGTACTTATACCGTTGTAATCGGGCGAGTTTCTACTTTCAGATGCAACAGAAATTTTGCGGACTGGTCAATCCGTTCGCGAGATATGGCAGTTTGGAGGTAAGAAACGCTTGAGAAACTCAAAATTTTCGCAGTTCTGATGCTCGAAACGAATAACTAGAACGGCCTAGGGGAAAAGTACGCACACCGTTTTAATCGGGCGAGTTTCTACTTTCAGATGCAACAGAAATTTTGCGGATTGGTCAATCCGTTCGCGAGATATGGCAGTTTGGAGGTAAGAAACGCTTGAGAAACTCAAAATTTTCGCAGTTCTGATGCTCGAAACGAATAACTAGAACGGTCTAGGGGAAAAGTACGCATACCGTTGTAATCGGGCGAGTTTCTACTTTCAGATGCAACAGAAATTTTGCGGATTGGTCAATCCGTTCGCGAGATATGGCAGTTTGGAGGTAAGAAACACTTGAGAAACTCAAAATTTTCGCAGTTCTGATGCTCGAAACGAATAACTAGAACGGCCTAGGGGAAAAGTACGCATGCCGTTGTAATCGGGCGAGTTTCTACTTTCAGATGCAACAGAAATTTTGCGGATTGGTCAATCCGTTCGCGAGATATGGCAGTTTGGAGGTAAGAAACGCTTGAGAAACTCAAAATTTTCGCAGTTCTGATGCTCGAAACGAATAACTAGAACGGACTAGGGGAAAAGTACGCATACCGTTGTAATCGGGCGAGTTTCTACTTTCAGATGCAACAAAAATTTTGCGGATTGGTCAATCCGTTCGCGAGATATGGCAGTTTGGAGGTAAGAAACGCTTGAGAAACTCAAAATTTTCGCAGTTCTGATGCTCGAAACGAATAACTAGAACGGACTAGGGGAAAAGTACTTATACCGTTGTAATCGGGCGAGTTTCTACTTTCAGATGCAACAGAAATTTTGCGGACTGGTCAATCCGTTCGCGAGATATGGCAGTTTGGAGGTAAGAAACGCTTGAGAAACTCAAAATTTTCGCAGTTCTGATGCTCGAAACGAATAACTAGAACGGCCTAGGGGAAAAGTACGCACACCGTTTTAATCGGGCGAGTTTCTACTTTCAGATGCAACAGAAATTTTGCGGCTTAGTCAATCCGTTCGCGAGATATGGCAGTTTGGAGGTAAGAAACGCTTGAGAAACTCAAAATTTTCGCAGTTCTGATGCTCGACAAGCATAACTAGAACGGTCTAGGGGAAAAGTACGCATACCGTTGTAATCGGGCGAGTTTCTACTTTCAGATGCAAAAGAAATTTTGCGGATTGGTCAATCCGTTCGCGAGATATGGCAGTTTGGAGGTAAGAAACACTTGAGGAACTCAAAATTTTCGCAGTTCTGATGCTCGAAACGAATAACTAGAACGGCCTAGGGGAAAAGTACGCATGCCGTTGTAATCGGGCGAGTTTCTACTTTCAGATGCAACAGAAATTTTGCGGATTGGTCAATCCGTTCGCGAGATATGGCAGTTTGGAGGTAAGAAACGCTTGAGAAACTCAAAATTTTCGCAGTTCGGATGCTCGAGACGAATAACTAGAACGGACTAGGGGAAAAGTACGCATACCGTTGTAATCGGGCGAATTTCTACTTTCAGATGCAACAGAAATTTTGCGGATTGGTCAATCCGTTCGCGAGATATGGCAGTTTGGAGGTAAGAAACGCTTGAGAAACTCAAAATTTTCGCAGTTCTGATGCTCGAAACGAATAACTAGAACGGCCCACGGGGAAAAGTACGCACACCGTTGTAATCGGGCGAGTTTCTACTTTCAGATGCAATAGAAATTTTGCGGCTTAGTCAATCCGTTCGCGAGATATGGCAGTTTGGAGGTAAGAAACGCTTGAGAAACTCAAAATTTTCGCAGTTCTGATGCTCGACAAGCATAACTAGAACGGTCTAGGGGAAAAGTACGCATACCGTTGTAATCGGGCGAGTTTCTACTTTCAGATGCAACAGAAATTTTGCGGATTGGTCAATCCGTTCGCGAGATATGTCAGTTTGGAGGTAAGAAACGCTTGAGAAACTCAAAATTTTCGCAGTTCTGATGCTCGAGACGAATAACTAGAACGGACTAGGGGAAAAGTACGCATACCGTTGTAATCGGGCGAGTTTCTACTTTCAGATACAACAGAAATTTTGCGGATTGGTCAATCCGTTCGCGAGATATGGCAGTTTGGAGGTAAGAAACGCTTGAGAAACTCAAAATTTTCGCAGTTCTGATGCTCGAAACGAATAACTAGAACGGCCTAGGGGAAAAGCACGCATACCGTTGTAATCGGGCGAGTTTCTACTTTCAGATGCAACAGAAATTTTGCGGATTAGTCAATCCGTTCGCGAGATATGGCATTTTGGAGGTAAGAAACGCTTGAGAAACTCAAAATTTTCGCAGTTCTGATGCTCGAAACGAATAACTAGAACGGACTAGGGGAAAAGTACTTATACCGTTGTAATCGGGCGAGTTTCTACTTTCAGATGCAACAGAAATTTTGCGGACCTGTCAATCCGTTCGCGAGATATGGCAGTTTGGAGGAAAGAAACGCTTGAGAAACTCAAAATTTTCGCAGTTCTGATGCCCGAAACGAATAACTAGAACGGCCTAGGGGAAAAGTACGCACACCGTTGTAATCGGGCGAGTTTCTACTTTCAGATGCAACAGAAATTTTGCGGCTTAGTCAATCCGTTCGCGAGATATGGCAGTTTGGAGGTAAGAAACGCTTGAGAAACTCAAAATTTTCGCAGTTCTGATGCTCGACAAGCATAACTAGAACGGTCTAGGGGAAAAGTACGCATACCGTTGTAATCGGGCGAGTTTCTACTTTCAGATGCAACAGAAATTTTGCGGATTGGTCAATCCGTTCGCGAGATATGGCAGTTTGGAGGTAAGAAACGCTTGAGAAACTCAAAATTTTCGCAGTTCTGATGCTCGAAACGAATAACTAGAACGGCCTAGGGGAAAGGTACGCATGCCGTTGTAATCGGGCGAGTTTCTACTTTCAGATGCAACAGAAATTTTGCGGATTGGTCAATCCGTTCGCGAGATATGGCAGTTTGGAGGTAAGAAACGCTTGAGAAACTCAAAATTTTCGCAGTTCTGAT
The DNA here is from genome assembly GCF_051014685.1 of Ptiloglossa arizonensis. Classification (NCBI taxonomy): domain Eukaryota; kingdom Metazoa; phylum Arthropoda; class Insecta; order Hymenoptera; family Colletidae; genus Ptiloglossa; species Ptiloglossa arizonensis. The sequence goes on from NW_027478933.1 coordinate 50,382, forward strand.
GCTCGAAACGAATAACTAGAACGGACTAGGGCAAAAGTACGCATACCGTTGTAATCGGGCGAGTTTCTACTTTCAGATGCAGCAGAAATTTTGCGGATTGGTCAATCCGTTCGCGAGATATGGCAGTTTGGAGGTAAGAAACGCTTGAGAAACTCAAAATTTTCGCAGTTCTGATGCTCGAAACGAATAACTAGAACGGCCTAGGGGAAAAGCACGCATACCGTTGTAATCGGGCGAGTTTCTACTTTCAGATGCAACAGAAATTTTGCGGATTAGTCAATCCGTTCGCGAGATATGGCATTTTGGAGGTAAGAAACGCTTGAGAAACTCAAAATTTTCGCAGTTCTGATGCTCGAAACGAATAACTAGAACGGACTAGGGGAAAAGTACTTATACCGTTGTAATCGGGCGAGTTTCTACTTTCAGATGCAACAGAAATTTTGCGGACCTGTCAATCCGTTCGCGAGATATGGCAGTTTGGAGGAAAGAAACGCTTGAGAAACTCAAAATTTTCGCAGTTCTGATGCTCGAAACGAATAACTAGAACGGCCTAGGGGAAAAGTACGCACACCGTTGTAATCGGGCGAGTTTCTACTTTCAGATGCAACAGAAATTTTGCGGCTTAGTCAATCCGTTCGCGAGATATGGCAGTTTGGAGGTAAGAAACGCTTGAGAAACTCAAAATTTTCGCAGTTCTGATGCTCGACAAGCATAACTAGAACGGTCTAGGGGAAAAGTACGCATACCGTTGTAATCGGGCGAGTTTCTACTTTCAGATGCAACAGAAATTTTGCGGATTGGTCAATCCGTTCGCGAGATATGGCAGTTTGGAGGTAAGAAACACTTGAGAAACTCAAAATTTTCGCAGTTCTGATGCTCGAAACGAATAACTAGAACGGACTAGGGGAAAAGTACTTATACCGTTGTAATCGGGCGAGTTTCTACTTTCAGATGCAACAGAAATTTTGCGGCTTAGTCAATCCGTTCGCGAGATATGGCAGTTTGGAGGTAAGAAACGCTTGAGAAACTCAAAATTTTCGCAGTTCTGATGCTCGACAAGCATAACTAGAACGGTCTAGGGGAAAAGTACGCATACCGTTGTAATCGGGCGAGTTTCTACTTTCAGATGCAACAGAAATTTTGCGGATTGGTCAATCCGTTCGCGAGATATGGCAGTTTGGAGGTAAGAAACACTTGAGAAACTCAAAATTTTCGCAGTTATGATGCTCGAAACGAATAACTAGAACGGCCTAGGGGAAAAGTACGCATGCCGTTGTAATCGGGCGAGTTTCTACTTTCAGATGCAACAGAAATTTTGCGGATTGGTCAATCCGTTCGCGAGATATGGCAGTTTGGAGGTAAGAAACGCTTGAGAAACTCAAAATTTTCGCAGTTCTGATGCTCGAAACGAATAACTAGAACGGACTAGGGGAAAAGTACGCATACCGTTGTAATCGGGCGAGTTTCTACTTTCAGATGCAACAGTAATTTTGCGGATTGGTCAATCCGTTCGCGAGATATGGCAGTTTGGAGGTAAGAAACGCTTGAGAAACTCAAAATTTTCGCAGTTCTGATGCTCGAAACGAATAACTAGAACAGTCTAGGGGAAAAGTACGCATACCGTTGTAATCGGGCGAGTTTCTACTTTCAGATGCAACAGAAATTTTGCGGACTGGTCAATCCGTTCGCGAGATATGGCAGTTTGGAGGTAAGAAACGCTTGAGAAACTCAAAATTTTCGCAGTTCTGATGCTCGAAACGAATAACTAGAACGGCCTAGGGGAAAAGTACGCACACCGTTTTAATCGGGCGAGTTTCTACTTTCAGATGCAACAGAAATTTTGCGGCTTGGTCAATCCGTTCGCGAGATATGGCTGTTTGGAGGTAAGAAACGCTTGAGAAACTCAAAATTTTCGCAGTTCTGATGCTCGACAAGCATAACTAGAACGGTCTAGGGGAAAAGTACGCATGCCGTTGTAATCGGGCGAGTTTCTACTTTCAGATGCAACAGAAATTTTGCGGATTGGTCAATCCGTTCGCGAGATATGGCAGTTTGGAGGTAAGAAACACTTGAGAAACTCAAAATTTTCGCAGTTCTGATGCTCGAAACGAATAACTAGAACGGCCTAGGGGAAAAGTACGCATGCCGTTGTAATCGGGCGAGTTTCTACTTTCAGATGCAACAGAAATTTTGCGGATTGGTCAATCCGTTCGCGAGATATGGCAGTTTGGAGGTAAGAAACGCTTGAGAAACTCAAAATTTTCGCAGTTCTGATGCTCGAGACGAATAACTAGAACGGACTAGGGGAAAAGTACGCATACCGTTGTAATCGGGCGAGTTTCTACTTTCAGATGCAACATAAATTTTGCGGATTGGTCAATCCGTTCGCGAGATATGGCAGTTTGGAGGTAAGAAACGCTTGAGAAACTCAAAATTTTCGCAGTTCTGATGCTCGAAACGAATAACTAGAACGGCCCACGGGGAAAAGTACGCACACCGTTGTAATCGGGCGAGTTTCTACTTTCAGATGCAATAGAAATTTTGCGGCTTAGTCAATCCGTTCGCGAGATATGGCAGTTTGGAGGTAAGAAACGCTTGAGAAACTCAAAATTTTCGCAGTTCTGATGCTCGACAAGCATAACTAGAACGGTCTAGGGGAAAAGTACGCATACCGTTGTAATCGGGCGAGTTTCTACTTTCAGATGCAACAGAAATTTTGCGGATTGGTCAATCCGTTCGCGAGATATGGCAGTTTGGAGGTAAGAAACACTTGAGAAACTCAAAATTTTCGCAGTTCTGATGCTCGAAACGAATAACTAGAACGGCCTAGGGGAAAAGTACGCATGCCGTTGTAATCGGGCTAGTTTCTACTTTCAGATGCAACAGAAATTTTGCGGATTGGTCAATCCGCTCGCGAGATATGGCAGTTTGGAGGTAAGAAACGCTTGAGAAACTCAAAATTTTCGCAGTTCTGATGCTCGAAACGAATAACTAGAACGGACTAGGGGAAAAGTACGCATACCGTTGTAATCGGGCGAGTTTCTACTTTCAGATGCAACAGAAATTTTGCGGATTGGTCAATCCGTTCGCGAGATATGGCAGTTTGGATGTAAGAAACGCTTGAGAAACTCAAAATTTTCGCAGTTCTGATGCTCGAAACGAATAACTAGAACGGCCTAGGGGAAAAGCACGCATAGCGTTGTAATCGGGCGAGTTTTTACTTTCAGATGCAACAGAAATTTTGCGGATTAGTCAATCCGTTCGCGAGATATGGCAGTTTGGAGGTAAGAAACGCTTGAGAAACTCAAAATTTTCGCAGTTCTGATGCTCGAAACGAATAACTAGAACGGACTAGGGCAAAAGTACGCATGCCGTTGTAATCGGGCGAGTTTCTACTTTCACATGCAACAGAAATTTTGCGGATTGGTCAATCCGTTCGCGAGATATGGCAGTTTGGAGGTAAGAAACGCTTGAGAAACTCAAAATTTTCGCAGTTCTGATGCTCGAGACGAATAACTAGAACGGACTAGGGGAAAAGTACGCATACCGTTGTAATCGGGCGAGTTTCTACTTTCAGGTGCAACAGAAATTTTGCGGATTGGTCAATCCGTTCGCGAGATATGGCAGTTTGGAGGTAAGAAACGCTTGAGAAACTCAAAATTTTCGCAGTTCTGATGCTCGAAACGAATAACTAGAACGGCCCACGGGGAAAAGTACGCACACCGTTGTAATCGGGCGAGTTTCTACTTTCAGATGCAATAGAAATTTTGCGGCTTAGTCAATCCGTTCGCGAGATATGGCAGTTTGGAGGTAAGAAACGCTTGAGAAACTCAAAATTTTCGCAGTTCTGATGCTCGAGACGAATAACTAGAACGGACTAGGGGAAAAGTACGCATACCGTTGTAATCGGGCGAGTTTCTACTGTCAGATGCAACAGAAATTTTGCGGATTGGTCAATCCGTTCGCGAGATATGGCAGTTTGGAGGTAAGAAACGCTTGAGAAACTCAAAATTTTCGCAGTTCTGATGCTCGAGACGAATAACTAGAACGGACTAGGGGAAAAGTACGCATACCGTTGTAATCGGGCGAGTTTCTACTTTCAGATGCAACAGAAATTTTGCGGATTGGTCAATCCGTTCGCGAGATATGGCAGTTTGGAGGTAAGAAACGCTTGAGAAACTCAAAATTTTCGCAGTTCTGATGCTCGAAACGAATAACTAGAACGGCCCACGGGGAAAAGTGCGCACACCGTTGTAATCGGGCGAGTTTCTACTTTCAGATGCAATAGAAATTTTGCGGCTTAGTCAATCCGTTCGCGAGATATGGCAGTTTGGAGGTAAGAAACGCTTGAGAAACTCAAAATTTTCGCAGTTCTGATGCTCGACAAGCATAACTAGAACGGTCTAGGGGAAAAGTACGCATACCGTTGTAATCGGGCGAGTTTCTACTTTCAGATGCAACAGAAATTTTGCGGATTGGTCAATCCGTTCGCGAGATATGGCAGTTTGGAGGTAAGAAACACTTGAGAAACTCAAAATTTTCGCAGTTCTGATGCTCGAAACGAATAAATAGAACGGCCTAGGGGAAAAGTACGCACACCGTTGTAATCGGGCGAGTTTCTACTTTCAGATGCAATAGAAACTTTGCGGCTTAGTCAATCCGTTCGCGAGATATGGCAGTTTGGAGGTAAGAAACGCTTGAGAAACTCAAAATTTTCGCAGTTCTGATGCTCGAGACGAATAACTAGAACGGACTAGGGGAAAAGTACGCATACCGTTGTAATCGGGCGAGTTTCTACTTTCAGATGCAACAGAAATTTTGCGGATTGGTCAATCCGTTCGCGAGATATGGCAGTTTGGAGGTAAGAAACGCTTGAGAAACACAAAATTTTCGCAGTTCTGATGCTCGAGACGAATAACTAGAACGGACTAGGGGAAAAGTACGCATACCGTTGTAATCGGGCGAGTTTCTACTTTCAGATGCAACAGAAATTTTGCGGATTGGTCAATCCGTTCGCGAGATATGGCAGTTTGGAGGTAAGAAACGCTTGAGAAACTCAAAATTTTCGCAGTTCTGATGCTCGAAACGAATAACTAGAACGGCCCACGGGGAAAAGTACGCACACCGTTGTAATCGGGCGAGTTTCAACTTTCAGATGCAATAGAAATTTTGCGGCTTAGTCAATCCGTTCGCGAGATATGGCAGTTTGGAGGTAAGAAACGCTTGAGAAACTCAAAATTTTCGCAGTTCTGATGCTCGACAAGCATAACTAGAACGGTCTAGGGGAAAAGTACGCATACCGTTGTAATCGGGCGAGTTTCTACTTTCAGATGCAACAGAAATTTTGCGGATTGGTCAATCCGTTCGCGAGATATGGCAGTTTGGAGGTAAGAAACGCTTGAGAAACTCAAAATTTTCGCAGTTCTGATGCTCGAGACGAATAACTAGAACGGACTAGGGGAAAAGTACGCATACCGTTGTAATCGGGCGAGTTTCTACTTTCAGATGCAACAGAAATTTTGCGGATTGGTCAATCCGTTCGCGAGATATGGCAGTTTGGAGGTAAGAAACGCTTGAGAAACTCAAAATTTTCGCAGTTCTGATGCTCGAAACGAATAACTAGAACTGCCTAGGGGAAAAGTACGCATACCGTTGTAATCGGGCGAGTTTCTACTTTCAGATGCAACAGAAATTTTGCGGATTGGTCAATCCGTTCGCGAGATATGGCAGTTTGGAGGTAAGCAACGCTTGAGAAACCCAAAATTTTCGCAGTTCTCATGCTCGAAACGAATAACTACAACGGCCTAGGGGAAAAGTACGCATACCGTTGTAATCGGGCGAGTTTCTACTGTCAGATGCAACAAAAATTTTGCGGATTGGTCAATCCGTTCGCGAGATATGGCAGTTTGGAGGTAAGAATCGCTTGAGAAACTCAAAATTTTCGCAGTTCTGATGCTCGACAAGCATAACTAGAACGGTCTAGGGGAAAAGTACGCATACCGTTGTAATCGGGCGAGTTTCTACTTTCAGATGCAACAGAAATTTTGCGGATTGGTCAATCCGTTCGCGAGATATGGCAGTTTGGAGGTAAGAAACGCTTGAGAAACTCAAAATTTTTGCAGTTCTGATGCTCGAAACGAATAACTAGAACGGCCCACGGGGAAAAGTACGCACACCGTTGTAATCGGGCGAGTTTCTACTTTCAGATGCAATAGAAATTTTGCGGCTTAGTCAATCCGTTCGCGAGATATGGCAGTTTGGATGTAAGAAACGCTTGAGAAACTCAAAATTTTCGCAGTTCTGATGCTCGACAAGCATAACTAGAACGGTCTAGGGGAAAAGTACGCATACCGTTGTAATCGGGCGAGTTTCTACTTTCAGATGCAACAGAAATTTTGCGGATTGATCAATCCGTTCGCGAGATATGGCAGTTTGGAGGTAAGAAACACTTGAGAAACTCAAAATTTTCGCAGTTCTGATGCTCGAAACGAATAACTAGAACGGCCTAGGGGAAAAGTACGCATGCCGTGGTAATCGGGCGAGTTTCTACTTTCAGATGCAACAGAAATTTTGCGGATTGGTCAATCCGTTCGCGAGATATGGCAGTTTGGAGGTAAGAAACGCTTGAGAAACTCAAAATTTTCGCAGTTCTGATGCTCGAAACGAATAACTAGAACGGCCCACGGGGAAAAGTACGCACACCGTTGTAATCGGGCGAGTTTCTACTTTCAGATGCAATAGAAATTTTGCGGCTTAGTCAATCCGTTCGCGAGATATGGCAGTTTGGAGGTAAGAAACGCTTGAGAAACTCAAAATTTTCGCAGTTCTGATGCTCGAGACGAATAACTAGAACGGACTAGGGGAAAAGTACGCATACCGTTGTAATCGGGCGAGTTTCTACTTTCAGATGCAACAGAAATTTTGCGGATTGGTCAATCCGTTCGCGAGATATGGCAGTTTGGAGGTAAGAAACGCTTGAGAAACTCAAAATTTTCGCAGTTCTGATGCTCGAAACGAATAACTAGAACTGCCTAGGGGAAAAGTACGCATACCGTTGTAATCGGGCGAGTTTCTACTTTCAGATGCAACAGAAATTTTGCGGATTGGTCAATCCGTTCGCGAGATATGGCAGTTTGGAGGTAAGCAACGCTTGAGAAACCCAAAATTTTCGCAGTTCTCATGCTCGAAACGAATAACTACAACGGCCTAGGGGAAAAGTACGCATACCGTTGTAATCGGGCCAGTTTCTACTTTCAGATGCAACAAAAATTTTGCGGATTGGTCAATCCGTTCGCGAGATATGGCAGTTTGGAGGTAAGAATCGCTTGAGAAACTCAAAATTTTCGCAGTTCTGATGCTCGACAAGCATAACTAGAACGGTCTAGGGGAAAAGTACGCATACCGTTGTAATCGGGCGAGTTTCTACTTTCAGATGCAACAGAAATTTTGCGGATTGGTCAATCCGTTCGCGAGATATGGCAGTTTGGAGGTAAGAAACGCTTGAGAAACTCAAAATTTTTGCAGTTCTGATGCTCGAAACGAATAACTAGAACGGCCCACGGGGAAAAGTACGCACACCGTTGTAATCGGGCGAGTTTCTACTTTCAGATGCAATAGAAATTTTGCGGCTTAGTCAATCCGTTCGCGAGATATGGCAGTTTGGATGTAAGAAACGCTTGAGAAACTCAAAATTTTCGCAGTTCTGATGCTCGACAAGCATAACTAGAACGGTCTAGGGGAAAAGTACGCATACCGTTGTAATCGGGCGAGTTTCTACTTTCAGATGCAACAGAAATTTTGCGGATTGATCAATCCGTTCGCGAGATATGGCAGTTTGGAGGTAAGAAACACTTGAGAAACTCAAAATTTTCGCAGTTCTGATGCTCGAAACGAATAACTAGAACGGCCTAGGGGAAAAGTACGCATGCCGTTGTAATCGGGCGAGTTTCTACTTTCAGATGCAACAGAAATTTTGGGGATTGGTCAATCCGTTCGCGAGATATGGCAGTTTGGAGGTAAGAAACGCTTGAGAAACTCAAAATTTTCGCAGTTCTGATGCTCGAAACGAATAACTAGAACGGCCCACGGGGAAAAGTACGCACACCGTTGTAATCGGGCGAGTTTCTACTTTCAGATGCAATAGAAATTTTGCGGCTTAGTCAATCCGTTCGCGAGATATGGCAGTTTGGAGGTAAGAAACGCTTGAGAAACTCAAAATTTTCGCAGTTCTGATGCTCGACAAGCATAACTAGAACGGTCTAGGGGAAAAGTACGCATACCGTTGTAATCGGGCGAGTTTCTACTTTCAGATGCAACAGAAATTTTGCGGATTGGTCAATCCGTTCGCGAGATATGGCAGTTTGGAGGTAAGAAACACTTGAGAAACTCAAAATTTTCGCAGTTCTGATGCTCGAAACGAATAACTAGAACGGCCTAGGGGAAAAGTACGCATGCCGTTGTAATCGGGCTAGTTTCTACTTTCAGATGCAACAGAAATTTTGCGGATTGGTCAATCCGTTCGCGAGATATGGCAGTTTGGAGGTAAGAAACGCTTGAGAAACTCAAAATTTTCGCAGTTCTGATGCTCGAAACGAATAACTAGAACGGACTAGGGGAAAAGTACGCATACCGTTGTAATCGGGCGAGTTTCTTCTTTCAGATGCAACAGAAATTTTGCGGATTGGTCAATCCGTTCGCGAGATATGGCAGTTTGGATGTAAGAAACGCTTGAGAAACTCAAAATTTTCGCAGTTCTGATGCTCGAAACGAATAACTAGAACGGCCTAGGGGAAAAGCACGCATACCGTTGTAATCGGGCGAGTTTCTACTTTCAGATGCAACAGAAATTTTGCGGATTAGTCAATCCGTTCGCGAGATATGGCAGTTTAGAGGTAAGAAACGCTTGAGAAACTCAAAATTTTCGCAGTTCTGATGCTCGACAAGCATAACTAGAACGGTCTAGGGGAAAAGTACGCATACCGTTGAAATCGGGCGAGTTTCTACTTTCAGATGCAACAGAAATTTTGCGGATTGGTCAATCCGTTCGCGAGATATGGCAGTTTGGAGGTAATAAACGTTTGAGAAACTCAAAATTTTCGCAGTTCTGATGCTCGAAACGAATAACTAGAACGGCCTAGGGGAAAAGTACGCATACCGTTGTAATCGGGCGAGTTTCTACTTTCAGATGCAACAGAAATTTTGCGGATTGGTCAATCCGTTCGCGAGATATGGCAGTTTGGAGGTAAGCAACGCTTGAGAAACCCAAAATTTTCGCAGTTCTGATGCTCGAAACGAATAACTAGAACGGACTAGGGGAAAAGTACGCATACCGTTGTAATCGGGCGAGTTTCTACTTTCAGATGCAACAGAAATTTTGCGGAGTGGTCAATCCGTTCGCGAGATATGGCAGTTTGGAGGTAATAAACGCTTGAGAAACTCAAAATTTTCGCAGTTCTGATGCTCGAAACGAATAACTAGAACGGCCTAGGGGAAAAGTACGCATACCGTTGTAATCGGGCGAGTTTCTACTTTCAGATGCAACAGAAATTTTGCGGATTGGTCAATCCGTTCGCCAGATATGGCAGCTTGGAGGTAAGCAACGCTTGAGAAACCCAAAATTTTCGCAGTTCTCATGCTCGAAACGAATAACTACAACGGCCTAGGGGAAAAGTACGCATACCGTTGTAATCGGGCGAGTTTCTACTTTCAGATGCAACAGAAATTTTGCAGATTGGTCAATCTGTTCGCGAGATATGGCAGTTTGGAGGTAAGAAACGCTTGAGAAACTCAAAATTTTCGCAGTTCTGATGCTCGACAAGCATAACTAGAACGGTCTAGGGGAAAAGTACGCATACCGTTGTAGTCGGGCGACTTTCTACTTTCAGATGCAACAGAAATTTTGCGGATTGGTCAATCCGTTCGCGAGATATGGCAGTTTGGAGGTAAGAAACGGTTGAGAAACTCAAAATTTTCACAGTTCTGATGCTCGAAACGAATAACCAGAACGGCCTAGGGGAAAAGTACGCATACCGTTGTAATCGGGCGAGTTTCTACTTTCAGATGCAACAGAAACTTTGCGGACTGGTCAATCCGTTCGCGAGATATGGCAGTTTGTAGGCAAGAAACGCTTGAGAAACTCAAAATTTTCGCAGTTCTGATGCTCGAAACGAATAACTAGAACGGCCTAGGGGAAAAGTACGCATACCGTTGTAATCGGGCGAGTTTCTACTTTCAGATGCAACAGAAATTTTGCGGATTGGTCAATCCGTTCGCGAGATATGGCAGTTTGGAAGTATGAAACACTTGAGAAACACAAAATTTTCGCAGTTCTGATGCTCGAAACGAATAACTAGAGCGGCCTAGGGGAAAAGTACGCATACCGTTGTAATCGGGCGAGTTTCTACTTTCAGATGCATCAGAAATTTTGCGGATTGGTCAATCCGTTCGCGAGATATGGCAGTTTGGAAGTAAGAAACGCTTGAGAAACTCAAAATTTTCGCAGTTCTGATGCTCGAAACGAATAACTAGAACGGCCTAGGGGAAAAGCACGCATACCGTTGTAATCGGGCGAGTTTCTACTTTCAGATGCAACAGAAATTTTGCGGATTAGGCAATCCGTTCGCGAGATATGGCAGTTTAGAGGTAAGAAACGCTTGAGAATCTCAAAATTTTCGCAGTTCTGATGCTCGACAAGCATAACTAGAACGGTCTAGGGGAAAAGTACGCATACCGTTGTAATCGGGCGAGTTTCTACTTTCAGATGCAACAGAAATTTTGCGGATTGGTCAATCCGTTCGCGAGATATGGCAGTTTGGAGGTAATAAACGCTTGAGAAACTCAAAATTTTCGCAGTTCTGATGCTCGAAACAAATAACTAGAACGGCCTAGGGGAAAAGTACGCATGCCGTTGTAATCGGGCGAGTTTCTACTTTCAGATGCAACAGAAATTTTGCGGATTGGTCAATCCGTTCGCCAGATATGGCAGCTTGGAGGTAAGCAACGCTTGAGAAACCCAAAATTTTCGCAGTTCTCATGCTCGAAACGAATAACTACAACGGCCTAGGAGAAAAGTACGCATACCGTTGTAATCGGGCGAGTTTCTACTTTCATATGCAACAGAAATTTTGCAGATTGGTCAATCTGCTCGCGAGATATGGCAGTTTGGAGGTAAGAAACGCTTGAGAAACTCAAAATTTTCGCAGTTCTGATGCTCGACAAGCATAACTAGAACGGTCTAGGGGAAAAGTACGCATACCGTTGTAATCGGGCGACTTTCTACTTTCAGATGCAACAGAAATTTTGCGGATTGGTCAATCCGTTCGCGAGATATGGCAGTTTGGAGGTAAGAAACGCTTGAGAAACTCAAAATTTTCACAGTTCTGATGCTCGAAACGAATAACCAGAACGGCCTAGGGGAAAAGTACGCATACCGTTGTAATCGGGCGAGTTTCTACTTTCAGATGCAACAGAAATTTTGAGGACTGGTCAATCCGTTCGCGAGATATGGCAGTTTGTAGGCAAGAAACGCTTGAGAAACTCAAAATTTTCGCAGTTCTGATGCTCGAAACGAATAACTAGAACGGCCTAGGGGAAAAGTACGCATACCGTTGTAATCGGGGGAGTTTCTACTTTCAGATGCAACAGAAATTTTGCGGATTGGTCAATCCGTTCGCGAGATATGGCAGTTTGGAAGTATGAAACACTTGAGAAACACAAAATTTTCGCAGTTCTGATGCTCGAAACGAATAACTAGAGCGGCCTAGGGGAAAAGTACGCATACCGTTGTAATCGGGCGAGTTTCTACTTTCAGATGCAACAGAAATTTTGCGGATTAGGCAATCCGTTCGCGAGATATGGCAGTTTAGAGGTAAGAAACGCTTGAGAATCTCAAAATTTTCGCAGTTCTGATGCTCGACAAGCATAACTAGAACGGTCTAGGGGAAAAGTACGCATACCGTTGTAATCGGGCGAGTTTCTACTTTCAGATGCAACAGAAATTTTGCGGATTGGTCAATCCGTTCGCGAGATATGGCAGTTTGGAGGTAATAAACGCTTGAGAAACTCAAAATTTTCGCAGTTCTGATGCTCGAAAGGAATAACTAGAACGGTCTAGGGGAAAAGTACGCATACCGTTGTAATCGGGCGAGTATCTACTTTCAGATGCAACAGAAATTTTGCGGATTGATCAATCCGTTCGCGAGATATGGCAGTTTGGAGGTAAGAAACACTTGAGAAACTCAAAATTTTCGCAGTTCTGATGCTCGAAACGAATAACTAGAACGGCCTAGGGGAAAAGTACGCATACCGTTGTAATCGGGCGAGTTTCTACTTTCAGATGCAACAGAAATTTTGCGGATTGATCAATCCGTTCGCGAGATATGGCAGTTTGGAGGTAAGAAACACTTGAGAAACTCAAAATTTTCGCAGTTCTGATGCTCGAAACGAATAACTAGAACGGCCTAGGGAAAAAGTACGCATGCCGTTGTAATCGGGCGAGTTTCTACTTTCAGATGCAACAGAAATTTTGCGGATTGGTCAATCCGTTCGCGAGATATGGCAGTTTGGAGGTAAGAAACGCTTGAGAAACTCAAAATTTTCGCAGTTCTGATGCTCGAAACGAATAACTAGAACGGCCCACGGGGAAAAGTACGCACACCGTTGTAATCGGGCGAGTTTCTACTTTCAGATGCAATAGAAATTTTGCGGCTTAGTCAATCCGTTCGCGAGATATGGCAGTTTGGAGGTAAGAAACGCTTGAGAAACTCAAAATTTTCGCAGTTCTGATGCTCGACAAGCATAACTAGAACGGTCTAGGGGAAAAGTACGCATACCGTTGTAATCGGGCGAGTTTCTACTTTCAGATGCAACAGAAATTTTGCGGATTGGTCAATCCGTTCGCGAGATATGGCAGTTTGGAGGTAAGAAACACTTGAGAAACTCAAAATTTTCGCAGTTCTGATGCTCGAAACGAATAACTAGAACGGCCTAGGGGAAAAGTACGCATGCCGTTGTAATCGGGCTAGTTTCTACTTTCAGATGCAACAGAAATTTTGCGGATTGGTCAATCCGTTCGCGAGATATGGCAGTTTGGAGGTAAGAAACGCTTGAGAAACTCAAAATTTTCGCAGTTCTGATGCTCGAAACGAATAACTAGAACGGACTAGGGGAAAAGTACGCATACCGTTGTAATCGGGCGAGTTTCTACTTTCAGATGCAACAGAAATTTTGCGGATTGGTCAATCCGTTCGCGAGATATGGCAGTTTGGATGTAAGAAACGCTTGAGAAACTCAAAATTTTCGCAGTTCTGATGCTCGAAACGAATAACTAGAACGGCCTAGGGGAAAAGCACGCATACCGTTGTAATCGGGCGAGTTTCTACTTTCAGATGCAACAGAAATTTTGCGGATTAGTCAATCCGTTCGCGAGATATGGCAGTTTAGAGGTAAGAAACGCTTGAGAAACTCAAAATTTTCGCAGTTCTGATGCTCGACAAGCATAACTAGAACGGTCTAGGGGAAAAGTACGCATACCGTTGAAATCGGGCGAGTTTCTACTTTCAGATGCAACAGAAATTTTGCGGATTGGTCAATCCGTTCGCGAGATATGGCAGTTTGGAGGTAATAAACGTTTGAGAAACTCAAAATTTTCGCAGTTCTGATGCTCGAAACGAATAACTAGAACGGCCTAGGGGAAAAGTACGCATACCGTTGTAATCGGGCGAGTTTCTACTTTCAGATGCAACAGAAATTTTGCGGATTGGTCAATCCGTTCGCGAGATATGGCAGTTTGGAGGTAAGCAACGCTTGAGAAACCCAAAATTTTCGCAGTTCTGATGCTCGAAACGAATAACTAGAACGGACTAGGGGAAAAGTACGCATACCGTTGTAATCGGGCGAGTTTCTACTTTCAGATGCAACAGAAATTTTGCGGAGTGGTCAATCCGTTCGCGAGATATGGCAGTTTGGAGGTAATAAACGCTTGAGAAACTCAAAATTTTCGCAGTTCTGATGCTCGAAACGAATAACTAGAACGGCCTAGGGGAAAAGTACGCATACCGTTGTAATCGGGCGAGTTTCTACTTTCAGATGCAACAGAAATTTTGCGGATTGGTCAATCCGTTCGCCAGATATGGCAGCTTGGAGGTAAGCAACGCTTGAGAAACCCAAAATTTTCGCAGTTCTCATGCTCGAAACGAATAACTACAACGGCCTAGGGGAAAAGTACGCATACCGTTGTAATCGGTCGAGTTTCTACTTTCAGATGCAACAGAAATTTTGCAGATTGGTCAATCTGTTCGCGAGATATGGCAGTTTGGAGGTAAGAAACGCTTGAGAAACTCAAAATTTTCGCAGTTCTGATGCTCGACAAGCATAACTAGAACGGTCTAGGGGAAAAGTACGCATACCGTTGTAATCGGGCGACTTTCTACTTTCAGATGCAACAGAAATTTTGCGGATTGGTCAATCCGTTCGCGAGATATGGCAGTTTGGAGGTAAGAAACGGTTGAGAAACTCAAAATTTTCACAGTTCTGATGCTCGAAACGAATAACCAGAACGGCCTAGGGGAAAAGTACGCATACCGTTGTAATCGGGCGAGTTTCTACTTTCAGATGCAACAGAAACTTTGCGGACTGGTCAATCCGTTCGCGAGATATGGCAGTTTGTAGGCAAGAAACGCTTGAGAAACTCAAAATTTTCGCAGTTCTGATGCTCGAAACGAATAACTAGAACGGCCTAGGGGAAAAGTACGCATACCGTTGTAATCGGGCGAGTTTCTACTTTCAGATGCAACAGAAATTTTGCGGATTGGTCAATCCGTTCGCGAGATATGGCAGTTTGGAAGTATGAAACACTTGAGAAACACAAAATTTTCGCAGTTCTGATGCTCGAAACGAATAACTAGAGCGGCCTAGGGGAAAAGTACGCATACCGTTGTAATCGGGCGAGTTTCTACTTTCAGATGCATCAGAAATTTTGCGGATTGGTCAATCCGTTCGCGAGATATGGCAGTTTGGAAGTAAGAAACGCTTGAGAAACTCAAAATTTTCGCAGTTCTGATGCTCGAAACGAATAACTAGAACGGCCTAGGGGAAAAGCACGCATACCGTTGTAATCGGGCGAGTTTCTACTTTCAGATGCAACAGAAATTTTGCGGATTAGGCAATCCGTTCGCGAGATATGGCAGTTTAGAGGTAAGAAACGCTTGAGAATCTCAAAATTTTCGCAGTTCTGATGCTCGACAAGCATAACTAGAACGGTCTAGGGGAAAAGTACGCATACCGTTGTAATCGGGCGAGTTTCTACTTTCAGATGCAACAGAAATTTTGCGGATTGGTCAATCCGTTCGCGAGATATGGCAGTTTGGAGGTAATAAACGCTTGAGAAACTCAAAATTTTCGCAGTTCTGATGCTCGAAACAAATAACTAGAACGGCCTAGGGGAAAAGTACGCATGCCGTTGTAATCGGGCGAGTTTCTACTTTCAGATGCAACAGAAATTTTGCGGATTGGTCAATCCGTTCGCCAGATATGGCAGCTTGGAGGTAAGCAACGCTTGAGAAACCCAAAATTTTCGCAGTTCTCATGCTCGAAACGAATAACTACAACGGCCTAGGAGAAAAGTACGCATACCGTTGTAATCGGGCGAGTTTCTACTTTCATATGCAACAGAAATTTTGCAGATTGGTCAATCTGCTCGCGAGATATGGCAGTTTGGAGGTAAGAAACGCTTGAGAAACTCAAAATTTTCGCAGTTCTGATGCTCGACAAGCATAACTAGAACGGTCTAGGGGAAAAGTACGCATACCGTTGTAATCGGGCGACTTTCTACTTTCAGATGCAACAGAAATTTTGCGGATTGGTCAATCCGTTCGCGAGATATGGCAGTTTGGAGGTAAGAAACGCTTGAGAAACTCAAAATTTTCACAGTTCTGATGCTCGAAACGAATAACCAGAACGGCCTAGGGGAAAAGTACGCATACCGTTGTAATCGGGCGAGTTTCTACTTTCAGATGCAACAGAAATTTTGCGGACTGGTCAATCCGTTCGCGAGATATGGCAGTTTGTAGGCAAGAAACGCTTGAGAAACTCAAAATTTTCGCAGTTCTGATGCTCGAAACGAATAACTAGAACGGCCTAGGGGAAAAGTACGCATACCGTTGTAATCGGGGGAGTTTCTACTTTCAGATGCAACAGAAATTTTGCGGATTGGTCAATCCGTTCGCGAGATATGGCAGTTTGGAAGTATGAAACACTTGAGAAACACAAAATTTTCGCAGTTCTGATGCTCGAAACGAATAACTAGAGCGGCCTAGGGGAAAAGTACGCATACCGTTGTAATCGGGCGAGTTTCTACTTTCAGATGCAACAGAAATTTTGCGGATTAGGCAATCCGTTCGCGAGATATGGCAGTTTAGAGGTAAGAAACGCTTGAGAATCTCAAAATTTTCGCAGTTCTGATGCTCGACAAGCATAACTAGAACGGTCTAGGGGAAAAGTACGCATACCGTTGTAATCGGGCGAGTTTCTACTTTCAGATGCAACAGAAATTTTGCGGATTGGTCAATCCGTTCGCGAGATATGGCAGTTTGGAGGTAATAAACGCTTGAGAAACTCAAAATTTTCGCAGTTCTGATGCTCGAAAGGAATAACTAGAACGGTCTAGGGGAAAAGTACGCATACCGTTGTAATCGGGCGAGTTTCTACTTTCAGATGCAACAGAAATTTTGCGGATTGATCAATCCGTTCGCGAGATATGGCAGTTTGGAGGTAAGAAACACTTGAGAAACTCAAAATTTTCGCAGTTCTGATGCTCGAAACGAATAACTAGAACGGCCTAGGGGAAAAGTACGCATGCCGTTGTAATCGGGCGAGTTTCTACTTTCAGATGCAACAGAAATTTTGCGGATTGGTCAATCCGTTCGCGAGATATGGCAGTTTGGAGGTAAGAAACGCTTGAGAAACTCAAAATTTTCGCAGTTCTGATGCTCGAAACGAATAACTAGAACGGCCCACGGGGAAAAGTACGCACACCGTTGTAATCGGGCGAGTTTCTACTTTCAGATGCAATAGAAATTTTGCGGCTTAGTCAATCCGTTCGCGAGATATGGCAGTTTGGAGGTAAGAAACGCTTGAGAAACTCAAAATTTTCGCAGTTCTGATGCTCGAGACGAATAACTAGAACGGACTAGGGGAAAAGTACGCATACCGTTGTAATCGGGCGAGTTTCTACTTTCAGATGCAACAGAAATTTTGCGGATTGGTCAATCCGTTCGCGAGATATGGCAGTTTGGAGGTAAGAAACGCTTGAGAAACTCAAAATTTTCGCAGTTCTGATGCTCGAAACGAATAACTAGAACTGCCTAGGGGAAAAGTACGCATACCGTTGTAATCGGGCGAGTTTCTACTTTCAGATGCAACAGAAATTTTGCGGATTGGTCAATCCGTTCGCGAGATATGGCAGTTTGGAGGTAAGCAACGCTTGAGAAACCCAAAATTTTCGCAGTTCTCATGCTCGAAACGAATAACTACAACGGCCTAGGGGAAAAGTACGCATACCGTTGTAATCGGGCGAGTTTCTACTTTCAGATGCAACAAAAATTTTGCGGATTGGTCAATCCGTTCGCGAGATATGGCAGTTTGGAGGTAAGAATCGCTTGAGAAACTCAAAATTTTCGCAGTTCTGATGCTCGACAAGCATAACTAGAACGGTCTAGGGGAAAAGTACGCATACCGTTGTAATCGGGCGAATTTCTACTTTCAGATGCAACAGAAATTTTGCGGATTGGTCAATCCGTTCGCGAGATATGGCAGTTTGGAGGTAAGAAACGCTTGAGAAACTCAAAATTTTTGCAGTTCTGATGCTCGAAACGAATAACTAGAACGGCCCACGGGGAAAAGTACGCACACCGTTGTAATCGGGCGAGTTTCTACTTTCAGATGCAATAGAAATTTTGCGGCTTAGTCAATCCGTTCGCGAGATATGGCAGTTTGGATGTAAGAAACGCTTGAGAAACTCAAAATTTTCGCAGTTCTGATGCTCGACAAGCATAACTAGAACGGTCTAGGGGAAAAGTACGCATACCGTTGTAATCGGGCGAGTTTCTACTTTCAGATGCAACAGAAATTTTGCGGATTGATCAATCCGTTCGCGAGATATGGCAGTTTGGAGGTAAGAAACACTTGAGAAACTCAAAATTTTCGCAGTTCTGATGCTCGAAACGAATAACTAGAACGGCCTAGGGGAAAAGTACGCATGCCGTTGTAATCGGGCGAGTTTCTACTTTCAGATGCAACAGAAATTTTGCGGATTGGTCAATCCGTTCGCGAGATATGGCAGTTTGGAGGTAAGAAACGCTTGAGAAACCCAAAATTTTCGCAGTTCTGATGCTCGAAACGAATAACTAGAACGGACTAGGGGAAAAGTACGCACACCGTTGTAATCGGGCGAGTTTCTACTTTCAGATGCAATAGAAATTTTGCGGCTTAGTCAATCCGTTCGCGAGATATGGCAGTTTGGAGGTAAGAAACGCTTGAGAAACTCAAAATTTTCGCAGTTCTGATGCTCGACAAGCATAACTAGAACGGTCTAGGGGAAAAGTACGCATACCGTTGTAATCGGGCGAGTTTCTACTTTCAGATGCAACAGAAATTTTGCGGATTGGTCAATCCGTTCGCGAGATATGGCAGTTTGGAGGTAAGAAACACTTGAGAAACTCAAAATTTTCGCAGTTCTGATGCTCGAAACGAATAACTAGAACGGCCTAGGGGAAAAGTACGCATGCCGTTGTAATCGGGCTAGTTTCTACTTTCAGATGCAACAGAAATTTTGCGGATTGTTCAATCCGTTCGCGAGATATGGCAGTTTGGAGGTAAGAAACGCTTGAGAAACTCAAAATTTTCGCAGTTCTGATGCTCGAAACGAATAACTAGAACGGACTAGGGGAAAAGTACGCATACCGTTGTAATCGGGCGAGTTTCTACTTTCAGATGCAACAGAAATTTTGCGGATTGGTCAATCCGTTCGCGAGATATGGCAGTTTGGATGTAAGAAACGCTTGAGAAACTCAAAATTTTCGCAGTTCTGATGCTCGAAACGAATAACTAGAACGGCCTAGGGGAAAAGCACGCATACCGTTGTAATCGGGCGAGTTTCTACTTTCAGATGCAACAGAAATTTTGCGGATTAGTCAATCCGTTCGCGAGATATGGCAGTTTAGAGGTAAGAAACGCTTGAGAAACTCAAAATTTTCGCAGTTCTGATGCTCGACAAGCATAACTAGAACGGTCTAGGGGAAAAGTACGCATACCGTTGAAATCGGGCGAGTTTCTACTTTCAGATGCAACAGAAATTTTGCGGATTGGTCAATCCGTTCGCGAGATATGGCAGTTTGGAGGTAATAAACGCTTGAGAAACTCAAAATTTTCGCAGTTCTGATGCTCGAAACGAATAACTAGAACGGCCTAGGGGAAAAGTACGCATACCGTTGTAATCGGGCGAGTTTCTACTTTCAGATGCAACAGAAATTTTGCGGATTGGTCAATCCGTTCGCGAGATATGGCAGTTTGGAGGTAAGCAACGCTTGAGAAACCCAAAATTTTCGCAGTTCTGATGCTCGAAACGAATAACTAGAACGGACTAGGGGAAAAGTACGCATACCGTTGTAATCGGGCGAGTTTCTACTTTCAGATGCAACAGAAATTTTGCGGAGTGGTCAATCCGTTCGCGAGATATGGCAGTTTGGAGGTAATAAACGCTTGAGAAACTCAAAATTTTCGCAGTTCTGATGCTCGAAACGAATAACTAGAACGGCCTAGGGGAAAAGTACGCATACCGTTGTAATCGGGCGAGTTTCTACTTTCAGATGCAACAGAAATTTTGCGGATTGGTCAATCCGTTCGCCAGATATGGCAGCTTGGAGGTAAGCAACGCTTGAGAAACCCAAAATTTTCGCAGTTCTCATGCTCGAAACGAATAACTACAACGGCCTAGGGGAAAAGTACGCATACCGTTGTAATCGGGCGAGTTTCTACTTTCAGATGCAACAGAAATTTTGCAGATTGGTCAATCTGTTCGCGAGATATGGCAGTTTGGAGGTAAGAAACGCTTGAGAAACTCAAAATTTTCGCAGTTCTGATGCTCGACAAGCATAACTAGAACGGTCTAGGGGAAAAGTACGCATACCGTTGTAATCGGGCGACTTTCTACTTTCAGATGCAACAGAAATTTTGCGGATTGGTCAATCCGTTCGCGAGATATGGCAGTTTGGAGGTAATAAACGCTTGAGAAACTCAAAATTTTCGCAGTTCTGATGCTCGAAAGGAATAACTAGAACGGTCTAGGGGAAAAGTACGCATACCGTTGTAATCGGGCGAGTTTCTACTTTCAGATGCAACAGAAATTTTGCGGATTGATCAATCCGTTCGCGAGATATGGCAGTTTGGAGGTAAGAAACACTTGAGAAACTCAAAATTTTCGCAGTTCTGATGCTCGAAACGAATAACTAGAACGGCCTAGGGGAAAAGTACGCATGCCGTTGTAATCGGGCGAGTTTCTACTTTCAGATGCAACAGAAATTTTGCGGATTGGTCAATCCGTTCGCGAGATATGGCAGTTTGGAGGTAAGAAACGCTTGAGAAACTCAAAATTTTCGCAGTTCTGATGCTCGAAACGAATAACTAGAACGGCCCACGGGGAAAAGTACGCACACCGTTGTAATCGGGCGAGTTTCTACTTTCAGATGCAATAGAAATTTTGCGGCTTAGTCAATCCGTTCGCGAGATATGGCAGTTTGGAGGTAAGAAACGCTTGAGAAACTCAAAATTTTCGCAGTTCTGATGCTCGAGACGAATAACTAGAACGGACTAGGGGAAAAGTACGCATACCGTTGTAATCGGGCGAGTTTCTACTTTCAGATGCAACAGAAATTTTGCGGATTGGTCAATCCGTTCGCGAGATATGGCAGTTTGGAGGTAAGAAACGCTTGAGAAACTCAAAATTTTCGCAGTTCTGATGCTCGAAACGAATAACTAGAACTGCCTAGGGGAAAAGTACGCATACCGTTGTAATCGGGCGAGTTTCTACTTTCAGATGCAACAGAAATTTTGCGGATTGGTCAATCCGTTCGCGAGATATGGCAGTTTGGAGGTAAGCAACGCTTGAGAAACCCAAAATTTTCGCAGTTCTCATGCTCGAAACGAATAACTACAACGGCCTAGGGGAAAAGTACGCATACCGTTGTAATCGGGCGAGTTTCTACTTTCAGATGCAACAAAAATTTTGCGGATTGGTCAATCCGTTCGCGAGATATGGCAGTTTGGAGGTAAGAATCGCTTGAGAAACTCAAAATTTTCGCAGTTCTGATGCTCGACAAGCATAACTAGAACGGTCTAGGGGAAAAGTACGCATACCGTTGTAATCGGGCGAATTTCTACTTTCAGATGCAACAGAAATTTTGCGGATTGGTCAATCCGTTCGCGAGATATGGCAGTTTGGAGGTAAGAAACGCTTGAGAAACTCAAAATTTTTGCAGTTCTGATGCTCGAAACGAATAACTAGAACGGCCCACGGGGAAAAGTACGCACACCGTTGTAATCGGGCGAGTTTCTACTTTCAGATGCAATAGAAATTTTGCGGCTTAGTCAATCCGTTCGCGAGATATGGCAGTTTGGATGTAAGAAACGCTTGAGAAACTCAAAATTTTCGCAGTTCTGATGCTCGACAAGCATAACTAGAACGGTCTAGGGGAAAAGTACGCATACCGTTGTAATCGGGCGAGTTTCTACTTTCAGATGCAACAGAAATTTTGCGGATTGATCAATCCGTTCGCGAGATATGGCAGTTTGGAGGTAAGAAACACTTGAGAAACTCAAAATTTTCGCAGTTCTGATGCTCGAAACGAATAACTAGAACGGCCTAGGGGAAAAGTACGCATGCCGTTGTAATCGGGCGAGTTTCTACTTTCAGATGCAACAGAAATTTTGCGGATTGGTCAATCCGTTCGCGAGATATGGCAGTTTGGAGGTAAGAAACGCTTGAGAAGCTCAAAATTTTCGCAGTTCTGATGCTCGAAACGAATAACTAGAACGGCCCACGGGGAAAAGTACGCACACCGTTGTAATCGGGCGAGTTTCTACTTTCAGATGCAATAGAAATTTTGCGGCTTAGTCAATCCGTTCGCGAGATATGGCAGTTTGGAGGTAAGAAACGCTTGAGAAACTCAAAATTTTCGCAGTTCTGATGCTCGACAAGCATAACTAGAACGGTCTAGGGGAAAAGTACGCATACCGTTGTAATCGGGCGAGTTTCTACTTTCAGATGCAACAGAAATTTTGCGGATTGGTCAATCCGTTCGCGAGATATGGCAGTTTGGAGGTAAGAAACACTTGAGAAACTCAAAATTTTCGCAGTTCTGATGCTCGAAACGAATAACTAGAACGGCCTAGGGGAAAAGTACGCATGCCGTTGTAATCGGGCTAGTTTCTACTTTCAGATGCAACAGAAATTTTGCGGATTGTTCAATCCGTTCGCGAGATATGGCAGTTTGGAGGTAAGAAACGCTTGAGAAACTCAAAATTTTCGCAGTTCTGATGCTCGAAACGAATAACTAGAACGGACTAGGGGAAAAGTACGCATACCGTTGTAATCGGGCGAGTTTCTACTTTCAGATGCAACAGAAATTTTGCGGATTGGTCAATCCGTTCGCGAGATATGGCAGTTTGGATGTAAGAAACGCTTGAGAAACTCAAAATTTTCGCAGTTCTGATGCTCGAAACGAATAACTAGAACGGCCTAGGGGAAAAGCACGCATACCGTTGTAATCGGGCGAGTTTCTACTTTCAGATGCAACAGAAATTTTGCGGATTAGTCAATCCGTTCGCGAGATATGGCAGTTTAGAGGTAAGAAACGCTTGAGAAACTCAAAATTTTCGCAGTTCTGATGCTCGACAAGCATAACTAGAACGGTCTAGGGGAAAAGTACGCATACCGTTGAAATCGGGCGAGTTTCTACTTTCAGATGCAACAGAAATTTTGCGGATTGGTCAATCCGTTCGCGAGATATGGCAGTTTGGAGGTAATAAACGCTTGAGAAACTCAAAATTTTCGCAGTTCTGATGCTCGAAACGAATAACTAGAACGGCCTAGGGGAAAAGTACGCATACCGTTGTAATCGGGCGAGTTTCTACTTTCAGATGCAACAGAAATTTTGCGGATTGGTCAATCCGTTCGCGAGATATGGCAGTTTGGAGGTAAGCAACGCTTGAGAAACCCAAAATTTTCGCAGTTCTGATGCTCGAAACGAATAACTAGAACGGACTAGGGGAAAAGTACGCATACCGTTGTAATCGGGCGAGTTTCTACTTTCAGATGCAACAGAAATTTTGCGGAGTGGTCAATCCGTTCGCGAGATATGGCAGTTTGGAGGTAATAAACGCTTGAGAAACTCAAAATTTTCGCAGTTCTGATGCTCGAAACGAATAACTAGAACGGCCTAGGGGAAAAGTACGCATACCGTTGTAATCGGGCGAGTTTCTACTTTCAGATGCAACAGAAATTTTGCGGATTGGTCAATCCGTTCGCCAGATATGGCAGCTTGGAGGTAAGCAACGCTTGAGAAACCCAAAATTTTCGCAGTTCTCATGCTCGAAACGAATAACTACAACGGCCTAGGGGAAAAGTACGCATACCGTTGTAATCGGGCGAGTTTCTACTTTCAGATGCAACAGAAATTTTGCAGATTGGTCAATCTGTTCGCGAGATATGGCAGTTTGGAGGTAAGAAACGCTTGAGAAACTCAAAATTTTCGCAGTTCTGATGCTCGACAAGCATAACTAGAACGGTCTAGGGGAAAAGTACGCATACCGTTGTAATCGGGCGACTTTCTACTTTCAGATGCAACAGAAATTTTGCGGATTGGTCAATCCGTTCGCGAGATATGGCAGTTTGGAGGTAAGAAACGGTTGAGAAACTCAAAATTTTCACAGTTCTGATGCTCGAAACGAATAACCAGAACGGCCTAGGGCAAAAGTACGCATACCGTTGTAATCGGGCGAGTTTCTACTTTCAGATGCAACAGAAATTTTGCGGACTGGTCAATCCGTTCGCGAGATATGGCAGTTTGTAGGCAAGAAACGCTTGAGAAACTCAAAATTTTCGCAGTTCTGATGCTCGAAACGAATAACTAGAACGGCCTAGGGGAAAAGTACGCATACCGTTGTAATCGGGCGAGTTTCTACTTTCAGATGCAACAGAAATTTTGCGGATTGGTCAATCCGTTCGCGAGATATGGCAGTTTGGAAGTATGAAACACTTGAGAAACACAAAATTTTCGCAGTTCTGATGCTCGAAACGAATAACTAGAGCGGCCTAGGGGAAAAGTACGCATACCGTTGTAATCGGGCGAGTTTCTACTTTCAGATGCATCAGAAATTTTGCGGATTGGTCAATCCGTTCGCGAGATATGGCAGTTTGGAAGTAAGAAACGCTTGAGAAACTCAAAATTTTCGCAGTTCTGATGCTCGAAACGAATAACTAGAACGGCCTAGGGGAAAAGCACGCATACCGTTGTAATCGTGCGAGTTTCTACTTTCAGATGCAACAGAAATTTTGCGGATTAGGCAATCCGTTCGCGAGATATGGCAGTTTAGAGGTAAGAAACGCTTGAGAATCTCAAAATTTTCGCAGTTCTGATGCTCGACAAGCATAACTAGAACGGTCTAGGGGAAAAGTACGCATACCGTTGTAATCGGGCGAGTTTCTACTTTCAGATGCAACAGAAATTTTGCGGATTGGTCAATCCGTTCGCGAGATATGGCAGTTTGGAGGTAATAAACGCTTGAGAAACTCAAAATTTTCGCAGTTCTGATGCTCGAAACAAATAACTAGAACGGCCTAGGGGAAAAGTACGCATGCCGTTGTAATCGGGCGAGTTTCTACTTTCAGATGCAACAGAAATTTTGCGGATTGGTCAATCCGTTCGCCAGATATGGCAGCTTGGAGGTAAGCAACGCTTGAGAAACCCAAAATTTTCGCAGTTCTCATGCTCGAAACGAATAACTACAACGGCCTAGGAGAAAAGTACGCATACCGTTGTAATCGGGCGAGTTTCTACTTTCAGATGCAACAGAAATTTTGCAGATTGGTCAATCTGCTCGCGAGATATGGCAGTTTGGAGGTAAGAAACGCTTGAGAAACTCAAAATTTTCGCAGTTCTGATGCTCGACAAGCATAACTAGAACGGTCTAGGGGAAAAGTACGCATACCGTTGTAATCGGGCGACTTTCTACTTTCAGATGCAACAGAAATTTTGCGGATTGGTCAATCCGTTCGCGAGATATGGCAGTTTGGAGGTAAGAAACGCTTGAGAAACTCAAAATTTTCACAGTTCTGATGCTCGAAACGAATAACCAGAACGGCCTAGGGGAAAAGTACGCATACCGTTGTAATCGGGCGAGTTTCTACTTTCAGATGCAACAGAAATTTTGCGGACTGGTCAATCCGTTCGCGAGATATGGCAGTTTGTAGGCAAGAAACGCTTGAGAAACTCAAAATTTTCGCAGTTCTGATGCTCGAAACGAATAACTAGAACGGCATAGGGGAAAAGTACGCATACCGTTGTAATCGGGGGAGTTTCTACTTTCAGATGCAACAGAAATTTTGCGGATTGGTCAATCCGTTCGCGAGATATGGCAGTTTGGAAGTATGAAACACTTGAGAAACACAAAATTTTCGCAGTTCTGATGCTCGAAACGAATAACTAGAGCGGCCTAGGGGAAAAGTACGCATACCGTTGTAATCGGGCGAGTTTCTACTTTCAGATGCAACAGAAATTTTGCGGATTAGGCAATCCGTTCGCGAGATATGGCAGTTTAGAGGTAAGAAACGCTTGAGAATCTCAAAATTTTCGCAGTTCTGATGCTCGACAAGCATAACTAGAACGGTCTAGGGGAAAAGTACGCATACCGTTGTAATCGGGCGAGTTTCTACTTTCAGATGCAACAGAAATTTTGCGGATTGGTCAATCCGTTCGCGAGATATGGCAGTTTGGAGGTAATAAACGCTTGAGAAACTCAAAATTTTCGCAGTTCTGATGCTCGAAAGGAATAACTAGAACGGCCTAGAGGAAAAGTACGCATACCGTTGTAATCGGGCGAGTTTCTACTTTCAGATGCAACAGAAATTTTGCGGATTGGTCAATCCGTTCGCCAGATATGGCAGCTTGGAGGTAAGCAACGCTTGAGAAACCCAAAATTTTCGCAGTTCTCATGCTCGAAACGAATAACTACAACGGCCTAGGGGAAAAGTACGCATACCGTTGTAATCGGGCGAGTTTCTACTTTCAGATGCAACAGAAATTTTGCAGATTGGTCAATCTGTTCGCGAGATATGGCAGTTTGGAGGTAAGAAACGCTTGAGAAACTCAAAATTTTCGCAGTTCTGATGCTCGACAAGCATAACTAGAACGGTCTAGGGGAAAAGTACGCATACCGTTGTAATCGGGCGACTTTCTACTTTCAGATGCAACAGAAATTTTGCGGATTGGTCAATCCGTTCGCGAGATATGGCAGTTTGGAGGTAAGAAACGCTTGAGAAACTCAAAATTTTCGCAGTTCTGATGCTCGAAACGAATAACTAGAACTGCCTAGGGGAAAAGTACGCATACCGTTGTAATCGGGCGAGTTTCTACTTTCAGATGCAATAGAAATTTTGCGGCTTAGTCAATCCGTTCGCGAGATATGGCAGTTTGGAGGTAAGAAACGCTTGAGAAACTCAAAATTTTCGCAGTTCTGATGCTCGAGACGAATAACTAGAACGGACTAGGGGAAAAGTACGCATACCGTTGTAATCGGGCGAGTTTCTACTTTCAGATGCAACAGAAATTTTGCGGATTGGTCAATCCGTTCGCGAGATATGGCAGTTTGGAGGTAAGAAACGCTTGAGAAACTCAAAATTTTCGCAGTTCTGATGCTCGAAACGAATAACTAGAACTGCCTAGGGGAAAAGTACGCATACCGTTGTAATCGGGCGAGTTTCTACTTTCAGATGCAACAGAAATTTTGCGGATTGGTCAATCCGTTCGCGAGATATGGCAGTTTGGAGGTAAGCAACGCTTGAGAAACCCAAAATTTTCGCAGTTCTCATGCTCGAAACGAATAACTACAACGGCCTAGGGGAAAAGTACGCATACCGTTGTAATCGGGCGAGTTTCTACTTTCAGATGCAACAAAAATTTTGCGGATTGGTCAATCCGTTCGCGAGATATGGCAGTTTGGAGGTAAGAATCGCTTGAGAAACTCAAAATTTTCGCAGTTCTGATGCTCGACAAGCATAACTAGAACGGTCTAGGGGAAAAGTACGCATACCGTTGTAATCGGGCGAATTTCTACTTTCAGATGCAACAGAAATTTTGCGGATTGGGCAATCCGTTCGCGAGATATGGCAGTTTGGAGGTAAGAAACGCTTGAGAAACTCAAAATTTTTGCAGTTCTGATGCTCGAAACGAATAACTAGAACGGCCCACGGGGAAAAGTACGCACACCGTTGTAATCGGGCGAGTTTCTACTTTCAGATGCAATAGAAATTTTGCGGCTTAGTCAATCCGTTCGCGAGATATGGCAGTTTGGATGTAAGAAACGCTTGAGAAACTCAAAATTTTCGCAGTTCTGATGCTCGACAAGCATAACTAGAACGGTCTAGGGGAAAAGTACGCATACCGTTGTAATCGGGCGAGTTTCTACTTTCAGATGCAACAGAAATTTTGCGGATTGATCAATCCGTTCGCGAGATATGGCAGTTTGGAGGTAAGAAACACTTGAGAAACTCAAAATTTTCGCAGTTCTGATGCTCGAAACGAATAACTAGAACGGCCTAGGGGAAAAGTACGCATGCCGTTGTAATCGGGCGAGTTTCTACTTTCAGATGCAACAGAAATTTTGCGGATTGGTCAATCCGTTCGCGAGATATGGCAGTTTGGAGGTAAGAAACGCTTGAGAAACTCAAAATTTTCGCAGTTCTGATGCTCGAAACGAATAACTAGAACGGCCCACGGGGAAAAGTACGCACACCGTTGTAATCGGGCGAGTTTCTACTTTCAGATGCAATAGAAATTTTGCGGCTTAGTCAATCCGTTCGCGAGATATGGCAGTTTGGAGGTAAGAAACGCTTGAGAAACTCAAAATTTTCGCAGTTCTGATGCTCGACAAGCATAACTAGAACGGTCTAGGGGAAAAGTACGCATACCGTTGTAATCGGGCGAGTTTCTACTTTCAGATGCAACAGAAATTTTGCGGATTGGTCAATCCGTTCGCGAGATATGGCAGTTTGGAGGTAAGAAACACTTGAGAAACTCAAAATTTTCGCAGTTCTGATGCTCGAAACGAATAACTAGAACGGCCTAGGGGAAAAGTACGCATGCCGTTGTAATCGGGCTAGTTTCTACTTTCAGATGCAACAGAAATTTTGCGGATTGTTCAATCCGTTCGCGAGATATGGCAGTTTGGAGGTAAGAAACGCTTGAGAAACTCAAAATTTTCGCAGTTCTGATGCTCGAAACGAATAACTAGAACGGACTAGGGGAAAAGTACGCATACCGTTGTAATCGGGCGAGTTTCTACTTTCAGATGCAACAGAAATTTTGCGGATTGGTCAATCCGTTCGCGAGATATGGCAGTTTGGATGTAAGAAACGCTTGAGAAACTCAAAATTTTCGCAGTTCTGATGCTCGAAACGAATAACTAGAACGGCCTAGGGGAAAAGCACGCATACCGTTGTAATCGGGCGAGTTTCTACTTTCAGATGCAACAGAAATTTTGCGGATTAGTCAATCCGTTCGCGAGATATGGCAGTTTAGAGGTAAGAAACGCTTGAGAAACTCAAAATTTTCGCAGTTCTGATGCTCGACAAGCATAACTAGAACGGTCTAGGGGAAAAGTACGCATACCGTTGAAATCGGGCGAGTTTCTACTTTCAGATGCAACAGAAATTTTGCGGATTGGTCAATCCGTTCGCGAGATATGGCAGTTTGGAGGTAATAAACGCTTGAGAAACTCAAAATTTTCGCAGTTCTGATGCTCGAAACGAATAACTAGAACGGCCTAGGGGAAAAGTACGCATACCGTTGTAATCGGGCGAGTTTCTACTTTCAGATGCAACAGAAATTTTGCGGATTGGTCAATCCGTTCGCGAGATATGGCAGTTTGGAAGTATGAAACACTTGAGAAACACAAAATTTTCGCAGTTCTGATGCTCGAAACGAATAACTAGAGCGGCCTAGGGGAAAAGTACGCATACCGTTGTAATCGGGCGAGTTTCTACTTTCAGATGCATCAGAAATTTTGCGGATTGGTCAATCCGTTCGCGAGATATGGCAGTTTGGAAGTAAGAAACGCTTGAGAAACTCAAAATTTTCGCAGTTCTGATGCTCGAAACGAATAACTAGAACGGCCTAGGGGAAAAGCACGCATACCGTTGTAATCGTGCGAGTTTCTACTTTCAGATGCAACAGAAATTTTGCGGATTAGGCAATCCGTTCGCGAGATATGGCAGTTTAGAGGTAAGAAACGCTTGAGAATCTCAAAATTTTCGCAGTTCTGATGCTCGACAAGCATAACTAGAACGGTCTAGGGGAAAAGTACGCATACCGTTGTAATCGGGCGAGTTTCTACTTTCAGATGCAACAGAAATTTTGCGGATTGGTCAATCCGTTCGCGAGATATGGCAGTTTGGAGGTAATAAACGCTTGAGAAACTCAAAATTTTCGCAGTTCTGATGCTCGAAACAAATAACTAGAACGGCCTAGGGGAAAAGTACGCATGCCGTTGTAATCGGGCGAGTTTCTACTTTCAGATGCAACAGAAATTTTGCGGATTGGTCAATCCGTTCGCCAGATATGGCAGCTTGGAGGTAAGCAACGCTTGAGAAACCCAAAATTTTCGCAGTTCTCATGCTCGAAACGAATAACTACAACGGCCTAGGAGAAAAGTACGCATACCGTTGTAATCGGGCGAGTTTCTACTTTCAGATGCAACAGAAATTTTGCAGATTGGTCAATCTGCTCGCGAGATATGGCAGTTTGGAGGTAAGAAACGCTTGAGAAACTCAAAATTTTCGCAGTTCTGATGCTCGACAAGCATAACTAGAACGGTCTAGGGGAAAAGTACGCATACCGTTGTAATCGGGCGACTTTCTACTTTCAGATGCAACAGAAATTTTGCGGATTGGTCAATCCGTTCGCGAGATATGGCAGTTTGGAGGTAAGAAACGCTTGAGAAACTCAAAATTTTCACAGTTCTGATGCTCGAAACGAATAACCAGAACGGCCTAGGGGAAAAGTACGCATACCGTTGTAATCGGGCGAGTTTCTACTTTCAGATGCAACAGAAATTTTGCGGACTGGTCAATCCGTTCGCGAGATATGGCAGTTTGTAGGCAAGAAACGCTTGAGAAACTCAAAATTTTCGCAGTTCTGATGCTCGAAACGAATAACTAGAACGGCATAGGGGAAAGGTACGCATACCGTTGAAATCGGGGGAGTTTCTACTTTCAGATGCAACAGAAATTTTGCGGATTGGTCAATCCGTTCGCGAGATATGGCAGTTTGGAAGTATGAAACACTTGAGAAACACAAAATTTTCGCAGTTCTGATGCTCGAAACGAATAACTAGAGCGGCCTAGGGGAAAAGTACGCATACCGTTGTAATCGGGCGAGTTTCTACTTTCAGATGCAACAGAAATTTTGCGGATTAGGCAATCCGTTCGCGAGATATGGCAGTTTAGAGGTAAGAAACGCTTGAGAATCTCAAAATTTTCGCAGTTCTGATGCTCGACAAGCATAACTAGAACGGTCTAGGGGGAAAGTACGCATACCGTTGTAATCGGGCGAGTTTCTACTTTCAGATGCAACAGAAATTTTGCGGATTGGTCAATCCGTTCGCGAGATATGGCAGTTTGGAGGTAATAAACGCTTGAGAAACTCAAAATTTTCGCAGTTCTGATGCTCGAAAGGAATAACTAGAACGGCCTAGAGGAAAAGTACGCATACCGTTGTAATCGGGCGAGTTTCTACTTTCAGATGCAACAGAAATTTTGCGGATTGGTCAATCCGTTCGCCAGATATGGCAGCTTGGAGGTAAGCAACGCTTGAGAAACCCAAAATTTTCGCAGTTCTCATGCTCGAAACGAATAACTACAACGGCCTAGGGGAAAAGTACGCATACCGTTGTAATCGGGCGAGTTTCTACTTTCAGATGCAACAGAAATTTTGCGGATTGGTCAATCCGTTCGCGAGATATGGCAGTTTGGAGGTAATAAACGCTTGAGAAACTCAAAATTTTCGCAGTTCTGATGCTCGAAAGGAATAACTAGAACGGCCTAGAGGAAAAGTACGCATACCGTTGTAATCGGGCGAGTTTCTACTTTCAGATGCAACAGAAATTTTGCGGATTGGTCAATCCGTTCGCCAGATATGGCAGCTTGGAGGTAAGCAACGCTTGAGAAACCCAAAATTTTCGCAGTTCTCATGCTCGAAACGAATAACTACAACGGCCTAGGGGAAAAGTACGCATACCGTTGTAATCGGGCGAGTTTCTACTTTCAGATGCAACAGAAATTTTGCAGATTGGTCAATCTGTTCGCGAGATATGGCAGTTTGGAGGTAAGAAACGCTTGAGAAACTCAAAATTTTCGCAGTTCTGATGCTCGACAAGCATAACTAGAACGGTCTAGGGGAAAAGTACGCATACCGTTGTAATCGGGCGACTTTCTACTTTCAGATGCAACAGAAATTTTGCGGATTGGTCAATCCGTTCGCGAGATATGGCAGTTTGGAGGTAAGAAACGCTTGAGAAACTCAAAATTTTCGCAGTTCTGATGCTCGAAACGAATAACTAGAACTGCCTAGGGGAAAAGTACGCATACCGTTGTAATCGGGCGAGTTTCTACTTTCAGATGCAATAGAAATTTTGCGGCTTAGTCAATCCGTTCGCGAGATATGGCAGTTTGGAGGTAAGAAACGCTTGAGAAACTCAAAATTTTCGCAGTTCTGATGCTCGAGACGAATAACTAGAACGGACTAGGGGAAAAGTACGCATACCGTTGTAATCGGGCGAGTTTCTACTTTCAGATGCAACAGAAATTTTGCGGATTGGTCAATCCGTTCGCGAGATATGGCAGTTTGGAGGTAAGAAACGCTTGAGAAACTCAAAATTTTCGCAGTTCTGATGCTCGAAACGAATAACTAGAACTGCCTAGGGGAAAAGTACGCATACCGTTGTAATCGGGCGAGTTTCTACTTTCAGATGCAACAGAAATTTTGCGGATTGGTCAATCCGTTCGCGAGATATGGCAGTTTGGAGGTAAGCAACGCTTGAGAAACCCAAAATTTTCGCAGTTCTCATGCTCGAAACGAATAACTACAACGGCCTAGGGGAAAAGTACGCATACCGTTGTAATCGGGCGAGTTTCTACTTTCAGATGCAACAAAAATTTTGCGGATTGGTCAATCCGTTCGCGAGATATGGCAGTTTGGAGGTAAGAATCGCTTGAGAAACTCAAAATTTTCGCAGTTCTGATGCTCGACAAGCATAAC
Source organism: Ptiloglossa arizonensis (assembly GCF_051014685.1). Taxonomy (NCBI): domain Eukaryota; kingdom Metazoa; phylum Arthropoda; class Insecta; order Hymenoptera; family Colletidae; genus Ptiloglossa; species Ptiloglossa arizonensis. The sequence continues at coordinate 82,964 of NW_027478933.1, forward strand.
TAGAACGGTCTAGGGGAAAAGTACGCATACCGTTGTAATCGGGCGAATTTCTACTTTCAGATGCAACAGAAATTTTGCGGATTGGTCAATCCGTTCGCGAGATATGGCAGTTTGGAGGTAAGAAACGCTTGAGAAACTCAAAATTTTTGCAGTTCTGATGCTCGAAACGAATAACTAGAACGGCCCACGGGGAAAAGTACGCACACCGTTGTAATCGGGCGAGTTTCTACTTTCAGATGCAATAGAAATTTTGCGGCTTAGTCAATCCGTTCGCGAGATATGGCAGTTTGGATGTAAGAAACGCTTGAGAAACTCAAAATTTTCGCAGTTCTGATGCTCGACAAGCATAACTAGAACGGTCTAGGGGAAAAGTACGCATACCGTTGTAATCGGGCGAGTTTCTACTTTCAGATGCAACAGAAATTTTGCGGATTGATCAATCCGTTCGCGAGATATGGCAGTTTGGAGGTAAGAAACACTTGAGAAACTCAAAATTTTCGCAGTTCTGATGCTCGAAACGAATAACTAGAACGGCCTAGGGGAAAAGTACGCATGCCGTTGTAATCGGGCGAGTTTCTACTTTCAGATGCAACAGAAATTTTGCGGATTGGTCAATCCGTTCGCGAGATATGGCAGTTTGGAGGTAAGAAACGCTTGAGAAACTCAAAATTTTCGCAGTTCTGATGCTCGAAACGAATAACTAGAACGGCCCACGGGGAAAAGTACGCACACCGTTGTAATCGGGCGAGTTTCTACTTTCAGATGCAATAGAAATTTTGCGGCTTAGTCAATCCGTTCGCGAGATATGGCAGTTTGGAGGTAAGAAACGCTTGAGAAACTCAAAATTTTCGCAGTTCTGATGCTCGACAAGCATAACTAGAACGGTCTAGGGGAAAAGTACGCATACCGTTGTAATCGGGCGAGTTTCTACTTTCAGATGCAACAGAAATTTTGCGGATTGGTCAATCCGTTCGCGAGATATGGCAGTTTGGAGGTAAGAAACACTTGAGAAACTCAAAATTTTCGCAGTTCTGATGCTCGAAACGAATAACTAGAACGGCCTAGGGGAAAAGTACGCATGCCGTTGTAATCGGGCTAGTTTCTACTTTCAGATGCAACAGAAATTTTGCGGATTGTTCAATCCGTTCGCGAGATATGGCAGTTTGGAGGTAAGAAACGCTTGAGAAACTCAAAATTTTCGCAGTTCTGATGCTCGAAACGAATAACTAGAACGGACTAGGGGAAAAGTACGCATACCGTTGTAATCGGGCGAGTTTCTACTTTCAGATGCAACAGAAATTTTGCGGATTGGTCAATCCGTTCGCGAGATATGGCAGTTTGGATGTAAGAAACGCTTGAGAAACTCAAAATTTTCGCAGTTCTGATGCTCGAAACGAATAACTAGAACGGCCTAGGGGAAAAGCACGCATACCGTTGTAATCGGGCGAGTTTCTACTTTCAGATGCAACAGAAATTTTGCGGATTAGTCAATCCGTTCGCGAGATATGGCAGTTTAGAGGTAAGAAACGCTTGAGAAACTCAAAATTTTCGCAGTTCTGATGCTCGACAAGCATAACTAGAACGGTCTAGGGGAAAAGTACGCATACCGTTGAAATCGGGCGAGTTTCTACTTTCAGATGCAACAGAAATTTTGCGGATTGGTCAATCCGTTCGCGAGATATGGCAGTTTGGAGGTAATAAACGCTTGAGAAACTCAAAATTTTCGCAGTTCTGATGCTCGAAACGAATAACTAGAACGGCCTAGGGGAAAAGTACGCATACCGTTGTAATCGGGCGAGTTTCTACTTTCAGATGCAACAGAAATTTTGCGGATTGGTCAATCCGTTCGCGAGATATGGCAGTTTGGAAGTATGAAACACTTGAGAAACACAAAATTTTCGCAGTTCTGATGCTCGAAACGAATAACTAGAGCGGCCTAGGGGAAAAGTACGCATACCGTTGTAATCGGGCGAGTTTCTACTTTCAGATGCATCAGAAATTTTGCGGATTGGTCAATCCGTTCGCGAGATATGGCAGTTTGGAAGTAAGAAACGCTTGAGAAACTCAAAATTTTCGCAGTTCTGATGCTCGAAACGAATAACTAGAACGGCCTAGGGGAAAAGCACGCATACCGTTGTAATCGTGCGAGTTTCTACTTTCAGATGCAACAGAAATTTTGCGGATTAGGCAATCCGTTCGCGAGATATGGCAGTTTAGAGGTAAGAAACGCTTGAGAATCTCAAAATTTTCGCAGTTCTGATGCTCGACAAGCATAACTAGAACGGTCTAGGGGAAAAGTACGCATACCGTTGTAATCGGGCGAGTTTCTACTTTCAGATGCAACAGAAATTTTGCGGATTGGTCAATCCGTTCGCGAGATATGGCAGTTTGGAGGTAATAAACGCTTGAGAAACTCAAAATTTTCGCAGTTCTGATGCTCGAAACAAATAACTAGAACGGCCTAGGGGAAAAGTACGCATGCCGTTGTAATCGGGCGAGTTTCTACTTTCAGATGCAACAGAAATTTTGCGGATTGGTCAATCCGTTCGCCAGATATGGCAGCTTGGAGGTAAGCAACGCTTGAGAAACCCAAAATTTTCGCAGTTCTCATGCTCGAAACGAATAACTACAACGGCCTAGGAGAAAAGTACGCATACCGTTGTAATCGGGCGAGTTTCTACTTTCAGATGCAACAGAAATTTTGCAGATTGGTCAATCTGCTCGCGAGATATGGCAGTTTGGAGGTAAGAAACGCTTGAGAAACTCAAAATTTTCGCAGTTCTGATGCTCGACAAGCATAACTAGAACGGTCTAGGGGAAAAGTACGCATACCGTTGTAATCGGGCGACTTTCTACTTTCAGATGCAACAGAAATTTTGCGGATTGGTCAATCCGTTCGCGAGATATGGCAGTTTGGAGGTAAGAAACGCTTGAGAAACTCAAAATTTTCACAGTTCTGATGCTCGAAACGAATAACCAGAACGGCCTAGGGGAAAAGTACGCATACCGTTGTAATCGGGCGAGTTTCTACTTTCAGATGCAACAGAAATTTTGCGGACTGGTCAATCCGTTCGCGAGATATGGCAGTTTGTAGGCAAGAAACGCTTGAGAAACTCAAAATTTTCGCAGTTCTGATGCTCGAAACGAATAACTAGAACGGCATAGGGGAAAGGTACGCATACCGTTGTAATCGGGGGAGTTTCTACTTTCAGATGCAACAGAAATTTTGCGGATTGGTCAATCCGTTCGCGAGATATGGCAGTTTGGAAGTATGAAACACTTGAGAAACACAAAATTTTCGCAGTTCTGATGCTCGAAACGAATAACTAGAGCGGCCTAGGGGAAAAGTACGCATACCGTTGTAATCGGGCGAGTTTCTACTTTCAGATGCAACAGAAATTTTGCGGATTAGGCAATCCGTTCGCGAGATATGGCAGTTTAGAGGTAAGAAACGCTTGAGAATCTCAAAATTTTCGCAGTTCTGATGCTCGACAAGCATAACTAGAACGGTCTAGGGGGAAAGTACGCATACCGTTGTAATCGGGCGAGTTTCTACTTTCAGATGCAACAGAAATTTTGCGGATTGGTCAATCCGTTCGCGAGATATGGCAGTTTGGAGGTAATAAACGCTTGAGAAACTCAAAATTTTCGCAGTTCTGATGCTCGAAAGGAATAACTAGAACGGCCTAGAGGAAAAGTACGCATACCGTTGTAATCGGGCGAGTTTCTACTTTCAGATGCAACAGAAATTTTGCGGATTGGTCAATCCGTTCGCCAGATATGGCAGCTTGGAGGTAAGCAACGCTTGAGAAACCCAAAATTTTCGCAGTTCTCATGCTCGAAACGAATAACTACAACGGCCTAGGGGAAAAGTACGCATACCGTTGTAATCGGGCGAGTTTCTACTTTCAGATGCAACAGAAATTTTGCAGATTGGTCAATCTGTTCGCGAGATATGGCAGTTTGGAGGTAAGAAACGCTTGAGAAACTCAAAATTTTCGCAGTTCTGATGCTCGACAAGCATAACTAGAACGGTCTAGGGGAAAAGTACGCATACCGTTGTAATCGGGCGACTTTCTACTTTCAGATGCAACAGAAATTTTGCGGATTGGTCAATCCGTTCGCGAGATATGGCAGTTTGGAGGTAAGAAACGGTTGAGAAACTCAAAATTTTCACAGTTCTGATGCTCGAAACGAATAACCAGAACGGCCTAGGGGAAAAGTACGCATACCGTTGTAATCGGGCGAGTTTCTACTTTCAGATGCAACAGAAATTTTGCGGACTGGTCAATCCGTTCGCGAGATATGGCAGTTTGTAGGCAAGAAACGCTTGAGAAACTCAAAATTTTCGCAGTTCTGATGCTCGAAACGAATAACTAGAACGGCCTAGGGGAAAAGTACGCATACCGTTGTAATCGGGCGAGTTTCTACTTTCAGATGCAACAGAAATTTTGCGGATTGGTCAATCCGTTCGCGAGATATGGCAGTTTGGAAGTATGAAACACTTGAGAAACACAAAATTTTCGCAGTTCTGATGCTCGAAACGAATAACTAGAGCGGCCTAGGGGAAAAGTACGCATACCGTTGTAATCGGGCGAGTTTCTACTTTCAGATGCATCAGAAATTTTGCGGATTGGTCAATCCGTTCGCGAGATATGGCAGTTTGGAAGTAAGAAACGCTTGAGAAACTCAAAATTTTCGCAGTTCTGATGCTCGAAACGAATAACTAGAACGGCCTAGGGGAAAAGCACGCATACCGTTGTAATCGGGCGAGTTTCTACTTTCAGATGCAACAGAAATTTTGCGGATTGGTCAATCCGTTCGCGAGATATGGCAGTTTGGAGGTAATAAATGCTTGAGAAACTCAAAATTTTCGCAGTTCTGATGCTCGAAACAAATAACTAGAACGGCCTAGGGGAAAAGTACGCATGCCGTTGTAATCGGGCGAGTTTCTACTTTCAGATGCAACAGAAATTTTGCGGATTGGCCAATCCGTTCGCGAGATATGGCAGTTTGGGGGTAAGAAACGCTTGAGAAACTCAAAATTTTCGCAGTTCTGATGCTCGAAACGAATAACTAGAACGGACTAGGGGAAAAGTACTTATACCGTTGTAATCGGGCGAGTTTCTACTTTCAGATGCAACAGAAATTTTGCGGATTGGTCAATCCGTTCGCGAGATATGGCAGTTTGGAGGTAAGAAACACTTGAGAAACTCAAAATTTTCGCAGTTCTGATGCTCGAAACGAATAACTAGAACGGCCTAGGGGAAAAGTACGCATGCCGTTGTAATCGGGCGAGTTTCTACTTTCAGATGCAACAGAAATTTTGCGGATTGGTCAATCCGTTCGCGAGATATGGCAGTTTGGAGGTAAGAAACGCTTGAGAAACTCAAAATTTTCGCAGTTCTGATGCTCGAAACGAATAACTAGAACGGACTAGGGGAAAAGTACGCATACCGTTGTAATCGGGCAAGTTTCTACTTTCAGATGCAACAGAAATTTTGCGGATTGGTCAATCCGTTCGCGAGATATGGCAGTTTGGGGGTAAGAAACGCTTGAGAAACTCAAAATTTTCGCAGTTCTGATGCTCGAAACGAATAACTAGAACGGACTAGGGGAAAAGTACTTATACCGTTGTAATCGGGCGAGTTTCTACTTTCAGATGCAACAGAAATTTTGCGGTTTAGTCAATCGGTTCGCGAGATATGGCAGTTTGGAGGTAAGAAACGCTTGAGAAACTCAAAATTTTCGCAGTTCTGATGCTCGACAAGCATAACTAGAACGGTCTAGGGGAAAAGTACGCATACCGTTGTAATCGAGCGAGTTTCTACTTTCAGATGCAACAGAAATTTTGCGGAATGGTCAATCCGTTCGCGAGATATGGCAGTTTGGATGTAAGAAACACTTGAGAAACTCAAAATTTTCGCAGTTCTGATGCTCGAAACGAATAACTAGAACGGCCTAGGGGAAAAGTACGCATGCCGTTGTAATCGGGCGAGTTTCTACTTTCAGATGCAACAGAAATTTTGCGGATTGGTCAATCCGTTCGCGAGATATGGCAGTTTGGAGGTAAGAAACGCTTGAGAAACTCAAAATTTTCGCAGTTCTGATGCTCGAAACGAATAACTAGAACGGACTAGGGGAAAAGTACGCATACCGTTGTAATCGGGCGAGATTCTACTTTCAGATGCAACAGAAATTTTGCGGATTGGTCAATCCGTTCGCGAGATATGGCAGTTTGGAGGTAAGCAACGCTTGAGAAACCCAAAATTTTCGCAGTTCTCATGCTCGAAACGAATAACTACAACGGCCTAGGGCAAAAATACGCATACCGTTGTAATCGGGCGAGTTTCTACTTTCAGATGCAACAAAAATTTTGCGGATTGGTCAATCCGTTCGCGAGATATGGCAGTTTGGAGGTAAGAAACGCTTGAGAAACTCAAAATTTTCGCAGTTCTGATGCTCGACAAGCATAACTAGAACGGTCTAGGGGAAAAGTACGCATACCGTTGTAATCGGGCGAGTTTCTACTTTCAGATGCAACAGAAATTTTGCGGATTGGTCAATCCGTTCGCGAGATATGGCAGTTTGGAGGTAAGAAACACTTGAGAAACTCAAAATTTTCGCAGTTCTGATGCTCGAAACGAATAACTAGAACGGCCTAGGGGAAAAGTACGCATGCCGTTGTAATCGGGCGAGTTTCTACTTTCAGATGCAACAGAAATTTTGCGGATTGGTCAATCCGTTCGCGAGATATGGCAGTTTGGAGGTAAGAAACACTTGAGAAACTCAAAATTTTCGCAGTTCTGATGCTCGAAACGAATAACTAGAACGGCCTAGGGGAAAAGTACGCATGCCGTTGTAATCGGGCGAGTTTCTACTTTCAGATGCAACAGAAATTTTGCGGATTGGTCAATCCGTTCGCGAGATATGGCAGTTTGGAGGTAAGAAACGCTTGAGAAACTCAAAATTTTCGCAGTTCTGATGCTCGAAACGAATAACTAGAACGGACTAGGGGAAAAGTACGCATACCGTTGTAATCGGGCAAGTTTCTACTTTCAGATGCAACAGAAATTTTGCGGATTGGTCAATCCGTTCGCGAGATATGGCAGTTTGGGGGTAAGAAACGCTTGAGAAACTCAAAATTTTCGCAGTTCTGATGCTCGAAACGAATAACTAGAACGGACTAGGGGAAAAGTACTTATACCGTTGTAATCGGGCGAGTTTCTACTTTCAGATGCAACAGAAATTTTGCGGTTTAGTCAATCGGTTCGCGAGATATGGCAGTTTGGAGGTAAGAAACGCTTGAGAAACTCAAAATTTTCGCAGTTCTGATGCTCGACAAGCATAACTAGAACGGTCTAGGGGAAAAGTACGCATACCGTTGTAATCGAGCGAGTTTCTACTTTCAGATGCAACAGAAATTTTGCGGAATGGTCAATCCGTTCGCGAGATATGGCAGTTTGGATGTAAGAAACACTTGAGAAACTCAAAATTTTCGCAGTTCTGATGCTCGAAACGAATAACTAGAACGGCCTAGGGGAAAAGTACGCATGCCGTTGTAATCGGGCGAGTTTCTACTTTCAGATGCAACAGAAATTTTGCGGATTGGTCAATCCGTTCGCGAGATATGGCAGTTTGGAGGTAAGAAACGCTTGAGAAACTCAAAATTTTCGCAGTTCTGATGCTCGAAACGAATAACTAGAACGGACTAGGGGAAAAGTACGCATACCGTTGTAATCGGGCGAGATTCTACTTTCAGATGCAACAGAAATTTTGCGGATTGGTCAATCCGTTCGCGAGATATGGCAGTTTGGAGGTAAGCAACGCTTGAGAAACCCAAAATTTTCGCAGTTCTCATGCTCGAAACGAATAACTACAACGGCCTAGGGCAAAAATACGCATACCGTTGTAATCGGGCGAGTTTCTACTTTCAGATGCAACAAAAATTTTGCGGATTGGTCAATCCGTTCGCGAGATATGGCAGTTTGGAGGTAAGAAACGCTTGAGAAACTCAAAATTTTCGCAGTTCTGATGCTCGACAAGCATAACTAGAACGGTCTAGGGGAAAAGTACGCATACCGTTGTAATCGGGCGAGTTTCTACTTTCAGATGCAACAGAAATTTTGCGGATTGGTCAATCCGTTCGCGAGATATGGCAGTTTGGAGGTAAGAAACACTTGAGAAACTCAAAATTTTCGCAGTTCTGATGCTCGAAACGAATAACTAGAACGGCCTAGGGGAAAAGTACGCATGCCGTTGTAATCGGGCGAGTTTCTACTTTCAGATGCAACAGAAATTTTGCGGATTGGTCAATCCGTTCACGAGATATGGCAGTTTGGAGGTAAGAAACGCTTGAGAAACTCAAAATTTTCGCAGTTCTGATGCTCGAAACGAATAACTAGAACGGACTAGGGGAAAAGTACTTATACCGTTGTAATCGGGCGAGTTTCTACTTTCAGATGCAACAGAAATTTTGCGGACTGGTCAATCCGTTCGCGAGATATGGCAGTTTGGAGGTAAGAAACGCTTGAGAAACTCAAAATTTTCGCAGTCCTGATGCTCGAAACGAATAACTAGAACGGCCTAGGGGAAAAGTACTTATACCGTTGTAATCGGGCGAGTTTCTACTTTCAGATGCAACAGAAATTTTGCGGTTTAGTCAATCCGTTCGCGAGATATGGCAGTTTGGAGGTAAGAAACGCTTGAGAAACTCAAAATTTTCGCAGTTCTGATGCTCGACAAGCATAACTAGAACGGTCTAGGGGAAAAGTACGCATACCGTTGTAATCGAGCGAGTTTCTACTTTCAGATGCAACAGAAATTTTGCGGATTGGTCAATCCGTTCGCGAGATATGGCAGTTTGGAGGTAAGAAACACTTGAGAAACTCAAAATTTTCGCAGTTCTGATGCTCGAAACGAATAACTAGAACGGCCTAGGGGAAAAGTACGCATGCCGTTGTAATCGGGCGAGTTTCTACTTTCAGATGCAACAGAAATTTTGCGGATTGGTCAATCCGTTCGCGAGATATGGCAGTTTAGAGGTAAGAAACGCTTGAGAAACTCAAAATTTTCGCAGTTCTGATGCTCGACAAGCATAACTAGAACGGTCTAGGGGAAAAGTACGCATACCGTTGTAATCGGGCGAGTTTCTACTTTCAGATGCAGCAGAAATTTTGCGGATTGGTCAATCCGTTCGCGAGATATGGCATTTTGGAGGTAATAAACGCTTGAGAAACTCAAAATTTTCTCAGTTCTGATGCACGAAACGAATAACTAGAACGGCCTAGGGGAAAAGTACGCATACCATTGTAATCGGGCGAGTTTCTACTTTCAGATGCAACAGAAATTTTGCGGATTGGTCAATCCGTTCGCGAGATATGGCAGTTTGGAGGTAAGAAACGGTTGAGAAACTCAAAATTTTCGCAGTTCTGATGCTCGACAAGCATAACTACAACGGTCTAGGGGAAAAGTACGCATACCGTTGTAATCGGGCGAGTTTCTACTTTCCGATGCAACAGAAATTTTGCGGATTGGTCAATCCGTTCGCGAGATATGGCAGTTTGTAGGTAAGAAACGCTTGAGAAACTCAACATTTTCGCAGTTCTGATGCTCGAAACGAATAACTAGAACGGCCTAGGGGAAAAGTACGCATACCGTTGTAATCGGGCGACTTTCTACTTTCAGATGCAACAGAAATTTTGCGGATTGGTCAATCCGTTCGCGAGATATGGCAGTTTGGAGGTAAGAAACGGTTGAGAAACTCAAAATTTTCACAGTTCTGATGCTCGACAAGCATAACTAGAACGGTCTAGGGGAAAAGTACGCATACCGTTGTAATCGGGCGAGTTTCTGCTTTCAGATGGAACAGAAATTTTGCGGATCGGTCAATCCGTTCGCGAGATATGGCAGTTTGGAGGTAATAAACGCTTGAGAAACTCAAAATTTTCGCAGTTCTGATGCTCGAAACGAATAACTAGAACGGCCTAGGGGAAAAGTACGCATACCGTTGTAATCGGGCGAGTTTCTACTTTCAGATGCAACAGAAATTTTGCGGATTGGTCAATCCGTTCGCCAGATATGGCAGCTTGGATGTAAGCAACGCTTGAGAAACCCAAAATTTTCGCAGTTCTCATGCTCGAAACGAATAACTACAACGGCCTAGGGGAAAAGTACGCATACCGTTGTAATCGGGCGAGTTTCTACTTTCAGATGCAACAGAAATTTTGCAGATTGGTCAATCTGTTCGCGAGATATGGCAGTTTGGATGTAAGAAACGCTTGAGAAACTCAAAATTTTCGCAGTTCTGATGCTCGACAAGCATAACTAGAACGGTCTAGGGGAAAAGTACGAATACCGTTGTAATCGGGCGAGTTTCTACTTTCCGATGCAACAGAAATTTTGGGGATTGGTCAATCAGTTCGCGAGATATGGCAGTTTGTAGGTAAGAAACGCTTGAGAAACTCAACATTTTCGCAGTTCTGATGCTCGAAACGAATAACTAGAACGGCCTAGGGGAAAAGTACGCACACCGTTTTTATCGGGCGAGTTTCTACTTTCAGATGCAACAGAAATTTTGCGGATTGGTCAATCAGTTCGCGAGATATGGCAGTTTGTAGGTAAGAAACGCTTGAGAAACTCAACATTTTCGCAGTTCTGATGCTCGAAACGAATAACTAGAACGGACAAGGGGAAAAGTACGCATACCGTTGTAATCGGGCGAGTTTCTACTTTCAGATGCAACAGAAATTTTGCAGATTGGTCAATCTGTTCGCGAGATATGGCAGTTTGGATGTAAGAAACGCTTGAGAAACTCAAAATTTTCGCAGTTCTGATGCTCGACAAGCATAACTAGAACGGTCTAGGGGAAAAGTACGAATACCGTTGTAATCGGGCGAGTTTCTACTTTCCGATGCAACAGAAATTTTGGGGATTGGTCAATCAGTTCGCGAGATATGGCAGTTTGTAGGTAAGAAACGCTTGAGAAACTCAACATTTTCGCAGTTCTGATGCTCGAAACGAATAACTAGAACGGCCTAGGGGAAAAGTACGCATACCGTTGTAATCGGGCGAGTTTCTACTTTCAGATGCAACAGAAATTTTGCGGATTGGTCAATCCGTTCGCGAGATATGGCAGTTTGGAGGTAAGAAACGCTTGAGAAACTCAAAATTTTCGTAGTTCTGATGCTCGAAACGAATAACTAGAACGGACAAGGGGAAAAGTACGCATACCGTTGTAATCGGGCGAGTTTCTACTTTCAGATGCAACAGAAATTTTGCGGATTGGTCAATCCGTTCGCGAGATATGGCAGTTTGGAGGTAAGAAACGCTTGAGAAACTCAAAATTTTCGTAGTTCTGATGCTCGAAACGAATAACTAGAACGGTCTAGGGGAAAAGTACGCATACCGTTGTAATCGGGCGAGTTTCTGCTTTCAGATGCAACAGAAATTTTGCGGATTGGTCAATCCGTTCGCGAGATATGGCAGTTTGGAGGTAATAAACGCTTGAGAAACTCAAAATTTTCGCAGTTCTGATGCTCGAAACGAATAACTAGAACGGCCTAGGGGAAAAGTACGCATACCGTTGTAATCGGGCGAGTTTCTACTTTCAGATGCAACAGAAATTTTGCGGATTGGTCAATCCGTTCGCCAGATATGGCAGCTTGGATGTAAGCAACGCTTGAGAAACCCAAAATTTTCGCAGTTCTCATGCTCGAAACGAATAACTACAACGGCCTAGGGGAAAAGTACGCATACCGTTGTAATCGGGCGAGTTTCTACTTTCAGATGCAACAGAAATTTTGCGGATTAGTCAATCCGTTCGCGAGATATGGCAGTTTGGAGGTAAGAATCGCTTGAGAAATTCAAAATTTTCGCAGTTCTGATGCTCGACAAGCATAACTAGAACGGTCTAGGGGAAAAGTACGCACACCGTTGTAATCGGGCGACTTTCTACTTTCAGATGCAACAGAAATTTTGCGGATTGGTCAATCCGTTCGCGAGATATGGCAGTTTGGAGGTAAGAAACGCTTGAGAAACTCAAAATTTTCGCAGTTCTGATGCTCGAAACGAATAACTAGAACGGACTAGGGGAAAAGTACGCATACCGTTGTAATCGGGCGAGATTCTACTTTCAGATGCAACAGAAATTTTGCGGATTGGTCAATCCGTTCGCGAGATATGGCAGTTTGGAGGTAAGCAACGCTTGAGAAACCCAAAATTTTCGCAGTTCTCATGCTCGAAACGAATAACTACAACGGCCTAGGGCAAAAGTACGCATACCGCTGTAATCGGGCGAGTTTCTACTTTCAGATGCAACAAAAATTTTGCGGATTGGTCAATCCGTTCGCGAGATATGGCAGTTTGGAGGTAAGAAACGCTTGAGAAACTCAAAATTTTCGCAGTTCTGATGCTCGACAAGCATAACTAGAACGGTCTAGGGGAAAAGTACGCATACCGTTGTAATCGGGCGAGTTTCTACTTTCCGATGCAACAGAAATTTTGCGGATTGGTCAATCCGTTCGCGAGATATGGCAGTTTGGAAGTAAGAAACGCTTGAGAAACTCAAAATTTTCGCAGTTCTGATGCTCGAAACGAATAACTAGAACGGACTAGGGGAAAAGTACGCACACCGTTGTAATCGGGCGAGTTTCTACTTTCAGATGCAACAGAAATTCTGCGGATTGGTCAATCCGTTCGCGAGATATGGCAGTTTGGATGTAAGAAACGCTTGAGAAACTCAAAATTTTCGCAGTTCTGATGCTCGAAACGAATAACTAGAACGGCCTAGGGGAAAAGCACGCATACCGTTGTAATCGGGCGAGTTTCTACTTTCAGATGCAACAGAAATTTTGCGGATTAGTCAATCTGTTCGCGAGATATGGCAGTTTAGAGGTAAGAAACGCTTGAGAAACTCAAAATTTTCGCAGTTCTGATGCTCGACAAGCATAACTAGAACGGTCTAGGGGAAAAGTACGCATACCGTTGTAATCGGGCGAGTTTCTACTTTCAGATGCAGCAGAAATTTTGCGGATTGGTCAATCCGTTCGCGAGATATGGCATTTTGGAGGTAATAAACGCTTGAGAAACTCAAAATTTTCTCAGTTCTGATGCACGAAACGAATAACTAGAACGGCCTAGGGGAAAAGTACGCATACCATTGTAATCGGGCGAGTTTCTACTTTCAGATGCAACAGAAATTTTGCGGATTGGTCAATCCGTTCGCGAGATATGGCAGTTTGGAGGTAATAAACGCTTGAGAAACTCAAAATTTTCGCAGTTCTGATGCTCGAAACGAATAACTAGAACGGCCTAGGGGAAAAGTACGCATACCGTTGTAATCGGGCGAGTTTCTACTTTCAGATGCAACAGAAATTTTGCGGATTGGTCAATCCGTTCGCCAGATATGGCAGCTTGGATGTAAGCAACGCTTGAGAAACCCAAAATTTTCGCAGTTCTCATGCTCGAAACGAATAACTACAACGGCCTAGGGGAAAAGTACGCATACCGTTGTAATCGGGCGAGTTTCTACTTTCAGATGCAACAGAAATTTTGCAGATTGGTCAATCTGTTCGCGAGATATGGCAGTTTGGATGTAAGAAACGCTTGAGAAACTCAAAATTTTCGCAGTTCTGATGCTCGACAAGCATAACTAGAACGGTCTAGGGGAAAAGTACGAATACCGTTGTAATCGGGCGAGTTTCTACTTTCCGATGCAACAGAAATTTTGGGGATTGGTCAATCAGTTCGCGAGATATGGCAGTTTGTAGGTAAGAAACGCTTGAGAAACTCAACATTTTCGCAGTTCTGATGCTCGAAACGAATAACTAGAACGGCCTAGGGGAAAAGTACGCATACCGTTTTTATCGGGCGAGTTTCTACTTTCAGATGCAACAGAAATTTTGCGGATTGGTCAATCAGTTCGCGAGATATGGCAGTTTGTAGGTAAGAAACGCTTGAGAAACTCAACATTTTCGCAGTTCTGATGCTCGAAACGAATAACTAGAACGGACAAGGGGAAAAGTACGCATACCGTTGTAATCGGGCGAGTTTCTACTTTCCGATGCAACAGAAATTTTGCAGATTGGTCAATCTGTTCGCGAGATATGGCAGTTTGGATGTAAGAAACGCTTGAGAAACTCAAAATTTTCGCAGTTCTGATGCTCGACAAGCATAACTAGAACGGTCTAGGGGAAAAGTACGAATACCGTTGTAATCGGGCGAGTTTCTACTTTCCGATGCAACAGAAATTTTGGGGATTGGTCAATCAGTTCGCGAGATATGGCAGTTTGGAGGTAAGCAACGCTTGAGAAACCCAAAATTTTCGCAGTTCTCATGCTCGAAACGAATAACTACAACGGCCTAGGGCAAAAGTACGCATACCGCTGTAATCGGGCGAGTTTCTACTTTCAGATGCAACAAAAATTTTGCGGATTGGTCAATCCGTTCGCGAGATATGGCAGTTTGGAGGTAAGAAACGCTTGAGAAACTCAAAATTTTCGCAGTTCTGATGCTCGACAAGCATAACTAGAACGGTCTAGGGGAAAAGTATGCATACCGTTGTAATCGGGCGAGTTTCTACTTTCCGATGCAACAGAAATTTTGCGGATTGGTCAATCCGTTCGCGAGATATGGCAGTTTGGAAGTAAGAAACGCTTGAGAAACTCAAAATTTTCGCAGTTCTGATGCTCGAAACGAATAACTAGAACGGACTAGGGGAAAAGTACGCACACCGTTGTAATCGGGCGAGTTTCTACTTTCAGATGCAACAGAAATTCTGCGGATTGGTCAATCCGTTCGCGAGATATGGCAGTTTGGAGGTAAGAAACGCTTGAGAAACTCAAAATTTTCGCAGTTCTGATGCTCGAAACGAATAACTAGAACGGCCTAGGGGAAAAGCACGCATACCGTTGTAATCGGGCGAGTTTCTACTTTCAGATGCAACAGAAATTTTGCGGATTAGTCAATCCGTTCGCGAGATATGGCAGTTTAGAGGTAAGAAACGCTTGAGAAACTCAAAATTTTCGCAGTTCTGATGCTCGACAAGCATAACTAGAACGGTCTAGGGGAAAAGTACGCATACCGTTGTAATCGGGCGAGTTTCTACTTTCAGATGCAGCAGAAATTTTGCGGATTGGTCAATCCGTTCGCGAGATATGGCATTTTGGAGGTAATAAACGCTTGAGAAACTCAAAATTTTCTCAGTTCTGATGCACGAAACGAATAACTAGAACGGCCTAGGGGAAAAGTACGCATACCATTGTAATCGGGCGAGTTTCTACTTTCAGATGCAACAGAAATTTTGCGGATTGGTCAATCCGTTCGCGAGATATGGCAGTTTGGAGGTAAGAAACGGTTGAGAAACTCAAAATTTTCGCAGTTCTGATGCTCGACAAGCATAACTACAACGGTCTAGGGGAAAAGTACGCATACCGTTGTAATCGGGCGAGTTTCTACTTTCCGATGCAACAGAAATTTTGCGGATTGGTCAATCCGTTCGCGAGATATGGCAGTTTGTAGGTAAGAAACGCTTGAGAAACTCAACATTTTCGCAGTTCTGATGCTCGAAACGAATAACTAGAACGGCCTAGGGGAAAAGTACGCATACCGTTGTAATCGGGCGACTTTCTACTTTCAGATGCAACAGAAATTTTGCGGATTGGTCAATCCGTTCGCGAGATATGGCAGTTTGGAGGTAAGAAACGGTTGAGAAACTCAAAATTTTCACAGTTCTGATGCTCGACAAGCATAACTAGAACGGTCTAGGGGAAAAGTACGCATACCGTTGTAATCGGGCGAGTTTCTGCTTTCAGATGCAACAGAAATTTTGCGGATTGGTCAATCCGTTCGCGAGATATGGCAGTTTGGAGGTAATAAACGCTTGAGAAACTCAAAATTTTCGCAGTTCTGATGCTCGAAACGAATAACTAGAACGGCCTAGGGGAAAAGTACGCATACCGTTGTAATCGGGCGAGTTTCTACTTTCAGATGCAACAGAAATTTTGCGGATTGGTCAATCCGTTCGCCAGATATGGCAGCTTGGATGTAAGCAACGCTTGAGAAACCCAAAATTTTCGCAGTTCTCATGCTCGAAACGAACAACTACAACGGCCTAGGGGAAAAGTACGCATACCGTTGTAATCGGGCGAGTTTCTACTTTCAGATGCAACAGAAATTTTGCAGATTGGTCAATCTGTTCGCGAGATATGGCAGTTTGGATGTAAGAAACGCTTGAGAAACTCAAAATTTTCGCAGTTCTGATGCTCGACAAGCATAACTAGAACGGTCTAGGGGAAAAGTACGAATACCGTTGTAATCGGGCGAGTTTCTACTTTCCGATGCAACAGAAATTTTGGGGATTGGTCAATCAGTTCGCGAGATATGGCAGTTTGTAGGTAAGAAACGCTTGAGAAACTCAACATTTTCGCAGTTCTGATGCTCGAAACGAATAACTAGAACGGCCTAGGGGAAAAGTACGCATACCGTTTTTATCGGGCGAGTTTCTACTTTCAGATGCAACAGAAATTTTGCGGATTGGTCAATCAGTTCGCGAGATATGGCAGTTTGTAGGTAAGAAACGCTTGAGAAACTCAACATTTTCGCAGTTCTGATGCTCGAAACGAATAACTAGAACGGACAAGGGGAAAAGTACGCATACCGTTGTAATCGGGCGAGTTTCTACTTTCAGATGCAACAGAAATTTTGAAGATTGGTCAATCTGTTCGCGAGATATGGCAGTTTGGATGTAAGAAACGCTTGAGAAACTCAAAATTTTCGCAGTTCTGATGCTCGACAAGCATAACTAGAACGGTCTAGGGGAAAAGTACGAATACCGTTGTAATCGGGCGAGTTTCTACTTTCCGATGCAACAGAAATCTTGGGGATTGGTCAATCAGTTCGCGAGATATGGCAGTTTGTAGGTAAGAAACGCTTGAGAAACTCAACATTTTCGCAGTTCTGATGCTCGAAACGAATAACTAGAACGGCCTAGGGGAAAAGTACGCATACCGTTGTAATCGGGCGAGTTTCTACTTTCAGATGCAACAGAAATTTTGCGGATTGGTCAATCCGTTCGCGAGATATGGCAGTTTGGAGGTAAGAAACGCTTGAGAAACTCAAAATTTTCGTAGTTCTGATGCTCGAAACGAATAAATAGAACGGACAAGGGGATAAGTACGCATACCGTTGTAATCGGGCGAGTTTCTACTTTCAGATGCAACAGAAATTTTGCGGATTGGTCAATCCGTTCGCGAGATATGGCAGTTTGGAGGTAAGAAACGGTTGAGAAACTCAAAATTTTCGCAGGTCTGATACTCGAAACGAATAACTAGAACGGCCTAGGGGAAAAGTACGCATACCTTTGTAATCGGGCGAGTTTCTACTTTCAGATGCAACAGAAATTTTGCGGATTAGTCAATCCGTTCGCGAGATATGGCAGTTTGGAGGTAAGAATCGCTTGAGAAATTCAAAATTTTCGCAGTTCTGATGCTCGACAAGCATAACTAGAACGGTCTAGGGGAAAAGTACGCATACCGTTGTAATCGGGCGACTTTCTACTTTCAGATGCAAAAGAAATTTTGCGGATTGGTCAATCCGTTTGCGAGATATGGCAGTTTGGAGGTAAGAAACGGTTGAGAAACTCAAAATTTTCACAGTTCTGATGCTCGAAACGAATAACCAGAACGGCCTAGAGGAAAAGTACGCATACCGTTGTAATCGGGCGAGTTTCTACTTTCAGATGCATCAGAAATTTTGCGGATTGGTCAATCCGTTCGCGAGATATGGCAGTTTGGAAGTAAGAAACGCTTGAGAAACTCAAAATTTTCGCAGTTTTGATTCTCGAAACGAATAACTAGAACGGTCTAGGGGAAAAGTACGCATACCATTGTAATCGGGCGAGTTTCTACTTTCAGATGCAACAGAAATTTTGCGGATTAGTCAATCCGTTCGCGAGATATGGCAGTTTGGAAGTAAGAATCGCTTGAGAAACTCAAAATTTTCGCAGTTCTGATGCTCGACAAGCATAACTAGAACTGTCTAGGGGAAAAGTACGCATACCGTTGTAATCGGGCGACTTTCTACTTTCAGATGCAACAGAAATTTTGCGGATTGGTCAATCCGTTCGCGAGATGTGGCAGTTTGTAGGTAAGAAACGCTTGAGAAACTCAAAATTTTCGCAGTTCTGATGCTCAAAAGGAATAACTAGAACGGCCCAGGGGAAAAGTACGCATACCGTTGTAATCGGGCGAGTCTCTACTTTCAGATGCAACAGAAATTTTTCGGATTGGTCAATCCGTTCGCGAGATATGGCAGTTTGGAAGTAAGAAACGCTTGAGAAACTCAAAATTTTCGCAGTTCTGATGCTCGAAACGAATAACTAGAACGGACAAGGGGAAAAGTACGCATACCGTTGTAATCGGGCGAGTTTCTACTTTCAGATGCAACAGAAATTTTGCGGATTGGTCAATCCGTTCGCGAGATATGGCAGTTTGGATGTAAGAAACGCTTGAGAAACTCAAAATTTTCGCAGGTCTGATGCTCGAAACGAATAACTAGAACGGCCTAGGGGAAAAGTACGCATACCGTTGTAATCGGGCGAGTTTCTACTTTCAGATGCAACAGAAATTTTGCGGATTGGTCAATCCGTTCGCGAGATATGGCAGTTTGGAGGTAAGAAACGCTTGAGAAACTCAAAATTTTCGTAGTTCTGATGCTCGAAACGAATAACTAGAACGGACAAGGGGAAAAGTACGCATACCGTTGTAATCGGGCGAGTTTCTACTTTCAGATGCAACAGAAATTTTGCGGATTGGTCAATCCGTTCGCGAGATATGGCAGTTTGGAGGTAAGAAACGCTTGAGAAACTCAAAATTTTCGCAGTTTTGATGCTCGAAACGAATAACTAGAACGGTCTAGGGGAAAAGTACGCATACCATTGTAATCGGGCGAGTTTCTACTTTCAGATGCAACAGAAATTTTGCGGATTAGTCAATCCGTTCGCGAGATATGGCAGTTTGGAGGTAAGAATCGCTTGAGAAACTCAAAATTTTCGCAGTTCTGATGCTCGACAAGCATAACTAGAACTGTCTAGGGGAAAAGTACGCATACCGTTGTAATCGGGCGACTTTCTACTTTCAGATGCAACAGAAATTTTGCGGATTGGTCAATCCGTTCGCGAGATGTGGCAGTTTGTAGGTAAGAAACGCTTGAGAAACTCAAAATTTTCGCAGTTCTGATGCTCAAAAGGAATAACCAGAACGGCCTAGGGGAAAAGTACGCATACCGTTGTTATCGGGCGAGTCTCTTCTTTCAGATGCAACAGAAATTTTTCGGATTGGTCAATCCGTTCGCGAGATATGGCAGTTTGGAAGTAAGAAACGCTTGAGAAACTCAAAATTTTCGCAGTTCTGATGCTCGAAACGAATAACTAGAGCGGCCTAGGGGAAAAGTACGCATACCGTTGTAATCGGGCGAGTTTCTACTTTCAGATGCAACAGAAATTTTGCGGATTGGTCAATCCGTTCGCGAGATATGGCAGTTTGGAGGTAAGAAACGCTTGAGAAACTCAAAATTTTCGTAGTTCTGATGCTCGAAACGAATAACTAGAACGGACAAGGGGAAAAGTACGCATACCGTTGTAATCGGGCGAGTTTCTACTTTCAGATGCAACAGAAATTTTGCGGATTGGTCAAACCGTTCGCGAGATGTGGCTGTTTGTAGGTAAGAATCGCTTGAGAAACTCAAAATTTTCGCAGTTCTGATGCGCGAAACGAATAACTACAACGGACTAGGGGAAAAGTGCGCATACAGTTGTAATCGGGCGAGTTTCTACTTTCAGATGCAACATAAATTTTGCAGATTGGTCAATCCGTTCGCGAGATATGGCAGTTTGGAGGTAAGAAACGCTTGAGAAACTCAAAATTTTCGTAGTTCTGATGCTCGAAACGAATAACTAGAACGGACAAGGGGAAAAGTACGCATACCGTTGTAATCGGGCGAGTTTCTACTTTCAGATGCAACAGAAATTTTGCGGATTGGTCAATCCGTTCGCGAGATATGGCAGTTTGGATGTAAGAAACGCTTGAGAAACTCAAAATTTTCGCAGGTCTGATGCTCGAAACGAATAACTAGAACGGCCTAGGGGAAAAGTACGCATACCGTTGTAATCGGGCGAGTTTCTACTTTCAGATGCAACAGAAATTTTGCGGATTAGTCAATCCGTTCGCGAGATATGGCAGTTTGGAGGTAAGAATCGCTTGAGAAATTCAAAATTTTCGCAGTTCTGATGCTCGACAAGCATAACTAGAACGGTCTAGGGGAAAAGTACGCATACCGTTGTAATCGGGCGACTTTCTACTTTCAGATGCAACAGAAATTTTGAGGATTGGTCAATCCGTTCGCGAGATATGGCAGTTTGGAGGTAAGAAACGGTTGAGAAACTCAAAATTTTCACAGTTCTGATGCTCGAAACGAATAACCAGAACGGCCTAGGGGAAAAGTACGCATACCGTTGTAATCGGGCGAGTTTCTAATTTCAGATGCAACAGAAATTTTGCGGACTGGTCAATCCGTTCGCGAGATATGGCAGTTTGTAGGCAAGAAACGCTTGAGAAACTCAAAATTTTCGCAGTTCTGATGCTCGAAACGAATAACTAGAACGGCCTAGGGGAAAAGTACGCATACCGTTGTAATCGGGCGAGTTTCTACTTTCAGATGCAACAGAAATTTTGCGGATTGGTCAGTCCGTTCGCGAGATATGATAGTTTGGAAGTATGAAACACTTGAGAAACACAAAATTTTCGCAGTTCTGATGCTCGAAACGAATAACTAGAGCGGCCTAGGGGAAAAGTACGCATACCGTTGTAATCGGGCGAGTTTCTACTTTCAGATGCATCAGAAATTTTGCGGATTGGTCAATCCGTTCGCGAGATATGGCAGTTTGGAAGTAAGAAACGCTTGAGAAACTCAAAATTTTCGCAGTTTTGATGCTCGAAACGAATAACTAGAACGGTCTAGGGGAAAAGTACGCATACCATTGTAATCGGGCGAGTTTCTACTTTCAGATGCAACAGAAATTTTGCGGATTAGTCAATCCGTTCGCGAGATATGGCAGTTTGGAGGTAAGAATCGCTTGAGAAACTCAAAATTTTCGCAGTTCTGATGCTCGACAAGCATAACTAGAACTGTCTAGGGGAAAAGTACGCATACCGTTGTAATCGGGCGACTTTCTACTTTCAGATGCAACAGAAATTTTGCGGATTGGTCAATCCGTTCGCGAGATGTGGTAGTTTGTAGGTAAGAAACGCTTGAGAAACTCAAAATTTTCGCAGTTCTGATGCTCAAAAGGAATAACTAGAACGGCCTAGGGGAAAAGTACGCATACCGTTGTTATCGGGCGAGTCTCTACTTTCAGATGCAACAGAAATTTTTCGGATTGGTCAATCCGTTCGCGAGATACGGCAGTTTGGAAGTAAGAAACGCTTGAGAAACTCAAAATTTTCGCAGTTCTGATGCTCGAAACGAATAACTAGAGCGGCCTAGGGGAAAAGTACGCATACCGTTGTAATCGGGCGAGTTTCTGCTTTCAGATGCATCAGAAATTTTGCGGATTGGTCAAACCGTTCGCGAGATGTGGCTGTTTGTAGGTAAGAATCGCTTGAGAAACTCAAAATTTTCGCAGTTCTGATGCTCAAAACGAATAACTAGAACGGCCTAGGGGAAAAGTACGCATACCGTTGTAATCGGGCGAGTTTCCACCTTCAGATGCAACAGAAATTTTGCGGATTGCTCAATCCGTTCGCGAGGTATGGCAATTTGGAAGTAAGATACGCTTGAGAAACTCAAAATTTTCGCAGTTCTGATGCTCGATACGAATAACTAGAACGGCCTAGGGGAAAAGTACGCATACCGTTGTAATCGGGCGAGTTTCTACTTTCAGATGCAACAGAAATTTTGCGGATTGGTCAATCCGTTCGCGAGATATGGCAGTTTGGAAGAATGAAACACTTGAGAAACCCAAAATTTTCGCAGTTCTCATGCTGGAAACGAATAACTACAACGGCCTAGGGGAAAAGTACGCATACCGTTGTAATCGGGCGAGTTTCTACTTTCAGATGCAACAGAAATTTTGCGGATTGGTCAATCCGTTCGCGAGATATGGCAGTTTGGAGGTAAGAAACGCTTGAGAAACTCAAAATTTTCGCAGTTCTGATGCTTGGCAAGCATAACTAGAACGGTCTAGGGGAAAAGTACGCATACCGTTGTAATCGGGCGACTTTCTACTTTCAGATGCAACAGAAATTTTGCGGATTGGTCAATCCGTTGGCGAGATATGGCAGATTGGAGGTAAGAAACGGTTGAGAAACTCAAAATTTTCACAATTCTTATGCTCGAAACGAATAACCAGAACGGCCTAGGGGAAAAGTACGCATACCGTTGTAATCGGGCGAGTTTCTACTTTCAGATGCAACAGAAATTTTGCGGATTGGTCAATCCGTTCGCGAGATATGGCAGTTTGTAGGTAAGAAACGCTTGAGAAACTCAAAATTTTCGCAGTTCTGATGCTCGAAACGAATAACTAGAACGGCCTAGGGGAAAAGTACGCATACCGTTGTAATCGGGCGAGTTTCTACTTTCAGATGCAACAGAAATTTTGCGGATTGGTCAATCCGTTCGCGAGATATGGCAGTTTGTAGGTAAGAAACGCTTGAGAAACTCAACATTTTCGCAGTTCTGATGCTCGAAACGAATAACTAGAACGGCCTAGGGGAAAAGTACGCATACCGTTGTAATCGGGCGAGATTCTAGTTTCAGATGCAACAGAAATTTTGCGGATTAGTCAATCCGTTCGCGAGATATGGCAGTTTGGAGGTAAGAAACGCTTGAGAAACTCAACATTTTCGCAGTTCTGATGCTCGAAACGAATAACTAGAACGGTCTAGGGGAAAAGTACGCATACCGTTGTAATCGGGCGAGTTTCTACTTTCAGATGCAACAGAAATTTTGCGGATTGGTCAATCCGTTCGCGAGATATGGCAGTTTGGAGGTAAGAAACGCTTGAGAAACTCAAAATTTTCGCAGTTCTGATGCTCGAAACGAATAACTAGAACGGTCTAGGGGAAAACTACTCATACCGTTGTAATCGGGCGAGTTTCTACTTTCAGATGCAACAGAAATTTTGCGGATTGGTCAATCCGTTCGCGAGATATGGCAGTTTGGAGGTAAGAAACGCTTGAGTAACTCAAAATTTTCGCAGTTCTGATGCTCGAAACGAATAACTAGCACGGCCTAGGGGAACAGTACGCATACCGTTGTAATCGGACGAGTTTCTAGTTTCAGATGCAACAGAAATTTTGCGGATTAGTCAATCCGTTCGCGAGATATGGCAGTTTGGAGGTAAGAAACGCTTGAGAAACTCAACATTTTCGCAGTTCTGATGCTCGAAACGAATAACTAGAACGGTCTAGGGGAAAAATACGCATACCGTTGTCATCGGGCGAGTTTCTACTTTCAGATGCAACAGAAATTTTGAGGATTGGTCAATCCGTTCGCGAGATATGGCAGTTTGGAGGTAAGAAACGCTTGAGAAACTCAAAATTTTCGCAGTTCTGATGCTCGAAACGAATAACTAGAACGGACTAGGGGAAAAGTACGCATACCGTTGTAATCAGGCGAGTTTCTAATTTCAGATGCAACAGAAATTTTGCGGATTGGTCAATCCGTTCGCGAGATATGGCAGTTTGGAGGTAAGGAACGCTTGAGAAACTCAAAATTTTCGCAGTTCTGATGCTCGATACGAATAACTAGAACGGCCTAGGGGAAAAGTACGCATACCGTTGTAATCGGGCGAGTTTCTACTTTCAGATGCAACAGAAATTTTGCGGATTGGTCAATCCGTTCGCGAGATATGGCAGTTTGGATGTATGAAACACTTGAGAAACACGAAATTTTCACAGTTCTGATGCTCGAAACGAATAACTAAAGCGTCCTAGGGGAAAAGTACGCACAGTGTTGTAATCGGGCGAGTTTCTACCTTCATATGCAACAGAAATTTTGCGGATTGGTCAATCCGTTCGCGAGATATGGCAGTTTGGAGGTATGAAACGCTTCAGAAACTCAAAATTTTCGCAATTCTGATGCTCGACAAGCATAACTAGAACGGTCTAGGGGAAAAGTACGCATACCGTTGTAATCGGGCCACTTTCTACTTTCAGATGCAACAGAAATTTTGCGGATTGGTCAATCCGTTCGCGAGATATGGCAGTTTGGAGGTAAGAAACGGTTGAGAAACTCAAAATTTTCACAGTTCTGATGCTCGAAACGAATAACCAGAACGGCCTAGGGGAAAAGTACGCATACCGTTGTAATCGGGCGAGTTTCTACTTTCAGATGCAACAGAAATTTTGCGGATTGGTCAATCCGTTCGCGAGATATGGCAGTTTGGAAGTATGAAACACTTGAGAAACACAAAATTTTCACAGTTCTGATGCTCGAAACGAATAACTAGAGCGTCCTAGGGGAAAAGTACGCATACCGTTGTAATCGGGCGAGTTTCTACTTTCAGATGCATCAGAAATTTTGCGGATTGGTCAATCCGTTCGCGAGATATGGCAGTTTGGAAGTATGAAACACTTGAGAAACACAAAATTTTCGCAGTTCTGATGCTCGAAACGAATAACTAGAGCGGCCTAGGGGAAAAGTACGCATACCGTTGTAATCGGGCGAGTTTCTACTTTCAGATGCATTAGAAATTTTGCGGATTGGTCAATCCGTTTGCGAGATATGGCAGTTTGGAAGTAAGAAACGCTTGAGAAACTCAAAATTTTCGCAGTTCTGATGCTCGAAACGATTAACTAGAACGGCCTAGGGGAAAAGTACGCATACCGTTTTAATCGGGCGAGTTTCTACTTTCAGATGCAACAGAAATTTTGCGGATTGGTCAATCCGTTCGCGAGATATGGCAGTTTGGAGGTATGAAACGCTTGAGAAACTCAACATTTTCGCAGTTCTGATGCTCGACAAGCATAACTAGAACGGTCTAGGGGAAAAGTACGCATACCGTTGTAATCGGGCGAGTTTCTACATTCAGATGCAACAGAAATTTTGCGGATTGGTCAATCCGTTCGCGAGATATGGCAGTTTGTAGGTAAGAAACGCTTGAGAAACTCAACATTTTCGCAGTTCTGATGCTCGAAACGAATAGCTAGAACGGCCTAGGGGAAAAGTACGCATGCCGTTGTAATCTGGCGAGTTTCTACTTTCAGATGCAACAGAAATTTTGCGGATTGGTCAATCCGTTCGCGAGATATGGCAGTTTGGAGGTAAGAAACGCTTGAGAAACTCAAAATTTTCGCAGTTCTGATGCTTGAAACGAATAACTAGAACGGACTAGGGGAAAAGTACGCATACCGGTGTAATCGGGCGAGTTTCTACTTTCAGATGCATCAGAAATTTTGCGGATTGGTCAATCCGTTCGCGAGATATGGCAGTTTGGAAGTAAGAAACGCTTGAGAAACTCAAAATTTTCGCAGTTCTGATGCTCGAAACGAATAACTAGAGCGGCCTAGGGGAAAAGTACGCATACCTTTGTAATCGGGCGAGTTTCTACTTTCAGATGCAACAGAAATTTTGCGGATTGGTCAATCCGTTCGCGAGATATGGCTGTTTGGAGGTAAGAAACGCTTGAGAAACTCAAAATTTTCGCAGTTCTGATGCTCGAAACGAATAACTAGAACGGACTAGGGGAAAAGTACGCATACCGTTGTAATCGGGCGAGTTTCTACTTTCAGATGCATCAGAAATTTGGCGGATTGGTCAATCCGTTCGCGAGATATGGCAGTTTGGAAGTAAGAATTGCTTGAGAAACTCAAAATTTTCGCAGTTCTGATGCTCGAAACGATTAACTAGAACGGCCTAGGGGAACAGTACGCATACCGTTGTAATCGGGCGAGTTTCTACTTTCAGATGCAACAGAAATTTTGCGGATTGGTCAATCCGTTCGCGAGATACGGCAGTTTGGAGGTATGAAACGCTTGAGAAACTCA
Source organism: Ptiloglossa arizonensis (assembly GCF_051014685.1). Taxonomy (NCBI): domain Eukaryota; kingdom Metazoa; phylum Arthropoda; class Insecta; order Hymenoptera; family Colletidae; genus Ptiloglossa; species Ptiloglossa arizonensis. The sequence goes on from NW_027478933.1 coordinate 109,006, forward strand.
AAATTTTCGCAGTTCTGATGCTCGAAACGAATAGCTAGAACGGCCTAGGGGAAAAGTACGCATACCGTTGTAATCGGGCGAGTCTCTACTTTCAGATGCATCAGAAATTTTGCGGATTGGTCAATCCGTTCGCGAGATATGGCAGTTTGGAAGTAAGAAACGCTTGAGAAACTCAAAATTTTCGCAGTTCTGATGCTCGAAACGAATAACTAGAGCGGCCTAGGGGAAAAGTACGCATACCGTTGTAATCGGGCGAGTTTCTACTTTCAGATGCAACAGAAATTTTGCGGATTGGTCAATCCGTTCGCGAGATATGGCTGTTTGGAGGTAAGAAACGCTTGAGAAACTCAAAATTTTCGCAGTTCTGATGCTCGAAACGAATAACTAGAACGGACTAGGGGAAAAGTACGCATACCGTTGTAATCGGGCGAGTTTCTACTTTCAGATGCATCAGAAATTTTGCGGATTGGTCAATCCGTTCGCGAGATATGGCAGTTTGGAAGTAAGAAACGCTTGAGAAACTCAAAATTTTCGCAGTTCTGATGCTCGAAACGATTAACTAGAACGGCCTAGGGGAACAGTACGCATACCGTTGTAATCGGGCGAGTTTCTACTTTCAGATGCATCAGAAATTTTGCGGATTGGTCAATCCGTTCGCGAGATATGGCAGTTTGGAAGTATGAAACACTTGAGAAACACAAAATTTTCGCAGTTCTGATGCTCGAAACGAATAACTAGAGCGTCCTAGGGGAAAAGTACGCATACCGTTGTAATCGGGCGAGTTTCTACTTTCAGATGCAACAGAAATTTTGCGGATTGGTCAATCCGTTCGCGAGATATGGCAGTTTGGAGGTAAGAAACGCTTGAGAAACTCAACATTTTCGCAGTTCTGATGCTCGAAACGAATAACTAGAACGGCCTAGGGGAAAAGTACGCATACCGTTGTAATCGGGCGAGTTTCTACTTTCAGATGCAACAGAAATTTTGCGGATTGGTCAATCCGTTCGCGAGATATGGCAGTTTGGAGGTAAGAAACGCTTGAGAAACTCAAAATTTTCGCAGTTCTGATGCTCGAAACGAATAACTAGAACGGTCTGGGGGAAAACTACTCATACCGTTGTAATCGGGCGAGTTTCTACTTTCAGATGCAACAGAAATTTTGCGGATTGGTCAATCCGTTCGCGAGATATGGCAGTTTGGAGGTATGAAACGCTTGAGAAACTGAAAATTTTCGCAGTTCTGATGCTCGACAAGCATAACTAGAACGGTCTAGGGGAAAAGTACGCATACCGTTGTAATCGGGCGACTTTCTACTTTCAGATGCAACAGAAATTTTGCGGATTGGTCAATCCGTTCGCGAGATATGGCAGTTTGGATGTAAGAAACGGTTGAGAAACACAAAATTTTCGCAGTTCTGATGCTCGAAACGAATAACTAGAGCGGCCTAGGGGAAAAGTACGCATACCGTTGTAATCGGGCGAGTTTCTACTTTCAGATGCAACAGAAATTTTGCGGATTGGTCAATCCGTTCGCGAGATATGGCAGTTTGGAAGTATGAAACACTTGAGAAACACAAAATTTTCACAGTTCTGATGCTCGAAACGAATAACTAGAGCGTCCTAGGGGAAAAGTACGCATACCGTTGTAATCGGGCGAGTTTCTACTTTCAGACGCATCAGAAATTTTGCGGATTGGTCAATCCGTTCGCGAGATATGGCAGTTTGGAAGTATGAAACACTTGAGAAACACAAAATTTTCGCAGTTCTGATGCTCGAAACGAATAACTAGAGCGGCCTAGGGGAAAAGTACGCATACCGTTGTAATCGGGCGAGTTTCTACTTTCAGATGCATTAGAAATTTTGTGGATTGGTCAATCCGTTCGCGAGATATGGCAGTTTGGAAGTAAGAAACGCTTGAGAAACTCAAAATTTTCGCAGTTCATATGCTCGAAACGATTAACTAGAACGGCCTAGGGGAAAAGTACGCATACCGTTGTAATCGGGCGAGTTTCTACTTTCAGATGCAACAGAAATTTTGCGGTTTGGTCAATCCGTTCGCGAGATATGGCAGTTTGGAGGTATGAAACGCTTGAGAAACTCAAAATTTTCGCAGTTCTGATGCTCGACAAGCATAACTAGAACGGTCTAGGGGAAAAGTACGCATACCGTTGTAAACGGGCGAGTTTCTACTTTCAGATGCAACAGAAATTTTGCGGCTTAGTCAATCCGTTCGCGAGATATGGCAGTTTGGAGGTAAGAAACGCTTGAGAAACTCAACATTCTCGCAGTTCTGATGCTCGAAACGAATAACTAGAACGGCCTAGGGGAAAAGTACGCATACCGTTGTTATCGGGCGAGGTTCTTGTTTCAGATGCAACAGAAATTTTGCGGATTAGTCAATCCGTTCGCGAGATATGGAAGTTTGGAGGTAAGAAACGCTTGAGAAACTCAAAATTTTCGCAGTTCTGATGCTCGAAACGAATAACCAGAACGGACTAGGGGAAAAGTACGCATACCGTTGTAATCGGGCGAGTTTCTACTTTCAAATGCAATAGAAATTTTGCGGTTTAGTCAATCCGTTCGCGAGATATGGCAGTTTGGAGGTAAGAATCGCTTGAGAAACTCAAAATTTTCGCAGTTCTGAAGCTCGACAAGCATAACTAGAACGGTCTAGGGGAAAAGTACGCATACCGTTGTAATCGGGCGAGTTTCTACTTTCAGATGCAACAGAAATTTTGCGGATTAGTCAATCCGTTCGCGAGATATGGCAGTTTGGAGGTAAGAAACGCTTGAGAAACTCAAAATTTTCGCAGTTCTGATGCTCGAAACGAATAACTAGAACGGACTAGGGGAAAAGTACGCATACCGTTGTAATCGGGCGAGTTTCTACTTTCAGATGCAACAGAAATTTTGCGGATTGGTCAATCCGTTCGCGAGATATGGCAGTTTGGAGGTAAGGAACGCTTGAGAAACTCAAAATTTTCGCAGTTCTGATGCTCGAAACGAATAACTAGAACGGTCTAGGGGAAAAGTACGCATACCGTTGTAATCGGGCGAGTTTCTACTTTCAGATGCAACAGAAATTTTGCGGATTAGTCAATCCGTTCGCGAGATATGGCAGTTTGGAAGTATGAAACACTTGAGAAACACAAAATTTTCGCAGTTCTGATGCTCGAAACGAATAACTAGAGCGTCCTAGGGGAAAAGTACGCATACCGTTGTAATCGGGCGAGTTTCTACTTTCAGATGCAACAGAAATTTTGCGGATTGGTCAATCCGTTCGCGAGATATGGCAGTTTGGAGGTAAGAAACGCTTGAGAAACTCAACATTTTCGCAGTTCTGATGCTCGAAACGAATAACTAGAACGGCCTAGGGGAAAAGTACGCATACCGTTGTAATCGGGCGAGTTTCTACTTTCAGATGCAACAGAAATTTTGCGGATTGGTCAATCCGTTCGCGAGATATGGCAGTTTGGAGGTAAGAAACGCTTGAGAAACTCAAAATTTTCGCAGTTCTGATGCTCGAAACGAATAACTAGAACGGTCTGGGGGAAAACTACTCATACCGTTGTAATCGGGCGAGTTTCTACTTTCAGATGCAACAGAAATTTTGCGGATTGGTCAATCCGTTCGCGAGATATGGCAGTTTGGAGGTATGAAACGCTTGAGAAACTGAAAATTTTCGCAGTTCTGATGCTCGACAAGCATAACTAGAACGGTCTAGGGGAAAAGTACGCATACCGTTGTAATCGGGCGACTTTCTACTTTCAGATGCAACAGAAATTTTGCGGATTGGTCAATCCGTTCGCGAGATATGGCAGTTTGGATGTAAGAAACGGTTGAGAAACACAAAATTTTCGCAGTTCTGATGCTCGAAACGAATAACTAGAGCGGCCTAGGGGAAAAGTACGCATACCGTTGTAATCGGGCGAGTTTCTACTTTCAGATGCAACAGAAATTTTGCGGATTGGTCAATCCGTTCGCGAGATATGGCAGTTTGGAAGTATGAAACACTTGAGAAACACAAAATTTTCACAGTTCTGATGCTCGAAACGAATAACTAGAGCGTCCTAGGGGAAAAGTACGCATACCGTTGTAATCGGGCGAGTTTCTACTTTCAGACGCATCAGAAATTTTGCGGATTGGTCAATCCGTTCGCGAGATATGGCAGTTTGGAAGTATGAAACACTTGAGAAACACAAAATTTTCGCAGTTCTGATGCTCGAAACGAATAACTAGAGCGGCCTAGGGGAAAAGTACGCATACCGTTGTAATCGGGCGAGTTTCTACTTTCAGATGCATTAGAAATTTTGTGGATTGGTCAATCCGTTCGCGAGATATGGCAGTTTGGAAGTAAGAAACGCTTGAGAAACTCAAAATTTTCGCAGTTCATATGCTCGAAACGATTAACTAGAACGGCCTAGGGGAAAAGTACGCATACCGTTGTAATCGGGCGAGTTTCTACTTTCAGATGCAACAGAAATTTTGCGGTTTGGTCAATCCGTTCGCGAGATATGGCAGTTTGGAGGTATGAAACGCTTGAGAAACTCAAAATTTTCGCAGTTCTGATGCTCGACAAGCATAACTAGAACGGTCTAGGGGAAAAGTACGCATACCGTTGTAAACGGGCGAGTTTCTACTTTCAGATGCAACAGAAATTTTGCGGCTTAGTCAATCCGTTCGCGAGATATGGCAGTTTGGAGGTAAGAAACGCTTGAGAAACTCAACATTCTCGCAGTTCTGATGCTCGAAACGAATAACTAGAACGGCCTAGGGGAAAAGTACGCATACCGTTGTTATCGGGCGAGGTTCTTGTTTCAGATGCAACAGAAATTTTGCGGATTAGTCAATCCGTTCGCGAGATATGGAAGTTTGGAGGTAAGAAACGCTTGAGAAACTCAAAATTTTCGCAGTTCTGATGCTCGAAACGAATAACCAGAACGGACTAGGGGAAAAGTACGCATACCGTTGTAATCGGGCGAGTTTCTACTTTCAAATGCAATAGAAATTTTGCGGTTTAGTCAATCCGTTCGCGAGATATGGCAGTTTGGAGGTAAGAATCGCTTGAGAAACTCAAAATTTTCGCAGTTCTGAAGCTCGACAAGCATAACTAGAACGGTCTAGGGGAAAAGTACGCATACCGTTGTAATCGGGCGAGTTTCTACTTTCAGATGCAACAGAAATTTTGCGGATTAGTCAATCCGTTCGCGAGATATGGCAGTTTGGAGGTAAGAAACGCTTGAGAAACTCAAAATTTTCGCAGTTCTGATGCTCGAAACGAATAACTAGAACGGACTAGGGGAAAAGTACGCATACCGTTGTAATCGGGCGAGTTTCTACTTTCAGATGCAACAGAAATTTTGCGGATTGGTCAATCCGTTCGCGAGATATGGCAGTTTGGAGGTAAGGAACGCTTGAGAAACTCAAAATTTTCGCAGTTCTGATGCTCGAAACGAATAACTAGAACGGTCTAGGGGAAAAGTACGCATACCGTTGTAATCGGGCGAGTTTCTACTTTCAGATGCAACAGAAATTTTGCGGATTAGTCAATCCGTTCGCGAGATATGGCAGTTTGGAGGTAAGAAACGCTTGAGAAACTCAAAATTTTCGCAGTTCTGATGCTCGAAACGAATAACTAGCACGGACTAGGGGAAAAGTACGCATACCGTTGTAATCGGGCGAGTTTCTACTTTCAGATGCAACAGAAATTTTGCGGATTGGTCAATCCGTTCGCGAGATATGGCAGTTTGGAGGTAAGGAACGCTTGAGAAACTCAAAATTTTCGCAGTTCTGATGCTCGAAACGAATAACTAGAACGGAATAGGGGAAAAGTACGCATACCGTTGTAATCGGGCGAGTTTCTACTTTCAGATGCAACAGAAATTTTGCGGATTGGTCAATCCGTTCGCGAGATATGGCAGTTTGGAGGTAAGAAACGCTTGAGAAACTCAAAATTTTCGCAGTTCTGATGCTCGAAACGAATAACTAGAACGGCCTAGGGGAAAAGTACGCATACCGTTGTAATCGGGCGACTTTCTACTTTCAGATGCAACAGAAATTTTGCGGCTTAGACAATCCGTTCGCGAGATATGGCAGTTTGGAGGTAAGAAACGCTTGAGAAACTCAAAATTTTCGCAGTTCTGATGCTCGAAACGAATAACTAGAACGGCCTAGGGAAAAGTACGCATACCGTTGTAATCGGGCGAGTTTCTCCTTTCAGATGCAACAGAAATCTTGCGGATTGGTCAATCCGTTCGCGAGATATGGCAGTTTGGAGGTAAGAAACGGTTGAGAAACTCAAAATTTTCAAAGTTCTGATGCTCGAAACGAATAACCAGAACGGCCTAGGGGAAAAGTACGCATACCGTTGTAATCGGGCGAGTTTCTACTTTCAGATGCAACAGAAATTTTGCGGATTGGTCAATCCGTTCGCGAGATATGGCAGTTTGGAGGTAAGAAACGCTTGAGAAACTCAAAATTTTCGCAGTACTGATGCTCGACAAGCATAACTAGAACGGTCTAGGGGAAAAGTACGCATACCGTTGTAATCGGGCGAGTTTCTACTTTCAGATGCAACAGAAATTTTGCGGATTGGTCAATCCGTTCGCGAGATATGGCAGTTTGGAGGTAAGAAACACTTGAGAAACTCAAAATTTTCGCAGTTCTGATGCTCGAAACGAATAACTAGAGCGGCCTAGGGGAAAAGTACGCATACCGTTGTAATCGGGCGACTTTCTACTTTCAGATGCAACAGAAATTTTGCGGCTTAGTCAATCCGTTCGCGAGATATGGCAGTTTGGAGGTAAGAAACGCTTGAGAAACTCAAAATTTTCGCAGTTCTGATGCTCGAAACGAATAACTAGAACGGCCTAGGGGAAAAGTACGCATACCGTTGTAATCGGGCGAGTTTCTACTTTCAGATGCAACAGAAATTTTGCGGATTGGTCAATCCGTTCGCGAGATATGGCAGTTTAGAGGTAAGAAACGGTTGAGAAACTCAAAATTTTCAAAGTTCTGATGCTCGAAACGAATAACCAGAACGGCCTAGGGGAAAAGTACGCATACCGTTGTAATCGGCCGAGTTTCTACTTTCAGATGCAACAGAAATTTTGCGGATTGGTCAATCCGTTCGCGAGATATGGCTGTTTGGAAGTAAGAAACGCTTGAGAAACTCAAAATTTTCGCAGTTCTGATGCTCGAAACGATTAACTAGAACGGCCTAGGGGAAAAGTACGCATACCGTTTTAATCGGGCGAGTTTCTACTTTCAGATGCAACAGAAATTTTGCGGATTGGTCAATCCGTTCGCGAGATATGGCAGTTTGGAGGTATGAAACGCTTGAGAAACTCAACATTTTCGCAGTTCTGATGCTCGACAAGCATAACTAGAACGGCCTAGGGGAAAAGTACGCATACCGTTGTAATCGGGCGAGTTTCTACTTTCAGATGCAACAGAAATTTTGCGGATTGGTCAATCCGTTCGCGAGATATGGCAGTTTAGAGGTAAGAAACGGTTGAGAAACTCAAAATTTTCAAAGTTCTGATGCTCGAAACGAATAACCAGAACGGCCTAGGGGAAAAGTACGCATACCGTTGTAATCGGGCGAGTTTCTCCTTTCAGATGCAACAGAAATCTTGCGGATTGGTCAATCCGTTCGCGAGATATGGCAGTTTGGAGGTAAGAAACGGTTGAGAAACTCAAAATTTTCAAAGTTCTGATGCTCGAAACGAATAACCAGAACGGCCTAGGGGAAAAGTACGCATACCGTTGTAATCGGGCGAGTTTCTCCTTTCAGATGCAACAGAAATCTTGCGGATTGGTCAATCCGTTCGCGAGATATGGCAGTTTGGAGGTAAGAAACGGTTGAGAAACTCAAAATTTTCAAAGTTCTGATGCTCGAAACGAATAACCAGAACGGCCTAGGGGAAAAGTACGCATACCGTTGTAATCGGGCGAGTTTCTACTTTCAGATGCAACAGAAATTTTGCGGATTGGTCAATCCGTTCGCGAGATATGGCAGTTTGGAGGTAAGAAACGCTTGAGAAACTCAAAATTTTCGCAGTACTGATGCTCGACAAGCATAACTAGAACGGTCTAGGGGAAAAGTACGCATACCGTTGTAATCGGGCGAGTTTCTACATTCAGATGCAACAGAAATTTTGCGGATTGGTCAATCCGTTCGCGAGATATGGCAGTTTGTAGGTAAGAAACGCTTGAGAAACTCAACATTTTCGCAGTTCTGATGCTCGAAACGAATAGCTAGAACGGCCTAGGGGAAAAGTACGCATGCCGTTGTAATCTGGCGAGTTTCTACTTTCAGATGCAACAGAAATTTTGCGGATTGGTCAATCCGTTCGCGAGATATGGCAGTTTGGAGGTAAGAAACGCTTGAGAAACTCAAAATTTTCGCAGTTCTGATGCTTGAAACGAATAACTAGAACGGACTAGGGGAATAGTACGCATACCGTTGTAATCGGGCGAGTTTCTACTTTCAGATGCATCAGAAATTTTGCGGATTGGTCAATCCGTTCGCGAGATATGGCAGTTTGGAAGTAAGAAACGCTTGAGAAACTCAAAATTTTCGCAGTTCTGATGCTCGAAACGAATAACTAGAGCGGCCTAGGGGAAAAGTACGCATACCGTTGTAATCGGGCGAGTTTCTACTTTCAGATGCAACAGAAATTTTGCGGATTGGTCAATCCGTTCGCGAGATATGGCTGTTTGGAGGTAAGAAACGCTTGAGAAACTCAAAATTTTCGCAGTTCTGATGCTCGAAACGAATAACTAGAACGGACTAGGGGAAAAGTACGCATACCGTTGTAATCGGGCGAGTTTCTACTTTCAGATGCATCAGAAATTTGGCGGATTGGTCAATCCGTTCGCGAGATATGGCAGTTTGGAAGTAAGAAACGCTTGAGAAACTCAAAATTTTCGCAGTTCTGATGCTCGAAACGATTAACTAGAACGGCCTAGGGGAACAGTACGCATACCGTTGTAATCGGGCGAGTTTCTACTTTCAGATGCAACAGAAATTTTGCGGATTGGTCAATCCGTTCGCGAGATACGGCAGTTTGGAGGTATGAAACGCTTGAGAAACTCAAAATTTTCGCAGTTCTGATGCTCGAAACGAATAGCTAGAACGGCCTAGGGGAAAAGTACGCATACCGTTGTAATCGGGCGAGTTTCTACTTTCAGATGCATCAGAAATTTTGCGGATTGGTCAATCCGTTCGCGAGATATGGCAGTTTGGAAGTAAGAAACGCTTGAGAAACTCAAAATTTTCGCAGTTCTGATGCTCGAAACGAATAACTAGAGCGGCCTAGGGGAAAAGTACGCATACCGTTGTAATCGGGCGAGTTTCTACTTTCAGATGCATCAGAAATTTTGCGGATTGGTCAATCCGTTCGCGAGATATGGCAGTTTGGAAGTAAGAAACGCTTGAGAAACTCAAAATTTTCGCAGTTCTGATGCTTGAAACGAATAACTAGAACGGACTAGGGGAAAAGTACGCATACCGTTGTAATCGGGCGAGTTTCTACTTTCAGATGCATCAGAAATTTTGCGGATTGGTCAATCCGTTCGCGAGATATGGCAGTTTGGAAGTAAGAAACGCTTGAGAAACTCAAAATTTTCGCAGTTCTGATGCTCGAAACGAATAACTAGAGCGGCCTAGGGGAAAAGTACGCATACCGTTGTAATCGGGCGAGTTTCTACTTTCAGATGCAACAGAAATTTTGCGGATTGGTCAATCCGTTCGCGAGATATGGCTGTTTGGAGGTAAGAAACGCTTGAGAAACTCAAAATTTTCGCAGTTCTGATGCTCGAAACGAATAACTAGAACGGACTAGGGGAAAAGTACGCATACCGTTGTAATCGGGCGAGTTTCTACTTTCAGATGCATCAGAAATTTGGCGGATTGGTCAATCCGTTCGCGAGATATGGCAGTTTGGAAGTAAGAAACGCTTGAGAAACTCAAAATTTTCGCAGTTCTGATGCTCGAAACGATTAACTAGAACGGCCTAGGGGAACAGTACGCATACCGTTGTAATCGGGCGAGTTTCTACTTTCAGATGCAACAGAAATTTTGCGGATTGGTCAATCCGTTCGCGAGATACGGCAGTTTGGAGGTATGAAACGCTTGAGAAACTCAAAATTTTCGCAGTTCTGATGCTCGAAACGAATAGCTAGAACGGCCTAGGGGAAAAGTACGCATACCGTTGTAATCGGGCGAGTTTCTACTTTCAGATGCATCAGAAATTTTGCGGATTGGTCAATCCGTTCGCGAGATATGGCAGTTTGGAAGTAAGAAACGCTTGAGAAACTCAAAATTTTCGCAGTTCTGATGCTCGAAACGAATAACTAGAGCGGCCTAGGGGAAAAGTACGCATACCGTTGTAATCGGGCGAGTTTCTACTTTCAGATGCAACAGAAATTTTGCGGATTGGTCAATCCGTTCGCGAGATATGGCTGTTTGGAGGTAAGAAACGCTTGAGAAACTCAAAATTTTCGCAGTTCTGATGCTCGAAACGAATAACTAGAACGGACTAGGGGAAAAGTACGCATACCGTTGTAATCGGGCGAGTTTCTACTTTCAGATGCATCAGAAATTTTGCGGATTGGTCAATCCGTTCGCGAGATATGGCAGTTTGGAAGTAAGAAACGCTTGAGAAACTCAAAATTTTCGCAGTTCTGATGCTCGAAACGATTAACTAGAACGGCCTAGGGGAACAGTACGCATACCGTTGTAATCGGGCGAGTTTCTACTTTCAGATGCATCAGAAATTTTGCGGATTGGTCAATCCGTTCGCGAGATATGGCAGTTTGGAAGTATGAAACGCTTGAGAAACACAAAATTTTCGCAGTTCTGATGCTCGAAACGAATAACTAGAGCGGCCTAGGGGAAAAGTACGCATACCGTTGTAATCGGGCGAGTTTCTACTTTCAGATGCAACAGAAATTTTGCGGATTGGTCAATCCGTTCGCGAGATATGGCAGTTTGGAGGTAAGAAACGCTTGAGAAACTCAACATTTTCGCAGTTCTGATGCTCGAAACGAATAACTAGAACGGCCTAGGGGAAAAGTACGCATACCGTTGTAATCGGGCGAGTTTCTACTTTCAGATGCAACAGAAATTTTGCGGATTGGTCAATCCGTTCGCGAGATATGGCAGTTTGGATGTAAGAAACGCTTGAGAAACTCAAAATTTTCGCAGTTCTGATGCTCGAAACGAATAACTAGAACGGTCTGGGGGAAAACTACTCATACCGTTGTAATCGGGCGAGTTTCTACTTTCAGATGCAACAGAAATTTTGCGGATTGGTCAATCCGTTCGCGAGATATGGCAGTTTGGAGGTATGAAACGCTTGAGAAACTGAAAATTTTCGCAGTTCTGATGCTCGACAAGCATAACTAGAACGGTCTAGGGGAAAAGTACGCATACCGTTGTAATCGGGCGACTTTCTACTTTCAGATGCAACAGAAATTTTGCGGATTGGTCAATCCGTTCGCGAGATATGGCAGTTTGGATGTAAGAAACGGTTGAGAAACTCAAAATTTTCACAGTTCTGATGCTCGAAACGAATAACCAGAACGGCCTAGGGGAAAAGTACGCATACCGTTGTAATCGGGCGAGTTTCTACTTTCAGATGCAACAGAAATTTTGCGGATTGGTCAATCCGTTCGCGAGATATGGCAGTTTGGAAGTATGAAACACTTGAGAAACACAAAATTTTCACAGTTCTGATGCTCGAAACGAATAACTAGAGCGTCCTAGGGGAAAAGTACGCATACCGTTGTAATCGGGCGAGTTTCTACTTTCAGACGCATCAGAAATTTTGCGGATTGGTCAATCCGTTCGCGAGATATGGCAGTTTGGAAGTATGAAACACTTGAGAAACACAAAATTTTCGCAGTTCTGATGCTCGAAACGAATAACTAGAGCGGCCTAGGGGAAAAGTACGCATACCGTTGTAATCGGGCGAGTTTCTACTTTCAGATGCATTAGAAATTTTGCGGATTGGTCAATCCGTTCGCGAGATATGGCAGTTTGGAAGTAAGAAACGCTTGAGAAACTCAAAATTTTCGCAGTTCATATGCTCGAAACGATTAACTAGAACGGCCTAGGGGAAAAGTACGCATACCGTTGTAATCGGGCGAGTTTCTACTTTCAGATGCAACAGAAATTTTGCGGTTTGGTCAATCCGTTCGCGAGATATGGCAGTTTGGAGGTATGAAACGCTTGAGAAACTCAAAATTTTCGCAGTTCTGATGCTCGACAAGCATAACTAGAACGGTCTAGGGGAAAAGTACGCATACCGTTGTAATCGGGCGAGTTTCTACTTTCAGATGCAACAGAAATTTTGAGGATTGGTCAATCCGTTCGCGAGATATGGCAGTTTGGAGGTAAGAAACGCTTGAGAAACTCAAAATTTTCGCAGTTCTGATGCTCGAAACGAATAACTAGAACGGACTAGGGGAAAAGTACCCATACCGTTGTAATCGGGCGAGTTTCTACTTTCAAATGCAACAGAAATTTTGCGGCTTAGACAATCCGTTCGCGAGATATGGCAGTTTGGAGGTAAGAAACGCTTGAGAAACTCAAAATTTTCGCAGTTCTGATGCTCGAAACGAATAACTAGAACGGCCTAGGGGAAAAGTACGCATACCGTTGTAATCGGGCGAGTTTCTACTTTCAGATGCAACAGAAATTTTGCGGATTGGTCAATCCGTTCGCGAGATATGGCAGTTTGGAGGTAAGAAACGCTTGAGAAACTCAAAATTTTCGCAGTACTGATGCTCGACAAGCATAACTAGAACGGTCTAGGGGAAAAGTACGCATACCGTTGTAATCGGGCGAGTTTCTACTTTCAGATGCAACAGAAATTTTGCGGATTGGTCAATCCGTTCGCGAGATATGGCAGTTTGGAGGTAAGAAACGCTTGAGAAACTCAAAATTTTCGCAGTTCTGATGCTCGAAACGAATAACTAGAACGGCCTAGGGGAAAAGTACGCATACCGTTGTAATCGGGCGACTTTCTACTTTCAGATGCAACAGAAATTTTGCGGCTTAGACAATCCGTTCGCGAGATATGGCAGTTTGGAGGTAAGAAACGCTTGAGAAACTCAAAATTTTCGCAGTTCTGATGCTCGAAACGAATAACTAGAACGGCCTAGGGGAAAAGTACGCATACCGTTGTAATCGGGCGAGTTTCTCCTTTCAGATGCAACAGAAATCTTGCGGATTGGTCAATCCGTTCGCGAGATATGGCAGTTTGGAGGTAAGAAACGGTTGAGAAACTCAAAATTTTCAAAGTTCTGATGCTCGAAACGAATAACCAGAACGGCCTAGGGGAAAAGTACGCATACCGTTGTAATCGGGCGAGTTTCTACTTTCAGATGCAACAGAAATTTTGCGGATTGGTCAATCCGTTCGCGAGATATGGCAGTTTGGAGGTAAGAAACGCTTGAGAAACTCAAAATTTTCGCAGTACTGATGCTCGACAAGCATAACTAGAACGGTCTAGGGGAAAAGTACGCATACCGTTGTAATCGGGCGAGTTTCTACTTTCAGATGCAACAGAAATTTTGCGGATTGGTCAATCCGTTCGCGAGATATGGCAGTTTGGAGGTAAGAAACGCTTGAGAAACTCAAAATTTTCGCAGTACTGATGCTCGACAAGCATAACTAGAACGGTCTAGGGGAAAAGTACGCATACCGTTGTAATCGGGCGAGTTTCTACATTCAGATGCAACAGAAATTTTGCGGATTGGTCAATCCGTTCGCGAGATATGGCAGTTTGTAGGTAAGAAACGCTTGAGAAACTCAACATTTTCGCAGTTCTGATGCTCGAAACGAATAGCTAGAACGGCCTAGGGGAAAAGTACGCATGCCGTTGTAATCTGGCGAGTTTCTACTTTCAGATGCAACAGAAATTTTGCGGATTGGTCAATCCGTTCGCGAGATATGGCAGTTTGGAGGTAAGAAACGCTTGAGAAACTCAAAATTTTCGCAGTTCTGATGCTTGAAACGAATAACTAGAACGGACTAGGGGAAAAGTACGCATACCGTTGTAATCGGGCGAGTTTCTACTTTCAGATGCATCAGAAATTTTGCGGATTGGTCAATCCGTTCGCGAGATATGGCAGTTTGGAAGTAAGAAACGCTTGAGAAACTCAAAATTTTCGCAGTTCTGATGCTCGAAACGAATAACTAGAGCGGCCTAGGGGAAAAGTACGCATACCGTTGTAATCGGGCGAGTTTCTACTTTCAGATGCAACAGAAATTTTGCGGATTGGTCAATCCGTTCGCGAGATATGGCTGTTTGGAGGTAAGAAACGCTTGAGAAACTCAAAATTTTCGCAGTTCTGATGCTCGAAACGAATAACTAGAACGGACTAGGGGAAAAGTACGCATACCGTTGTAATCGGGCGAGTTTCTACTTTCAGATGCATCAGAAATTTGGCGGATTGGTCAATCCGTTCGCGAGATATGGCAGTTTGGAAGTAAGAAACGCTTGAGAAACTCAAAATTTTCGCAGTTCTGATGCTCGAAACGATTAACTAGAACGGCCTAGGGGAACAGTACGCATACCGTTGTAATCGGGCGAGTTTCTACTTTCAGATGCAACAGAAATTTTGCGGATTGGTCAATCCGTTCGCGAGATACGGCAGTTTGGAGGTATGAAACGCTTGAGAAACTCAAAATTTTCGCAGTTCTGATGCTCGAAACGAATAGCTAGAACGGCCTAGGGGAAAAGTACGCATACCGTTGTAATCGGGCGAGTTTCTACTTTCAGATGCATCAGAAATTTTGCGGATTGGTCAATCCGTTCGCGAGATATGGCAGTTTGGAAGTATGAAACGCTTGAGAAACACAAAATTTTCGCAGTTCTGATGCTCGAAACGAATAACTAGAGCGGCCTAGGGGAAAAGTACGCATACCGTTGTAATCGGGCGAGTTTCTACTTTCAGATGCAACAGAAATTTTGCGGATTGGTCAATCCGTTCGCGAGATATGGCAGTTTGGAGGTAAGAAACGCTTGAGAAACTCAACATTTTCGCAGTTCTGATGCTCGAAACGAATAACTAGAACGGCCTAGGGGAAAAGTACGCATACCGTTGTAATCGGGCGAGTTTCTACTTTCAGATGCAACAGAAATTTTGCGGATTGGTCAATCCGTTCGCGAGATATGGCAGTTTGGATGTAAGAAACGCTTGAGAAACTCAAAATTTTCGCAGTTCTGATGCTCGAAACGAATAACTAGAACGGTCTGGGGGAAAACTACTCATACCGTTGTAATCGGGCGAGTTTCTACTTTCAGATGCAACAGAAATTTTGCGGATTGGTCAATCCGTTCGCGAGATATGGCAGTTTGGAGGTATGAAACGCTTGAGAAACTGAAAATTTTCGCAGTTCTGATGCTCGACAAGCATAACTAGAACGGTCTAGGGGAAAAGTACGCATACCGTTGTAATCGGGCGACTTTCTACTTTCAGATGCAACAGAAATTTTGCGGATTGGTCAATCCGTTCGCGAGATATGGCAGTTTGGATGTAAGAAACGGTTGAGAAACTCAAAATTTTCACAGTTCTGATGCTCGAAACGAATAACCAGAACGGCCTAGGGGAAAAGTACGCATACCGTTGTAATCGGGCGAGTTTCTACTTTCAGATGCAACAGAAATTTTGCGGATTGGTCAATCCGTTCGCGAGATATGGCAGTTTGGAAGTATGAAACACTTGAGAAACACAAAATTTTCACAGTTCTGATGCTCGAAACGAATAACTAGAGCGTCCTAGGGGAAAAGTACGCATACCGTTGTAATCGGGCGAGTTTCTACTTTCAGACGCATCAGAAATTTTGCGGATTGGTCAATCCGTTCGCGAGATATGGCAGTTTGGAAGTATGAAACACTTGAGAAACACAAAATTTTCGCAGTTCTGATGCTCGAAACGAATAACTAGAGCGGCCTAGGGGAAAAGTACGCATACCGTTGTAATCGGGCGAGTTTCTACTTTCAGATGCATTAGAAATTTTGCGGATTGGTCAATCCGTTCGCGAGATATGGCAGTTTGGAAGTAAGAAACGCTTGAGAAACTCAAAATTTTCGCAGTTCATATGCTCGAAACGATTAACTAGAACGGCCTAGGGGAAAAGTACGCATACCGTTGTAATCGGGCGAGTTTCTACTTTCAGATGCAACAGAAATTTTGCGGTTTGGTCAATCCGTTCGCGAGATATGGCAGTTTGGAGGTATGAAACGCTTGAGAAACTCAAAATTTTCGCAGTTCTGATGCTCGACAAGCATAACTAGAACGGTCTAGGGGAAAAGTACGCATACCGTTGTAATCGGGCGAGTTTCTACTTTCAGATGCAACAGAAATTTTGCGGCTTAGTCAATCCGTTCGCGAGATATGGCAGTTTGGAGGTAAGAAACGCTTGAGAAACTCAACATTTTCGCAGTTCTGATGCTCGAAACGAATAACTAGAACGGCCTAGGGGAAAAGTACGCATACCGTTGTTATCGGGCGAGGTTCTTGTTTCAGATGCAACAGAAATTTTGCGGATTAGTCAATCCGTTCGCGAGATATGGCAGTTTGGAGGTAAGAAACGCTTGAGAAACTCAAAATTTTCGCAGTTCTGATGCTCGAAACGAATAACTAGAACGGACTAGGGGAAAAGTACGCATACCGTTGTAATCGGGCGAGTTTCTACTTTCAAATGCAATAGAAATTTTGCGGTTTAGTCAATCCGTTCGCGAGATATGGCAGTTTGGAGGTAAGAATCGCTTGAGAAACTCAAAATTTTCGCAGTTCTGAAGCTCGACAAGCATAACTAGAACGGTCTAGGGGAAAAGTACGCATACCGTTGTAATCGGGCGAGTTTCTACTTTCAGATGCAACAGAAATTTTGCGGATTAGTCAATCCGTTCGCGAGATATGGCAGTTTGGAGGTAAGAAACGCTTGAGAAACTCAAAATTTTCGCAGTTCTGATGCTCGAAACGAATAACTAGAACGGACCAGGGGAAAAGTACGCATACCGTTGTAATCGGGCGAGTTTCTACTTTCAGATGCAACAGAAATTTTGCGGATTGGTCAATCCGTTCGCGAGATATGGCAGTTTGGAGGTAAGGAACGCTTGAGAAACTCAAAATTTTCGCAGTTCTGATGCTCGAAACGAATAACTAGAACGGTCTAGGGGAAAAGTACGCATACCGTTGTAATCGGGCGTGTTTCTACTTTCAGATGCAACAGAAATTTTGCGGATTAGTCAATCCGTTCGCGAGATATGGCAGTTTGGAGGTAAGAAACGCTTGAGAAACTCAAAATTTTCGCAGTTCTGATGCTCGAAACGAATAACTAGAACGGACTAGGGGAAAAGTACGCCTACCGTTGTAATCGGGCGAGTTTCTACTTTCAGATGCAACAGAAATTTTGCGGATTGGTCAATCCGTTCGCGAGATATGGCAGTTTGGAGGTAAGGAACGCTTGAGAAACTCAAAATTTTCGCAGTTCTGATGCTCGAAACGAATAACTAGAACGGAATAGGGGAAAAGTACGCATACCGTTGTAATCGGGCGAGTTTCTACTTTCAGATGCAACAGAAATTTTGCGGATTGGTCAATCCGTTCGCGAGATATGGCAGTTTGGAGGTAAGAAACGCTTGAGAAACTCAAAATTTTCGCAGTTCTGATGCTCGAAACGAATAACTAGAACGGCCTAGGGGAAAAGTACGCATACCGTTGTAATCGGGCGACTTTCTACTTTCAGATGCAACAGAAATTTTGCGGCTTAGACAATCCGTTCGCGAGATATGGCAGTTTGGAGGTAAGAAACGCTTGAGAAACTCAAAATTTTCGCAGTTCTGATGCTCGAAACGAATAACTAGAACGGCCTAGGGGAAAAGTACGCATACCGTTGTAATCGGGCGAGTTTCTCCTTTCAGATGCAACAGAAATCTTGCGGATTGGTCAATCCGTTCGCGAGATATGGCAGTTTGGAGGTAAGAAACGGTTGAGAAACTCAAAATTTTCAAAGTTCTGATGCTCGAAACGAATAACCAGAACGGCCTAGGGGAAAAGTACGCATACCGTTGTAATCGGGCGAGTTTCTACTTTCAGATGCAACAGAAATTTTGCGGATTGGTCAATCCGTTCGCGAGATATGGCAGTTTGGAGGTAAGAAACGCTTGAGAAACTCAAAATTTTCGCAGTACTGATGCTCGACAAGCATAACTAGAACGGTCTAGGGGAAAAGTACGCATACCGTTGTAATCGGGCGAGTTTCTACTTTCAGATGCAACAGAAATTTTGCGGATTGGTCAATCCGTTCGCGAGATATGGCAGTTTGGAGGTAAGAAACACTTGAGAAACTCAAAATTTTCGCAGTTCTGATGCTCGAAACGAATAACTAGAGCGGCCTAGGGGAAAAGTACGCATACCGTTGTAATCGGGCGACTTTCTACTTTCAGATGCAACAGAAATTTTGCGGCTTAGTCAATCCGTTCGCGAGATATGGCAGTTTGGAGGTAAGAAACGCTTGAGAAACTCAAAATTTTCGCAGTTCTGATGCTCGAAACGAATAACTAGAACGGCCTAGGGGAAAAGTACGCATACCGTTGTAATCGGGCGAGTTTCTACTTTCAGATGCAACAGAAATTTTGCGGATTGGTCAATCCGTTCGCGAGATATGGCAGTTTAGAGGTAAGAAACGGTTGAGAAACTCAAAATTTTCAAAGTTCTGATGCTCGAAACGAATAACCAGAACGGCCTAGGGGAAAAGTACGCATACCGTTGTAATCGGCCGAGTTTCTACTTTCAGATGCAACGGAAATTTTGCGGATTGGTCAATCCGTTCGCGAGATATGGCTGTTTGGAAGTAAGAAACGCTTGAGAAACTCAAAATTTTCGCAGTTCTGATGCTCGAAACGATTAACTAGAACGGCCTAGGGGAAAAGTACGCATACCGTTTTAATCGGGCGAGTTTCTACTTTCAGATGCAACAGAAATTTTGCGGATTGGTCAATCCGTTCGCGAGATATGGCAGTTTGGAGGTATGAAACGCTTGAGAAACTCAACATTTTCGCAGTTCTGATGCTCGACAAGCATAACTAGAACGGTCTAGGGGAAAAGTACGCATACCGTTGTAATCGGGCGAGTTTCTACATTCAGATGCAACAGAAATTTTGCGGATTGGTCAATCCGTTCGCGAGATATGGCAGTTTGTAGGTAAGAAACGCTTGAGAAACTCAACATTTTCGCAGTTCTGATGCTCGAAACGAATAGCTAGAACGGCCTAGGGGAAAAGTACGCATGCCGTTGTAATCTGGCGAGTTTCTACTTTCAGATGCAGCAGAAATTTTGCGGATTGGTCAATCCGTTCGCGAGATATGGCAGTTTGGAGGTAAGAAACGCTTGAGAAACTCAAAATTTTCGCAGTTCTGATGCTCGAAACGAATAACTAGAACGGACTAGGGGAAAAGTACGCATACCGTTGTAATCGGGCGAGTTTCTACTTTCAGATGCATCAGAAATTTTGCGGATTGGTCAATCCGTTCGCGAGATATGGCAGTTTGGAAGTAAGAAACGCTTGAGAAACTCAAAATTTTCGCAGTTCTGATGCTCGAAACGATTAACTAGAACGGCCTAGGGGAACAGTACGCATACCGTTGTAATCGGGCGAGTTTCTACTTTCAGATGCAACAGAAATTTTGCGGATTGGTCAATCCGTTCGCGAGATATGGCAGTTTGGAGGTATGAAACGCTTGAGAAACTCAAAATTTTCGCAATTCTGATGCTCGAAAAGCATAACTAGAACGGTCTAGGGGAAAAGTACGCATACCGTTGTAATCGGGCGACTTTCTACTTTCAGATGCAACAGAAATTTTGCGGATTGGTCAATCCGGTCGCGAGATATGGCAGTTTGGAGGTAAGAAACGGTTGAGAAACTCAAAATTTTCACAGTACTGATGCTCGAAACGAATAACCAGAAAGGCCTGGGGGAAAAGTACGCATACCGTTTTAATCGGGCGAGTTTCTACTTTCAGATGCAACAGAAATTTTGCGGATTGGTCAATCCGTTCGCGAGATATGGCAGTTTGGAGGTATGAAACGCTTGAGAAACTCAAAATTTTCGCAGTTCTGATGCTCGACAAGCATAACTAGAACGGTTTAGGGGAAAAGTACGCATACCGTTGTAATCGGGCGAGTTTCTACATTCAGATGCAACAGAAATTTTGCGGATTGGTCAATCCGTTCGCGAGACATGGCAGTTTGTAGGTAAGAAACGCTTGAGAAACTCAACATTTTCGCAGTTCTGATGCTCGAAACGAATAACTAGAACGGCCTAGGGGAAAAGTACGCATACCGTTGTAATCGGGCGAGTTTCTACTTTCAGATGCAACAGAAATTTTGCGGATTGGTCAATCCGTTCGCGAGATATGGCAGTTTGTAGGTAAGAAACGCTTGAGAAACTCAACATTTTCGCAGTTCTGATGCTCGAAACGAATAACTAGAACGGCCTAGGGGAAAAGTACGCATACCGTTGTAATCGGGCGAGTTTCTAGTTTCAGATGCAACAGAAATTTTGCGGATTAGTCAATCCGTTCGCGAGATATGGCAGTTTTGAGGTAAGAAACGCTTGAGAAACTCAACATATTCGCAGTTCTGATGCTCGAAACGAATAACTAGAACGGCCTAGGGGAAAACTACGCATACCGTTGTAATCGGGCGAGTTTCTACTTTCAGATGCATCAGAAATTTTGCGGATTGGTCAATCCGTTCGCGAGATATGGCAGTTTGGAAGTATGAAACACTTGAGAAACACAAAATTTTCGCAGTTCTGATGCTCGAAACGAATAACTAGAGCGGCCTAGGGGAAAAGTACGCATACCGTTGTAATCGGGCGAGTTTCTACTTTCAGATGCAACAGAAATTTTGCGGATTGGTCAATCCGTTCGCGAGATATGGCAGTTTGGAGGTAAGAAACGCTTGAGAAACTCAACATTTTCGCAGTTCTGATGCTCGAAACGAATAACTAGAACGGCCTAGGGGAAAAGTACGCATACCGTTGTAATCGGGCGAGTTTCTACTTTCAGATGCAACAGAAATTTTGCGGATTGGTCAATCCGTTCGCGAGATATGGCAGTTTGGAGGTAAGAAACGCTTGAGAAACTCAAAATTTTCGCAGTTCTGATGCTCGAAACGAATAACTAGAACGGTCTAGGGGAAAACTACTCATACCGTTGTAATCGGGCGAGTTTCTACTTTCAGATGCAACAGAAATTTTGCGGATTGGTCAATCCGTTCGCGAGATATGGCAGTTTGGAGGTATGAAACGCTTGAGAAACTGAAAATTTTCGCAGTTCTGATGCTCGACAAGCATAACTAGAACGGTCTAGGGGAAAAGTACGCATACCGTTGTAATCGGGCGACTTTCTACTTTCAGATGCAACAGAAATTTTGCGGATTGGTCAATCCGTTCGCGAGATATGGCAGTTTGGATGTAAGAAACGGTTGAGAAACTCAAAATTTTCACAGTTCTGATGCTCGAAACGAATAACCAGAACGGCCTAGGGGAAAAGTACGCATACCGTTGTAATCGGGCGAGTTTCTACTTTCAGATGCAACAGAAATTTTGCGGATTGGTCAATCCGTTCGCGAGATATGGCAGTTTGGAGGTATGAAACACTTGAGAAACACAAAATTTTCACAGTTCTGATGCTCGAAACGAATAACTAGAGCGTCCTAGGGGAAAAGTACGCATACCGTTGTAATCGGGCGAGTTTCTACTTTCAGACGCATCAGAAATTATGCGGATTGGTCAATCCGTTCGCGAGATATGGCAGTTTGGAAGTATGAAACACTTGAGAAACACAAAATTTTCGCAGTTCTGATGCTCGAAACGAATAACTAGAGCGGCCTAGGGGAAAAGTACGCATACCGTTGTAATCGGGCGAGTTTCTACTTTCAGATGCATTAGAAATTTTGCGGATTGGTCAATCCGTTCGCGAGATATGGCAGTTTGGAAGTAAGAAACGCTTGAGAAACTCAAAATTTTCGCAGTTCATATGCTCGAAACGATTAACTAGAACGGCCTAGGGGAAAAGTACGCATACCGTTGTAATCGGGCGAGTTTCTACTTTCAGATGCAACAGAAATTTTGCGGTTTGGTCAATCCGTTCGCGAGATATGGCAGTTTGGAGGTATGAAACGCTTGAGAAACTCAAAATTTTCGCAGTTCTGATGCTCGACAAGCATAACTAGAACGGTCTAGGGGAAAAGTACGCATACCGTTGTAATCGGGCGAGTTTCTACTTTCAGATGCAACAGAAATTTTGCGGCTTAGTCAATCCGTTCGCGAGATATGGCAGTTTGGAGGTAAGAAACGCTTGAGAAACTCAACATTTTCGCAGTTCTGATGCTCGAAACGAATAACTAGAACGGCCTAGGGGAAAAGTACGCATACCGTTGTTATCGGGCGAGGTTCTTGTTTCAGATGCAACAGAAATTTTGCGGATTAGTCAATCCGTTCGCGAGATATGGCAGTTTGGAGGTAAGAAACGCTTGAGAAACTCAAAATTTTCGCAGTTCTGATGCTCGAAACGAATAACTAGAACGGACTAGGGGAAAAGTACGCATACCGTTGTAATCGGGCGAGTTTCTACTTTCAAATGCAATAGAAATTTTGCGGTTTAGTCAATCCGTTCGCGAGATATGGCAGTTTGGAGGTAAGAATCGCTTGAGAAACTCAAAATTTTCGCAGTTCTGAAGCTCGACAAGCATAACTAGAACGGTCTAGGGGAAAAGTACGCATACCGTTGTAATCGGGCGAGTTTCTACTTTCAGATGCAACAGAAATTTTGCGGATTAGTCAATCCGTTCGCGAGATATGGCAGTTTGGAGGTAAGAAACGCTTGAGAAACTCAAAATTTTCGCAGTTCTGATGCTCGAAACGAATAACTAGAACGGACTAGGGGAAAAGTACGCATACCGTTGTAATCGGGCGAGTTTCTACTTTCAGATGCAACAGAAATTTTGCGGATTGGTCAATCCGTTCGCGAGATATGGCAGTTTGGAGGTAAGGAACGCTTGAGAAACTCAAAATTTTCGCAGTTCTGATGCTCGAAACGAGTAACTAGAACGGAATAGGGGAAAAGTACGCATACCGTTGTAATCGGGCGAGTTTCTACTTTCAGATGCAACAGAAATTTTGCGGATTGGTCAATCCGTTCGCGAGATATGGCAGTTTGGAGGTAAGAAACGCTTGAGAAACTCAAAATTTTCGCAGTTCTGATGCTCGAAACGAATAACTAGAACGGCCTAGGGGAAAAGTACGCATACCGTTGTAATCGGGCGACTTTCTACTTTCAGATGCAACAGAAATTTTGCGGCTTAGACAATCCGTTCGCGAGATATGGCAGTTTGGAGGTAAGAAACGCTTGAGAAACTCAAAATTTTCGCAGTTCTGATGCTCGAAACGAATAACTAGAACGGCCTAGGGGAAAAGTACGCATACCGTTGTAATCGGGCGAGTTTCTCCTTTCAGATGCAACAGAAATCTTGCGGATTGGTCAATCCGTTCGCGAGATATGGCAGTTTGGAGGTAAGAAACGGTTGAGAAACTCAAAATTTTCAAAGTTCTGATGCTCGAAACGAATAACCAGAACGGCCTAGGGGAAAAGTACGCATACCGTTGTAATCGGGCGAGTTTCTACTTTCAGATGCAACAGAAATTTTGCGGATTGGTCAATCCGTTCGCGAGATATGGCAGTTTGGAGGTAAGAAACGCTTGAGAAACTCAAAATTTTCGCAGTACTGATGCTCGACAAGCATAACTAGAACGGTCTAGGGGAAAAGTACGCATACCGTTGTAATCGGGCGAGTTTCTACTTTCAGATGCAACAGAAATTTTGCGGATTGGTCAATCCGTTCGCGAGATATGGCAGTTTGGAGGTAAGAAACACTTGAGAAACTCAAAATTTTCGCAGTTCTGATGCTCGAAACGAATAACTAGAGCGGCCTAGGGGAAAAGTACGCATACCGTTGTAATCGGGCGACTTTCTACTTTCAGATGCAACAGAAATTTTGCGGCTTAGTCAATCCGTTCGCGAGATATGGCAGTTTGGAGGTAAGAAACGCTTGAGAAACTCAAAATTTTCGCAGTTCTGATGCTCGAAACGAATAACTAGAACGGCCTAGGGGAAAAGTACGCATACCGTTGTAATCGGGCGAGTTTCTACTTTCAGATGCAACAGAAATTTTGCGGATTGGTCAATCCGTTCGCGAGATATGGCAGTTTGGAGGTAAGAAACGGTTGAGAAACTCAAAATTTTCAAAGTTCTGATGCTCGAAACGAATAACCAGAACGGCCTAGGGGAAAAGTACGCATACCGTTGTAATCGGCCGAGTTTCTACTTTCAGATGCAACAGAAATTTTGCGGATTGGTCAATCCGTTCGCGAGATATGGCTGTTTGGAAGTATAAAACACTTGAGAAACACAAAATTTTCGCAGTTCTGATGCTCGAAACGAATAACTAGAGCGGCCTAGGGGAAAAGTACGCATACCGTTGTAATCGGGCGAGTTTCTACTTTCAGATGCAACAGAAATTTTGCGGATTGGTCAATCCGCTCGCGAGATATGGCAGTTTGGAGGTAAGAAACGCTTGAGAAACTCAAAATTTTCGCAGTTCTGATGCTCGAAACGAATAACTAGAACGGCCTAGGGGAAAAGTACGCATACCGTTGTAATCGGGCGAGTTTCTACTTTCAGATGCAACAGAAATTTTGCGGATTGGTCAATCCGTTCGCGAGATATGGCAGTTTGGAGGTAAGAAACGGTTGAGAAACTCAAAATTTTCAAAGTTCTGATGCTCGAAACGAATAACCAGAACGGCCTAGGGGAAAAGTACGCATACCGTTGTAATCGGGCGAGTTTCTACTTTCAGATGCAACAGAAATCTTGCGGATTGGTCAATCCGTTCGCGAGATATGGCAGTTTGGAGGTAAGAAACGGTTGAGAAACTCAAAATTTTCAAAGTTCTGATGCTCGAAACGAATAACCAGAACGGCCTAGGGGAAAAGTACGCATACCGTTGTAATCGGGCGAGTTTCTACTTTCAGATGCAACAGAAATTTTGCGGATTGGTCAATCCGTTCGCGAGATATGGCAGTTTGGAGGTAAGAAACGCTTGAGAAACTCAAAATTTTCGCAGTACTGATGCTCGACAAGCATAACTAGAACGGTCTAGGGGAAAAGTACGCATACCGTTGTAATCGGGCGAGTTTCTACTTTCAGATGCAACAGAAATTTTGCGGATTGGTCAATCCGTTCGCGAGATATGGCAGTTTGGAGGTAAGAAACGCTTGAGAAACTCAAAATTTTCGCAGTTCTGATGCTCGAAACGAATAACTAGAACGGCCTAGGGGAAAAGTACGCATACCGTTGTAATCGGGCGAGTTTCTACTTTCAGATGCAACAGAAATTTTGCGGATTGGTCAATCCGTTCGCGAGATATGGCAGTTTGGAGGTAAGAAACGGTTGAGAAACTCAAAATTTTCAAAGTTCTGATGCTCGAAACGAATAACCAGAACGGCCTAGGGGAAAAGTACGCATACCGTTGTAATCGGCCGAGTTTCTACTTTCAGATGCAACAGAAATTTTGCGGATTGGTCAATCCGTTCGCGAGATATGGCAGTTTGGAGGTAAGAAACGCTTGAGAAACTCAAAATTTTCGCAGTCCTGATGCTCGAAACGAATAACTAGAAGGGCCTAGGGGAAAAGTACGCATACCGTTGTAATCGGGCGAGTTTCTACTTTCAGATGCAACAGAAATTTTGCGGTTTAGTCAATCCGTTCGCGAGATATGGCAGTTTGGAGGTAAGAATCGCTTGAGAAACTCAAAATTTTCGCAGTTCTGAAACTCGACAAGCATAACTAGAACGGTCTAGGGGAAAAGTACGCATACCGTTGTAATCGGGCGAGTTTCTACTTTCAGATGCAACAGAAATTTTGCGGATTGGTCAATCCGCTCGCGAGATATGGCAGTTTGGAGGTAAGAAACGCTTGAGAAACTCAAAATTTTCGCAGTTCTGATGCTCGAAACGAATAACTAGAACGGCCTAGGGGAAAAGTACGCATACCGTTGTAATCGGGCGAGTTTCTACTTTCAGATGCAACAGAAATTTTGCGGATTGGTCAATCCGTTCGCGAGATATGGCAGTTTGGAGGTAAGAAACGGTTGAGAAACTCAAAATTTTCAAAGTTCTGATGCTCGAAACGAATAACCAGAACGGCCTAGGGGAAAAGTACGCATACCGTTGTAATCGGCCGAGTTTCTACTTTCAGATGCAACAGAAATTTTGCGGATTGGTCAATCCGTTCGCGAGATATGGCTGTTTGGAAGTATAAAACACTTGAGAAACACAAAATTTTCGCAGTTCTGATGCTCGAAACGAATAACTAGAGCGGCCTAGGGGAAAAGTACGCATACCGTTGTAATCGGGCGAGTTTCTACTTTCAGATGCAACAGAAATTTTGCGGATTGGTCAATCCGCTCGCGAGATATGGCAGTTTGGAGGTAAGAAACGCTTGAGAAACTCAAAATTTTCGCAGTTCTGATGCTCGAAACGAATAACTAGAACGGCCTAGGGGAAAAGTACGCATACCGTTGTAATCGGGCGAGTTTCTACTTTCAGATGCAACAGAAATTTTGCGGATTGGTCAATCCGTTCGCGAGATATGGCAGTTTGGAGGTAAGAAACGGTTGAGAAACTCAAAATTTTCAAAGTTCTGATGCTCGAAACGAATAACCAGAACGGCCTAGGGGAAAAGTACGCATACCGTTGTAATCGGGCGAGTTTCTACTTTCAGATGCAACAGAAATCTTGCGGATTGGTCAATCCGTTCGCGAGATATGGCAGTTTGGAGGTAAGAAACGGTTGAGAAACTCAACATTTTCAAAGTTCTGATGCTCGAAACGAATAACCAGAACGGCCTAGGGGAAAAGTACGCATACCGTTGTAATCGGGCGAGTTTCTACTTTCAGATGCAACAGAAATTTTGCGGATTGGTCAATCCGTTCGCGAGATATGGCAGTTTGGAGGTAAGAAACGCTTGAGAAACTCAAAATTTTCGCAGTACTGATGCTCGACAAGCATAACTAGAACGGTCTAGGGGAAAAGTACGCATACCGTTGTAATCGGGCGAGTTTCTACTTTCAGATGCAACAGAAATTTTGCGGATTGGTCAATCCGTTCGCGAGATATGGCAGTTTGGAGGTAAGAAACACTTGAGAAACTCAAAATTTTCGCAGTTCTGATGCTCGAAACGAATAACTAGAACGGCCTAGGGGAAAAGTACGCATACCGTTGTAATCGGGCGAGTTTCTACTTTCAGATGCAACAGAAATTTTGCGGATTGGTCAATCCGTTCGCGAGATATGGCAGTTTGGAGGTAAGAAACGGTTGAGAAACTCAAAATTTTCAAAGTTCTGATGCTCGAAACGAATAACCAGAACGGCCTAGGGGAAAAGTACGCATACCGTTGTAATCGGCCGAGTTTCTACTTTCAGATGCAACAGAAATTTTGCGGATTGGTCAATCCGTTCGCGAGATATGGCAGTTTGGAGGTAAGAAACGCTTGAGAAACTCAAAATTTTCGCAGTCCTGATGCTCGAAACGAATAACTAGAAGGGCCTAGGGGAAAAGTACGCATACCGTTGTAATCGGGCGAGTTTCTACTTTCAGATGCAACAGAAATTTTGCGGTTTAGTCAATCCGTTCGCGAGATATGGCAGTTTGGAGGTAAGAATCGCTTGAGAAACTCAAAATTTTCGCAGTTCTGAAACTCGACAAGCATAACTAGAACGGTCTAGGGGAAAAGTACGCATACCGTTGTAATCGGGCGAGTTTCTACTTTCAGATGCAACAGAAATTTTGCGGATTGGTCAATCCGCTCGCGAGATATGGCAGTTTGGAGGTAAGAAACGCTTGAGAAACTCAAAATTTTCGCAGTTCTGATGCTCGAAACGAATAACTAGAACGGCCTAGGGGAAAAGTACGCATACCGTTGTAATCGGGCGAGTTTCTACTTTCAGATGCAACAGAAATTTTGCGGATTGGTCAATCCGTTCGCGAGATATGGCAGTTTGGAGGTAAGAAACGGTTGAGAAACTCAAAATTTTCAAAGTTCTGATGCTCGAAACGAATAACCAGAACGGCCTAGGGGAAAAGTACGCATACCGTTGTAATCGGGCGAGTTTCTACTTTCAGATGCAACAGAAATCTTGCGGATTGGTCAATCCGTTCGCGAGATATGGCAGTTTGGAGGTAAGAAACGGTTGAGAAACTCAAAATTTTCAAAGTTCTGATGCTCGAAACGAATAACCAGAACGGCCTAGGGGAAAAGTACGCATACCGTTGTAATCGGGCGAGTTTCTACTTTCAGATGCAACAGAAATTTTGCGGATTGGTCAATCCGTTCGCGAGATATGGCAGTTTGGAGGTAAGAAACGCTTGAGAAACTCAAAATTTTCGCAGTACTGATGCTCGACAAGCATAACTATAACGGTCTAGGGGAAAAGTACGCATACCGTTGTAATCGGGCGAGTTTCTACTTTCAGATGCAACAGAAATTTTGCGGATTGGTCAATCCGTTCGCGAGATATGGCAGTTTGGAGGTAAGAAACACTTGAGAAACTCAAAATTTTCGCAGTTCTGATGCTCGAAACGAATAACTAGAACGGCCTAGGGGAAAAGTACGCATACCGTTGTAATCGGGCGAGTTTCTACTTTCAGATGCAACAGAAATTTTGCGGATTGGTCAATCCGTTCGCGAGATATGGCAGTTTGGAGGTAAGAAACGGTTGAGAAACTCAAAATTTTCAAAGTTCTGATGCTCGAAACGAATAACCAGAACGGCCTAGGGGAAAAGTACGCATACCGTTGTAATCGGCCGAGTTTCTACTTTCAGATGCAACAGAAATTTTGCGGATTGGTCAATCCGTTCGCGAGATATGGCAGTTTGGAGGTAAGAAACGCTTGAGAAACTCAAAATTTTCGCAGTTCTGATGCTCGAAACGAATAACTAGAAGGGCCTAGGGGAAAAGTACGCATACCGTTGTAATCGGGCGAGTTTCTACTTTCAGATGCAACAGAAATTTTGCGGTTTAGTCAATCCGTTCGCGAGATATGGCAGTTTGGAGGTAAGAATCGCTTGAGAAACTCAAAATTTGCGCAGTTCTGAAACTCGACAAGCATAACTAGAACGGTCTAGGGGAAAAGTACGCATACCGTTGTAATCGGGCGAGTTTCTACTTTCAGATGCAACAGAAATTTTGCGGATTGGTCAATCCGTTCGCGAGATATGGCAGTTTGGAGGTAAGAAACGGTTGAGAAACTCAAAATTTTCAAAGTTCTGATGCTCGAAACGAATAACCAGAACGGCCTAGGGGAAAAGTACGCATACCGTTGTAATCGGCCGAGTTTCTACTTTCAGATGCAACAGAAATTTTGCGGATTGGTCAATCCGTTCGCGAGATATGGCTGTTTGGAAGTATAAAACACTTGAGAAACACAAAATTTTCGCAGTTCTGATGCTCGAAACGAATAACTAGAGCGGCCTAGGGGAAAAGTACGCATACCGTTGTAATCGCGCGAGTTTCTACTTTCAGATGCAACAGAAATTTTGCGGATTGGTCAATCCGTTCGCGAGATATGGCAGTTTGGAGGTAAGAAACGCTTGAGAAACTCAACATTTTCGCAGTTCTGATGCTCGAAACGAATAACTAGAACGGCCTAGGGGAAAAGTACGCATACCGTTGTAATCGGGCGAGTTTCTACTTTCAGATGCAACAGAAATTTTGCGGATTGGTCAATCCGTTCGCGAGATATGGCAGTTTGGAGGTAAGAAACGCTTGAGAAACTCAAAATTTTCGCAGTTCTGATGCTCGAAACGAATAACTAGAACGGTCTAGGGGAAAACTACTCATACCGTTGTAATCGGGCGAGTTTCTACTTTCAGATGCAACAGAAATTTTGCGGATTGGTCAATCCGTTCGCGAGATATGGCAGTTTGGAGGTATGAAACGCTTGAGAAACTGAAAATTTTCGCAGTTCTGATGCTCGACAAGCATAACTAGAACGGTCTAGGGGAAAAGTACGCATACCGTTGTAATCGGGCGACTTTCTACTTTCAGATGCAACAGAAATTTTGTGGATTGGTCAATCCGTTCGCGAGATATGGCAGTTTGGATGTAAGAAACGGTTGAGAAACTCAAAATTTTCACATTTCTGATGCTCGAAACGAATAACCAGAACGGCCTAGGGGAAAAGTACGCATACCGTTGTAATCGGGCGAGTTTCTACTTTCAGATGCAACAGAAATTTTGCGGATTGGTCAATCCGTTCGCGAGATATGGCAGTTTGGAAGTATGAAACACTTGAGAAACACAAAATTTTCACAGTTCTGATGCTCGAAACGAATAACTAGAGCGTCCTAGGGGAAAAGTACGCATACCGTTGTAATCGGGCGAGTTTCTACTTTCAGACGCATCAGAAATTTTGCGGATTGGTCAATCCGTTCGCGAGATATGGCAGTTTGGAAGTATGAAACACTTGAGAAACACAAAATTTTCGCAGTTCTGATGCTCGAAACGAATAACTAGAGCGGCCTAGGGGAAAAGTACGCATACCGTTGTAATCGGGCGAGTTTCTACTTTCAGATGCATTAGAAATTTTGCGGATTGGTCAATCCGTTCGCGAGATATGGCAGTTTGGAAGTAAGAAACGCTTGAGAAACTCAAAATTTTCGCAGTTCATATGCTCGAAACGATTAACTAGAACGGCCTAGGGGAAAAGTACGCATACCGTTGTAATCGGGCGAGTTTCTACTTTCAGATGCAACAGAAATTTTGCGGTTTGGTCAATCCGTTCGCGAGATATGGCAGTTTGGAGGTAAGAATCGCTTGAGAAACTCAAAATTTTCGCAGTTCTGATGCTCGACAAGCATAACTAGAACGGTCTAGGGGAAAAGTACGCATACCGTTGTAATCGGGCGAGTTTCTACTTTCAGATGCAACAGAAATTTTGCGGCTTAGTCAATCCGTTCGCGAGATATGGCAGTTTGGAGGTAAGAAACGCTTGAGAAACTCAACATTTTCGCAGTTCTGATGCTCGAAACGAATAACTAGAACGGCCTAGGGGAAAAGTACGCATACCGTTGTTATCGGGCGAGGTTCTTGTTTCAGATGCAACAGAAATTTTGCGGATTAGTCAATCCGTTCGCGAGATATGGCAGTTTGGAGGTAAGAAACGCTTGAGAAACTCAAAATTTTCGCAGTTCTGATGCTCGAAACGAATAACTAGAACGGACTAGGGGAAAAGTACGCATACCGCTGTAATCGGGCGAGTTTCTACTTTCAAATGCAATAGAAATTTTGCGGTTTAGTCAATCCGTTCGCGAGATATGGCAGTTTGGAGGTAAGAATCGCTTGAGAAACTCAAAATTTTCGCAGTTCTGAAACTCGACAAGCATAACTAGAACGGTCTAGGGGAAAAGTACGCATACCGTTGTAATCGGGCGAGGTTCTACTTTCAGATGCAACAGAAATTTTGCGGATTGGTCAATCCGTTCGCGAGATATGGCAGTTTGGAGGTAAGAAACGGTTGAGAAACTCAAAATTTTCAAAGTTCTGATGCTCGAAACGAATAACCAGAACGGCCTAGGGGAAAAGTACGCATACCGTTGTAATCGGCCGAGTTTCTACTTTCAGATGCAACAGAAATTTTGCGGATTGGTCAATCCGTTCGCGAGATATGGCTGTTTGGAAGTATAAAACACTTGAGAAACACAAAATTTTCGCAGTTCTGATGCTCGAAACGAATAACTAGAGCGGCCTAGGGGAAAAGTACGCATACCGTTGTAATCGGGCGAGTTTCTACTTTCAGATGCAACAGAAATTTTGCGGATTGGTCAATCCGTTCGCGAGATATGGCAGTTTGGAGGTAAGAAACGCTTGAGAAACTCAACATTTTCGCAGTTCTGATGCTCGAAACGAATAACTAGAACGGCCTAGGGGAAAAGTACGCATACCGTTGTAATCGGGCGAGTTTCTACTTTCAGATGCAACAGAAATTTTGCGGATTGGTCAATCCGTTCGCGAGATATGGCAGTTTGGAGGTAAGAAACGCTTGAGAAACTCAAAATTTTCGCAGTTCTGATGCTCGAAACGAATAACTAGAACGGTCTAGGGGAAAACTACTCATACCGTTGTAATCGGGCGAGTTTCTACTTTCAGATGCAACAGAAATTTTGCGGATTGGTCAATCCGTTCGCGAGATATGGCAGTTTGGAGGTATGAAACGCTTGAGAAACTGAAAATTTTCGCAGTTCTGATGCTCGACAAGCATAACTAGAACGGTCTAGGGGAAAAGTACGCATACCGTTGTAATCGGGCGACTTTCTACTTTCAGATGCAACAGAAATTTTGCGGATTGGTCAATCCGTTCGCGAGATATGGCAGTTTGGATGTAAGAAACGGTTGAGAAACTCAAAATTTTCACATTTCTGATGCTCGAAACGAATAACCAGAACGGCCTAGGGGAAAAGTACGCATACCGTTGTAATCGGGCGAGTTTCTACTTTCAGATGCAACAGAAATTTTGCGGTTTGGTCAATCCGTTCGCGAGATATGGCAGTTTGGAGGTAAGAATCGCTTGAGAAACTCAAAATTTTCGCAGTTCTGATGCTCGAAACGAATAACTAGAACGGCCTAGGGGAAAAGTACGCATACCGTTGTAATCGGGCGACTTTCTACTTTCAGATGCAACAGAAATTTTGCGGATTGGTCAATCCGTTCGCGAGATATGGCAGTTTGGAAGTAAGAAACGCTTGAGAAACTCAAAATTTTCGCAGTTCATATGCTCGAAACGATTAACTAGAACGGCCTAGGGGAAAAGTACGCATACCGTTGTAATCGGGCGAGTTTCTACTTTCAGATGCAACAGAAATTTTGCGGTTTGGTCAATCCGTTCGCGAGATATGGCAGTTTGGAGGTAAGAATCGCTTGAGAAACTCAAAATTTTCGCAGTTCTGATGCTCGACAAGCATAACTAGAACGGTCTAGGGGAAAAGTACGCATACCGTTGTAATCGGGCGAGTTTCTACTTTCAGATGCAACAGAAATTTTGCGGCTTAGTCAATCCGTTCGCGAGATATGGCAGTTTGGAGGTAAGAAACGCTTGAGAAACTCAACATTTTCGCAGTTCTGATGCTCGAAACGAATAACTAGAACGGCCTAGGGGAAAAGTACGCATACCGTTGTTATCGGGCGAGGTTCTTGTTTCAGATGCAACAGAAATTTTGCGGATTAGTCAATCCGTTCGCGAGATATGGCAGTTTGGAGGTAAGAAACGCTTGAGAAACTCAAAATTTTCGCAGTTCTGATGCTCGAAACGAATAACTAGAACGGACTAGGGGAAAAGTACGCATACCGCTGTAATCGGGCGAGTTTCTACTTTCAAATGCAATAGAAATTTTGCGGTTTAGTCAATCCGTTCGCGAGATATGGCAGTTTGGAGGTAAGAATCGCTTGAGAAACTCAAAATTTTCGCAGTTCTGAAACTCGACAAGCATAACTAGAACGGTCTAGGGGAAAAGTACGCATACCGTTGTAATCGGGCGAGGTTCTACTTTCAGATGCAACAGAAATTTTGCGGATTGGTCAATCCGTTCGCGAGATATGGCAGTTTGGAGGTAAGAAACGGTTGAGAAACTCAAAATTTTCAAAGTTCTGATGCTCGAAACGAATAACCAGAACGGCCTAGGGGAAAAGTACGCATACCGTTGTAATCGGCCGAGTTTCTACTTTCAGATGCAACAGAAATTTTGCGGATTGGTCAATCCGTTCGCGAGATATGGCTGTTTGGAAGTATAAAACACTTGAGAAACACAAAATTTTCGCAGTTCTGATGCTCGAAACGAATAACTAGAGCGGCCTAGGGGAAAAGTACGCATACCGTTGTAATCGGGCGAGTTTCTACTTTCAGATGCAACAGAAATTTTGCGGATTGGTCAATCCGTTCGCGAGATATGGCAGTTTGGAGGTAAGAAACGCTTGAGAAACTCAACATTTTCGCAGTTCTGATGCTCGAAACGAATAACTAGAACGGCCTAGGGGAAAAGTACGCATACCGTTGTAATCGGGCGAGTTTCTACTTTCAGATGCAACAGAAATTTTGCGGATTGGTCAATCCGTTCGCGAGATATGGCAGTTTGGAGGTAAGAAACGCTTGAGAAACTCAAAATTTTCGCAGTTCTGATGCTCGAAACGAATAACTAGAACGGTCTAGGGGAAAACTACTCATACCGTTGTAATCGGGCGAGTTTCTACTTTCAGATGCAACAGAAATTTTGCGGATTGGTCAATCCGTTCGCGAGATATGGCAGTTTGGAGGTATGAAACGCTTGAGAAACTGAAAATTTTCGCAGTTCTGATGCTCGACAAGCATAACTAGAACGGTCTAGGGGAAAAGTACGCATACCGTTGTAATCGGGCGACTTTCTACTTTCAGATGCAACAGAAATTTTGCGGATTGGTCAATCCGTTCGCGAGATATGGCAGTTTGGATGTAAGAAACGGTTGAGAAACTCAAAATTTTCACATTTCTGATGCTCGAAACGAATAACCAGAACGGCCTAGGGGAAAAGTACGCATACCGTTGTAATCGGGCGAGTTTCTACTTTCAGATGCAACAGAAATTTTGCGGATTGGTCAATCCGTTCGCGAGATATGGCAGTTTGGAAGTATGAAACACTTGAGAAACACAAAATTTTCACAGTTCTGATGCTCGAAACGAATAACTAGAGCGTCCTAGGGGAAAAGTACGCATACCGTTGTAATCGGGCGAGTTTCTACTTTCAGACGCATCAGAAATTTTGCGGATTGGTCAATTCGTTCGCGAGATATGGCAGTTTGGAAGTATGAAACACTTGAGAAACACAAAATTTTCGCAGTTCTGATGCTCGAAACGAATAACTAGAGCGGCCTAGGGGAAAAGTACGCATACCGTTGTAATCGGGCGAGTTTCTACTTTCAGATGCATTAGAAATTTTGCGGATTGGTCAATCCGTTCGCGAGATATGGCAGTTTGGAAGTAAGAAACGCTTGAGAAACTCAAAATTTTCGCAGTTCATATGCTCGAAACGATTAACTAGAACGGCCTAGTGGAAAAGTACGCATACCGTTGTAATCGGGCGAGTTTCTACTTTCAGATGCAACAGAAATTTTGCGGTTTGGTCAATCCGTTCGCGAGATATGGCAGTTTGGAGGTATGAAACGCTTGAGAAACTCAAAATTTTCGCAGTTCTGATGCTCGACAAGCATAACTAGAACGGTCTAGGGGAAAAGTACGCATACCGTTGTAATCGGGCGAGTTTCTACTTTCAGATGCAACAGAAATTTTGCGGCTTAGTCAATCCGGTCGCGAGATATGGCAGTTTGGAGGTAAGAAACGCTTGAGAAACTCAACATTTTCGCAGTTCTGATGCTCGAAACGAATAACTAGAACGGCCTAGGGGAAAAGTACGCATACCGTTGTTATCGGGCGAGGTTCTTGTTTCAGATGCAACAGAAATTTTGCGGATTAGTCAATCCGTTCGCGAGATATGGCAGTTTGGAGGTAAGAAACGCTTGAGAAACTCAAAATTTTCGCAGTTCTGATGCTCGAAACGAATAACTAGAACGGACTAGGGGAAAAGTACGCATACCGTTGTAATCGGGCGAGTTTCTACTTTCAAATGCAATAGAAATTTTGCGGTTTAGTCAATCCGTTCGCGAGATATGGCAGTTTGGAGGTAAGAATCGCTTGAGAAACTCAAAATTTTCGCAGTTCTGAAGCTCGACAAGCATAACTAGAACGGTCTAGGGGAAAAGTACGCATACCGTTGTAATCGGGCGAGTTTCTACTTTCAGATGCAACAGAAATTTTGCGGATTAGTCAATCCGTTCGCGAGATATGGCAGTTTGGAGGTAAGAAACGCTTGAGAAACTCAAAATTTTCGCAATTCTGATGCTCGAAACGAATAACTAGAACGGACTAGGGGAAAAGTACGCATACCGTTGTAATCGGGCGAGTTTCTACTTTCAGATGCAACAGAAATTTTGCGGATTGGTCAATCCGTTCGCGAGATATGGCAGTTTGGAGGTAAGGAACGCTTGAGAAACTCAAAATTTTCGCAGTTCTGATGCTCGAAACGAGTAACTAGAACGGAATAGGGGAAAAGTACGCATACCGTTGTAATCGGGCGAGTTTCTACTTTCAGATGCAACAGAAATTTTGCGGATTGGTCAATCCGTTCGCGAGATATGGCAGTTTGGAGGTAAGAAACGCT
Source organism: Ptiloglossa arizonensis (assembly GCF_051014685.1). Taxonomy (NCBI): domain Eukaryota; kingdom Metazoa; phylum Arthropoda; class Insecta; order Hymenoptera; family Colletidae; genus Ptiloglossa; species Ptiloglossa arizonensis. Next base: position 145,394 of record NW_027478933.1, read on the forward strand.
TGAGAAACTCAAAATTTTCGCAGTTCTGATGCTCGAAACGAATAACTAGAACGGCCTAGGGGAAAAGTACGCATACCGTTGTAATCGGGCGACTTTCTACTTTCAGATGCAACAGAAATTTTGCGGCTTAGACAATCCGTTCGCGAGATATGGCAGTTTGGAGGTAAGAAACGCTTGAGAAACTCAAAATTTTCGCAGTTCTGATGCTCGAAACGAATAACTAGAACGGCCTAGGGGAAAAGTACGCATACCGTTGTAATCGGGCGAGTTTCTCCTTTCAGATGCAACAGAAATCTTGCGGATTGGTCAATCCGTTCGCGAGATATGGCAGTTTGGAGGTAAGAAACGGTTGAGAAACTCAAAATTTTCAAAGTTCTGATGCTCGAAACGAATAACCAGAACGGCCTAGGGGAAAAGTACGCATACCGTTGTAATCGGGCGAGTTTCTACTTTCAGATGCAACAGAAATTTTGCGGATTGGTCAATCCGTTCGCGAGATATGGCAGTTTGGAGGTAAGAAACGCTTGAGAAACTCAAAATTTTCGCAGTACTGATGCTCGACAAGCATAACTAGAACGGTCTAGGGGAAAAGTACGCATACCGTTGTAATCGGGCGAGTTTCTACTTTCAGATGCAACAGAAATTTTGCGGATTGGTCAATCCGTTCGCGAGATATGGCAGTTTGGAGGTAAGAAACACTTGAGAAACTCAAAATTTTCGCAGTTCTGATGCTCGAAACGAATAACTAGAGCGGCCTAGGGGAAAAGTACGCATACCGTTGTAATCGGGCGACTTTCTACTTTCAGATGCAACAGAAATTTTGCGGCTTAGTCAATCCGTTCGCGAGATATGGCAGTTTGGAGGTAAGAAACGCTTGAGAAACTCAAAATTTTCGCAGTTCTGATGCTCGAAACGAATAACTAGAACGGCCTAGGGGAAAAGTACGCATACCGTTGTAATCGGGCGAGTTTCTACTTTCAGATGCAACAGAAATTTTGCGGATTGGTCAATCCGTTCGCGAGATATGGCAGTTTGGAGGTAAGAAACGGTTGAGAAACTCAAAATTTTCAAAGTTCTGATGCTCGAAACGAATAACCAGAACGGCCTAGGGGCAAAGTACGCATACCGTTGTAATCGGCCGAGTTTCTACTTTCAGATGCAACAGAAATTTTGCGGATTGGTCAATCCGTTCGCGAGATATGGCTGTTTGGAAGTATAAAACACTTGAGAAACACAAAATTTTCGCAGTTCTGATGCTCGAAACGAATAACTAGAGCGGCCTAGGGGAAAAGTACGCATACCGTTGTAATCGGGCGAGTTTCTACTTTCAGATGCAACAGAAATTTTGCGGATTGGTCAATCCGCTCGCGAGATATGGCAGTTTGGAGGTAAGAAACGCTTGAGAAACTCAAAATTTTCGCAGTTCTGATGCTCGAAACGAATAACTAGAACGGCCTAGGGGAAAAGTACGCATACCGTTGTAATCGGGCGAGTTTCTACTTTCAGATGCAACAGAAATTTTGCGGATTGGTCAATCCGTTCGCGAGATATGGCAGTTTGGAGGTAAGAAACGGTTGAGAAACTCAAAATTTTCAAAGTTCTGATGCTCGAAACGAATAACCAGAACGGCCTAGGGGAAAAGTACGCATACCGTTGTAATCGGGCGAGTTTCTACTTTCAGATGCAACAGAAATCTTGAGGATTGGTCAATCCGTTCGCGAGATATGGCAGTTTGGAGGTAAGAAACGGTTGAGAAACTCAAAATTTTCAAAGTTCTGATGCTCGAAACGAATAACCAGAACGGCCTAGGGGAAAAGTACGTATACCGTTGTAATCGGGCGAGTTTCTACTTTCAGATGCAACAGAAATTTTGCGGATTGGTCAATCCGTTCGCGAGATATGGCAGTTTGGAGGTAAGAAACGCTTGAGAAACTCAAAATTTTCGCAGTACTGATGCTCGACAAGCATAACTAGAACGGTCTAGGGGAAAAGTACGCATACCGTTGTAATCGGGCGAGTTTCTACTTTCAGATGCAACAGAAATTTTGCGGATTGGTCAATCCGTTCGCGAGATATGGCAGTTTGGAGGTAAGAAACACTTGAGAAACTCAAAATTTTCGCAGTTCTGATGCTCGAAACGAATAACTAGAACGGCCTAGGGGAAAAGTACGCATACCGTTGTAATCGGGCGAGTTTCTACTTTCAGATGCAACAGAAATTTTGCGGATTGGTCAATCCGTTCGCGAGATATGGCAGTTTGGAGGTAAGAAACGGTTGAGAAACTCAAAATTTTCAAAGTTCTGATGCTCGAAACGAATAACCAGAACGGCCTAGGGGAAAAGTACGCATACCGTTGTAATCGGCCGAGTTTCTACTTTCAGATGCAACAGAAATTTTGCGGATTGGTCAATCCGTTCGCGAGATATGGCAGTTTGGAGGTAAGAAACGCTTGAGAAACTCAAAATTTTCGCAGTTCTGATGCTCGAAACGAATAACTAGAAGGGCCTAGGGGAAAAGTACGCATACCGTTGTAATCGGGCGAGTTTCTACTTTCAGATGCAACAGAAATTTTGCGGTTTAGTCAATCCGTTCGCGAGATATGGCAGTTTGGAGGTAAGAATCGCTTGAGAAACTCAAAATTTTCGCAGTTCTGAAACTCGACAAGCATAACTAGAACGGTCTAGGGGAAAAGTACGCATACCGTTGTAATCGGGCGAGTTTCTACTTTCAGATGCAACAGAAATTTTGCGGATTGGTCAATCCGTTCGCGAGATATGGCAGTTTGGAGGTAAGAAACGGTTGAGAAACTCAAAATTTTCAAAGTTCTGATGCTCGAAACGAATAACCAGAACGGCCTAGGGGAAAAGTACGCATACCGTTGTAATCGGCCGAGTTTCTACTTTCAGATGCAACAGAAATTTTGCGGATTGGTCAATCCGTTCGCGAGATATGGCTGTTTGGAAGTATAAAACACTTGAGAAACACAAAATTTTCGCAGTTCTGATGCTCGAAACGAATAACTAGAGCGGCCTAGGGGAAAAGTACGCATACCGTTGTAATCGGGCGAGTTTCTACTTTCAGATGCAACAGAAATTTTGCGGATTGGTCAATCCGTTCGCGAGATATGGCAGTTTGGAGGTAAGAAACGCTTGAGAAACTCAAAATTTTCGCAGTACTGATGCTCGACAAGCATAACTAGAACGGTCTAGGGGAAAAGTACGCATACCGTTGTAATCGGGCGAGTTTCTACTTTCAGATGCAACAGAAATTTTGCGGATTGGTCAATCCGTTCGCGAGATATGGCAGTTTGGAGGTAAGAAACACTTGAGAAACTCAAAATTTTCGCAGTTCTGATGCTCGAAACGAATAACTAGAACGGCCTAGGGGAAAAGTACGCATACCGTTGTAATCGGGCGAGTTTCTACTTTCAGATGCAACAGAAATTTTGCGGATTGGTCAATCCGTTCGCGAGATATGGCAGTTTGGAGGTAAGAAACGGTTGAGAAACTCAAAATTTTCAAAGTTCTGATGCTCGAAACGAATAACCAGAACGGCCTAGGGGAAAAGTACGCATACCGTTGTAATCGGCCGAGTTTCTACTTTCAGATGCAACAGAAATTTTGCGGATTGGTCAATCCGTTCGCGAGATATGGCAGTTTGGAGGTAAGAAACGCTTGAGAAACTCAAAATTTTCGCAGTTCTGATGCTCGAAACGAATAACTAGAAGGGCCTAGGGGAAAAGTACGCATACCGTTGTAATCGGGCGAGTTTCTACTTTCAGATGCAACAGAAATTTTGCGGTTTAGTCAATCCGTTCGCGAGATATGGCAGTTTGGAGGTAAGAATCGCTTGAGAAACTCAAAATTTGCGCAGTTCTGAAACTCGACAAGCATAACTAGAACGGTCTAGGGGAAAAGTACGCATACCGTTGTAATCGGGCGAGTTTCTACTTTCAGATGCAACAGAAATTTTGCGGATTGGTCAATCCGTTCGCGAGATATGGCAGTTTGGAGGTAAGAAACGGTTGAGAAACTCAAAATTTTCAAAGTTCTGATGCTCGAAACGAATAACCAGAACGGCCTAGGGGAAAAGTACGCATACCGTTGTAATCGGCCGAGTTTCTACTTTCAGATGCAACAGAAATTTTGCGGATTGGTCAATCCGTTCGCGAGATATGGCTGTTTGGAAGTATAAAACACTTGAGAAACACAAAATTTTCGCAGTTCTGATGCTCGAAACGAATAACTAGAGCGGCCTAGGGGAAAAGTACGCATACCGTTGTAATCGCGCGAGTTTCTACTTTCAGATGCAACAGAAATTTTGCGGATTGGTCAATCCGTTCGCGAGATATGGCAGTTTGGAGGTAAGAAACGCTTGAGAAACTCAACATTTTCGCAGTTCTGATGCTCGAAACGAATAACTAGAACGGCCTAGGGGAAAAGTACGCATACCGTTGTAATCGGGCGAGTTTCTACTTTCAGATGCAACAGAAATTTTGCGGATTGGTCAATCCGTTCGCGAGATATGGCAGTTTGGAGGTAAGAAACGCTTGAGAAACTCAAAATTTTCGCAGTTCTGATGCTCGAAACGAATAACTAGAACGGTCTAGGGGAAAACTACTCATACCGTTGTAATCGGGCGAGTTTCTACTTTCAGATGCAACAGAAATTTTGCGGATTGGTCAATCCGTTCGCGAGATATGGCAGTTTGGAGGTATGAAACGCTTGAGAAACTGAAAATTTTCGCAGTTCTGATGCTCGACAAGCATAACTAGAACGGTCTAGGGGAAAAGTACGCATACCGTTGTAATCGGGCGACTTTCTACTTTCAGATGCAACAGAAATTTTGTGGATTGGTCAATCCGTTCGCGAGATATGGCAGTTTGGATGTAAGAAACGGTTGAGAAACTCAAAATTTTCACATTTCTGATGCTCGAAACGAATAACCAGAACGGCCTAGGGGAAAAGTACGCATACCGTTGTAATCGGGCGAGTTTCTACTTTCAGATGCAACAGAAATTTTGCGGATTGGTCAATCCGTTCGCGAGATATGGCAGTTTGGAAGTATGAAACACTTGAGAAACACAAAATTTTCACAGTTCTGATGCTCGAAACGAATAACTAGAGCGTCCTAGGGGAAAAGTACGCATACCGTTGTAATCGGGCGAGTTTCTACTTTCAGACGCATCAGAAATTTTGCGGATTGGTCAATCCGTTCGCGAGATATGGCAGTTTGGAAGTATGAAACACTTGAGAAACACAAAATTTTCGCAGTTCTGATGCTCGAAACGAATAACTAGAGCGGCCTAGGGGAAAAGTACGCATACCGTTGTAATCGGGCGAGTTTCTACTTTCAGATGCATTAGAAATTTTGCGGATTGGTCAATCCGTTCGCGAGATATGGCAGTTTGGAAGTAAGAAACGCTTGAGAAACTCAAAATTTTCGCAGTTCATATGCTCGAAACGATTAACTAGAACGGCCTAGGGGAAAAGTACGCATACCGTTGTAATCGGGCGAGTTTCTACTTTCAGATGCAACAGAAATTTTGCGGTTTGGTCAATCCGTTCGCGAGATATGGCAGTTTGGAGGTAAGAATCGCTTGAGAAACTCAAAATTTTCGCAGTTCTGATGCTCGACAAGCATAACTAGAACGGTCTAGGGGAAAAGTACGCATACCGTTGTAATCGGGCGAGTTTCTACTTTCAGATGCAACAGAAATTTTGCGGCTTAGTCAATCCGTTCGCGAGATATGGCAGTTTGGAGGTAAGAAACGCTTGAGAAACTCAACATTTTCGCAGTTCTGATGCTCGAAACGAATAACTAGAACGGCCTAGGGGAAAAGTACGCATACCGTTGTTATCGGGCGAGGTTCTTGTTTCAGATGCAACAGAAATTTTGCGGATTAGTCAATCCGTTCGCGAGATATGGCAGTTTGGAGGTAAGAAACGCTTGAGAAACTCAAAATTTTCGCAGTTCTGATGCTCGAAACGAATAACTAGAACGGACTAGGGGAAAAGTACGCATACCGCTGTAATCGGGCGAGTTTCTACTTTCAAATGCAATAGAAATTTTGCGGTTTAGTCAATCCGTTCGCGAGATATGGCAGTTTGGAGGTAAGAATCGCTTGAGAAACTCAAAATTTTCGCAGTTCTGAAACTCGACAAGCATAACTAGAACGGTCTAGGGGAAAAGTACGCATACCGTTGTAATCGGGCGAGGTTCTACTTTCAGATGCAATAGAAATTTTGCGGATTGGTCAATCCGTTCGCGAGATATGGCAGTTTGGAGGTAAGAAACGGTTGAGAAACTCAAAATTTTCAAAGTTCTGATGCTCGAAACGAATAACCAGAACGGCCTAGGGGAAAAGTACGCATACCGTTGTAATCGGCCGAGTTTCTACTTTCAGATGCAACAGAAATTTTGCGGATTGGTCAATCCGTTCGCGAGATATGGCTGTTTGGAAGTATAAAACACTTGAGAAACACAAAATTTTCGCAGTTCTGATGCTCGAAACGAATAACTAGAGCGGCCTAGGGGAAAAGTACGCATACCGTTGTAATCGGGCGAGTTTCTACTTTCAGATGCAACAGAAATTTTGCGGATTGGTCAATCCGTTCGCGAGATATGGCAGTTTGGAGGTAAGAAACGCTTGAGAAACTCAACATTTTCGCAGTTCTGATGCTCGAAACGAATAACTAGAACGGCCTAGGGGAAAAGTACGCATACCGTTGTAATCGGGCGAGTTTCTACTTTCAGATGCAACAGAAATTTTGCGGATTGGTCAATCCGTTCGCGAGATATGGCAGTTTGGAGGTAAGAAACGCTTGAGAAACTCAAAATTTTCGCAGTTCTGATGCTCGAAACGAATAACTAGAACGGTCTAGGGGAAAACTACTCATACCGTTGTAATCGGGCGAGTTTCTACTTTCAGATGCAACAGAAATTTTGCGGATTGGTCAATCCGTTCGCGAGATATGGCAGTTTGGAGGTATGAAACACTTGAGAAACTGAAAATTTTCGCAGTTCTGATGCTCGACAAGCATAACTAGAACGGTCTAGGGGAAAAGTACGCATACCGTTGTAATCGGGCGACTTTCTACTTTCAGATGCAACAGAAATTTTGCGGATTGGTCAATCCGTTCGCGAGATATGGCAGTTTGGATGTAAGAAACGGTTGAGAAACTCAAAATTTTCACATTTCTGATGCTCGAAACGAATAACCAGAACGGCCTAGGGGAAAAGTACGCATACCGTTGTAATCGGGCGAGTTTCTACTTTCAGATGCAACAGAAATTTTGCGGATTGGTCAATCCGTTCGCGAGATATGGCAGTTTGGAAGTATGAAACACTTGAGAAACACAAAATTTTCACAGTTCTGATGCTCGAAACGAATAACTAGAGCGTCCTAGGGGAAAAGTACGCATACCGTTGTAATCGGGCGAGTTTCTACTTTCAGACGCATCAGAAATTTTGCGGATTGGTCAATCCGTTCGCGAGATATGGCAGTTTGGAAGTATGAAACACTTGAGAAACACAAAATTTTCGCAGTTCTGATGCTCGAAACGAATAACTAGAGCGGCCTAGGGGAAAAGTACGCATACCGTTGTAATCGGGCGAGTTTCTACTTTCAGATGCATTAGAAATTTTGCGGATTGGTCAATCCGTTCGCGAGATATGGCAGTTTGGAAGTAAGAAACGCTTGAGAAACTCAAAATTTTCGCAGTTCATATGCTCGAAACGATTAACTAGAACGGCCTAGTGGAAAAGTACGCATACCGTTGTAATCGGGCGAGTTTCTACTTTCAGATGCAACAGAAATTTTGCGGTTTGGTCAATCCGTTCGCGAGATATGGCAGTTTGGAGGTATGAAACGCTTGAGAAACTCAAAATTTTCGCAGTTCTGATGCTCGACAAGCATAACTAGAACGGTCTAGGGGAAAAGTACGCATACCGTTGTAATCGGGCGAGTTTCTACTTTCAGATGCAACAGAAATTTTGCGGCTTAGTCAATCCGGTCGCGAGATATGGCAGTTTGGAGGTAAGAAACGCTTGAGAAACTCAACATTTTCGCAGTTCTGATGCTCGAGACGAATAACTAGAACGGCCTAGGGGAAAAGTACGCATACCGTTGTTATCGGGCGAGGTTCTTGTTTCAGATGCAACAGAAATTTTGCGGATTAGTCAATCCGTTCGCGAGATATGGCAGTTTGGAGGTAAGAAACGCTTGAGAAACTCAAAATTTTCGCAGTTCTGATGCTCGAAACGAATAACTAGAACGGACTAGGGGAAAAGTACGCATACCGTTGTAATCGGGCGAGTTTCTACTTTCAAATGCAATAGAAATTTTGCGGTTTAGTCAATCCGTTCGCGAGATATGGCAGTTTGGAGGTAAGAATCGCTTGAGAAACTCAAAATTTTCGCAGTTCTGAAGCTCGACAAGCATAACTAGAACGGTCTAGGGGAAAAGTACGCATACCGTTGTAATCGGGCGAGTTTCTACTTTCAGATGCAACAGAAATTTTGCGGATTAGTCAATCCGTTCGCGAGATATGGCAGTTTGGAGGTAAGAAACGCTTGAGAAACTCAAAATTTTCGCAGTTCTGATGCTCGAAACGAATAACTAGAACGGCCTAGGGGAAAAGTACGCATACCGTTGTAATCGGGCGAGTTTCTCCTTTCAGATGCAACAGAAATCTTGCGGATTGGTCAATCCGTTCGCGAGATATGGCAGTTTGGAGGTAAGAAACGGTTGAGAAACTCAAAATTTTCAAAGTTCTGATGCTCGAAACGAATAACCAGAACGGCCTAGGGGAAAAGTACGCATACCGTTGTAATCGGGCGAGTTTCTACTTTCAGATGCAACAGAAATTTTGCGGATTGGTCAATCCGTTCGCGAGATATGGCAGTTTGGAGGTAAGAAACGCTTGAGAAACTCAAAATTTTCGCAGTACTGATGCTCGACAAGCATAACTAGAACGGTCTAGGGGAAAAGTACGCATACCGTTGTAATCGGGCGAGTTTCTACTTTCAGATGCAACAGAAATTTTGCGGATTGGTCAATCCGTTCGCGAGATATGGCAGTTTGGAGGTAAGAAACACTTGAGAAACTCAAAATTTTCGCAGTTCTGATGCTCGAAACGAATAACTAGAGCGGCCTAGGGGAAAAGTACGCATACCGTTGTAATCGGGCGACTTTCTACTTTCAGATGCAACAGAAATTTTGCGGCTTAGTCAATCCGTTCGCGAGATATGGCAGTTTGGAGGTAAGAAACGCTTGAGAAACTCAAAATTTTCGCAGTTCTGATGCTCGAAACGAATAACTAGAACGGCCTAGGGGAAAAGTACGCATACCGTTGTAATCGGGCGAGTTTCTACTTTCAGATGCAACAGAAATTTTGCGGATTGGTCAATCCGTTCGCGAGATATGGCAGTTTGGAGGTAAGAAACGGTTGAGAAACTGAAAATTTTCAAAGTTCTGATACTCGAAACGAATAACCAGAACGGCCTAGGGGCAAAGTACGCATACCGTTGTAATCGGCCGAGTTTCTACTTTCAGATGCAACAGAAATTTTGCGGATTGGTCAATCCGTTCGCGAGATATGGCTGTTTGGAAGTATAAAACACTTGAGAAACACAAAATTTTCGCAGTTCTGATGCTCGAAACGAATAACTAGAGCGGCCTAGGGGAAAAGTACGCATACCGTTGTAATCGGGCGAGTTTCTACTTTCAGATGCAACAGAAATTTTGCGGATTGGTCAATCCGCTCGCGAGATATGGCAGTTTGGAGGTAAGAAACGCTTGAGAAACTCAAAATTTTCGCAGTTCTGATGCTCGAAACGAATAACTAGAACGGCCTAGGGGAAAAGTACGCATACCGTTGTAATCGGGCGAGTTTCTACTTTCAGATGCAACAGAAATTTTGCGGATTGGTCAATCCGTTCGCGAGATATGGCAGTTTGGAGGTAAGAAACGGTTGAGAAACTCAAAATTTTCAAAGTTCTGATGCTCGAAACGAATAACCAGAACGGCCTAGGGGAAAAGTACGCATACCGTTGTAATCGGGCGAGTTTCTACTTTCAGATGCAACAGAAATCTTGAGGATTGGTCAATCCGTTCGCGAGATATGGCAGTTTGGAGGTAAGAAACGGTTGAGAAACTCAAAATTTTCAAAGTTCTGATGCTCGAAACGAATAACCAGAACGGCCTAGGGGAAAAGTACGTATACCGTTGTAATCGGGCGAGTTTCTACTTTCAGATGCAACAGAAATTTTGCGGATTGGTCAATCCGTTCGCGAGATATGGCAGTTTGGAGGTAAGAAACGCTTGAGAAACTCAAAATTTTCGCAGTACTGATGCTCGACAAGCATAACTAGAACGGTCTAGGGGAAAAGTACGCATACCGTTGTAATCGGGCGAGTTTCTACTTTCAGATGCAACAGAAATTTTGCGGATTGGTCAATCCGTTCGCGAGATATGGCAGTTTGGAGGTAAGAAACACTTGAGAAACTCAAAATTTTCGCAGTTCTGATGCTCGAAACGAATAACTAGAACGGCCTAGGGGAAAAGTACGCATACCGTTGTAATCGGGCGAGTTTCTACTTTCAGATGCAACAGAAATTTTGCGGATTGGTCAATCCGTTCGCGAGATATGGCAGTTTGGAGGTAAGAAACGGTTGAGAAACTCAAAATTTTCAAAGTTCTGATGCTCGAAACGAATAACCAGAACGGCCTAGGGGAAAAGTACGCATACCGTTGTAATCGGCCGAGTTTCTACTTTCAGATGCAACAGAAATTTTGCGGATTGGTCAATCCGTTCGCGAGATATGGCAGTTTGGAGGTAAGAAACGCTTGAGAAACTCAAAATTTTCGCAGTTCTGATGCTCGAAACGAATAACTAGAAGGGCCTAGGGGAAAAGTACGCATACCGTTGTAATCGGGCGAGTTTCTACTTTCAGATGCAACAGAAATTTTGCGGTTTAGTCAATCCGTTCGCGAGATATGGCAGTTTGGAGGTAAGAATCGCTTGAGAAACTCAAAATTTTCGCAGTTCTGAAACTCGACAAGCATAACTAGAACGGTCTAGGGGAAAAGTACGCATACCGTTGTAATCGGGCGAGTTTCTACTTTCAGATGCAACAGAAATTTTGCGGATTGGTCAATCCGTTCGCGAGATATGGCAGTTTGGAGGTAAGAAACGGTTGAGAAACTCAAAATTTTCAAAGTTCTGATGCTCGAAACGAATAACCAGAACGGCCTAGGGGAAAAGTACGCATACCGTTGTAATCGGCCGAGTTTCTACTTTCAGATGCAACAGAAATTTTGCGGATTGGTCAATCCGTTCGCGAGATATGGCTGTTTGGAAGTATAAAACACTTGAGAAACACAAAATTTTCGCAGTTCTGATGCTCGAAACGAATAACTAGAGCGGCCTAGGGGAAAAGTACGCATACCGTTGTAATCGGGCGAGTTTCTACTTTCAGATGCAACAGAAATTTTGCGGATTGGTCAATCCGTTCGCGAGATATGGCAGTTTGGAGGTAAGAAACGCTTGAGAAACTCAAAATTTTCGCAGTTCTGATGCTCGAAACGAATAACTAGAACGGCCTAGGGGAAAAGTACGCATACCGTTGTAATCGGGCGAGTTTCTACTTTCAGATGCAACAGAAATTTTGTGGATTGGTCAATCCGTTCCCGAGATATGGCAGTTTGGAGGTAAGAAACGCTTGAGAAACTCAAAATTTTCGCAGTTCTGATGCTCGAAACGAATAACTAGAACGGACTAGGGGAAAAGTACGCATACCTTTGTAATCGGGCGAGTTTCTACTTTCAGATGCAACAGAAATTTTGCGGATTGGTCAATCCGTTCGCGAGATATGGCAGTTTGGAGGTAAGAAACGCTTGAGAAACTCAAAATTTTCGCAGTTCTGATGCTCGAAACGAATAACTAGAAGGGCCTAGGGGAAAAGTACGCATACCGTTGTAATCGGGCGAGTTTCTACTTTCAGATGCAACAGAAATTTTGCGGTTTAGTCAATCCGTTCGCGAGATATGGCAGTTTGGAGGTAAGAATCGCTTGAGAAACTCAAAATTTTCGCAGTTCTGAAACTCGACAAGCATAACTAGAACGGTCTAGGGGAAAAGTACGCATACCGTTGTAATCGGGCGAGTTTCTACTTTCAGATGCAACAGAAATTTTGCGGATTAGTCAATCCGTTCGCGAGATATGGCAGTTTGGAGGTAAGAAACGCTTGAGAAACTCAAAATTTTCGCACTTCTGATGCTCGAAACGAATAACTAGAACGGTCTAGGGGAAAGCTACTCATACCGTTGTAATCGGGCGAGTTTCTACTTTCAGATGCAACAGAAATTTTGCGGCTTAGTCAATCCGTTCGCGAAATATGGCAGTTTGGAGGTAAGAAACGCTTGAGAAACTCAAAATTTTCGCAGTTGTGATGCTCGAAACGAATAACTAGAACGGCCTAGGGGAAAAGTACGCATACCGTTGTAATCGGGCGAGTTTCTACTTTCAGATGCAACAGAAATTTTGCGGATTGGTCAATCCGTTCGCGAGATATGGCAGTTTGGAGGTAAGAAACGGTTGAGAAACTCAAAATTTTCAAAGTTCTGATGCTCGAATCGAATAACCAGAACGGCCTAGGGGAAAAGTACGCATACCGTTGTAATCGGGCGAGTTTCTACTTTCAGATGCAACAGAAATTTTGCGGATTGGTCAATCCGTTCGCGAGATATGGCTGTTTGGAAGTATAAAACACTTGAGAAACTCAAAATTTTCGCAGTTCTGACGCTCGAAACGAATAACTAGAACGGCCTAGGGGAAAAGTACGTACACCGTTGTAATCGGGCGAGCTTCTACTTTCAGATGCAACAGAAATTTTGCGGATTGGTCAATCCATTCGCGAGATATGGCAGTTTGGAGGTAAGAAACGCTTGAGAAACTCAAAATTTTCGCAGTTCTGATGCTCGAAACGAATAACTAGAACGGCCTAGGGGAAAAGTACGCATACCGTTGTAATCGGGCGAGTTTCTACTTTCAGATGCAACAGAAATTTTGCGGATTGTTCAATCCGTTCGCGAGATATGGCAGTTTGTAGGTAAGAAACGCTTGAGAAACTCAACATTTTCGCAGTTCTGATGCTCGAAACGAATAACTAGAACGGCCTAGGGGAAAAGTACGCATACCGTTTCAATTGGGCGAGTATCTACTTTCAGATGCAACAGAAATTTTGCGCATTGGTCAATCCGTTCGCGAGATATGGCAGTTTGGAGGTAAGAAACGCTTGAGAAACTCAAAATTTTCGCATTTCTGATGCTCGAAACGAATAACTAGAACGGCCTAGGGGAAAAGTACGCATACCGTTGTAATCGGGCGAGTTTCTACTTTCAGATGCAACAGAAATTTTGCGGATTAGTCAATCCGTTCGCGAGATATGGCAGTTTGGAGGTAAGAAACGCTTGAGAAACTCAAAATTTTCGCAGTTCTGATGCTCGACAAGCATAACTAGAACGGTCTAGGGGAAAAGTACGCATACCGTTGTAATCGGGCGACTTTCTACTTTCAGATGCAACAGAAATTTTGCGGATTGGTCAATCCGTTCGCGAGATATGGCAGTTTGGATGTAAGAAACGGTTGAGAAACTCAAAATTTTCACATTTCTGATGCTCGAAACGAATAACCAGAACGGCCTAGGGGAAAAGTACGCATACCGTTGTAATCGGGCGAGTTTCTACTTTCAGATGCAACAGAAATTTTGCGGATTGGTCAATCCGTTCGCGAGATATGGCAGTTTGGAAGTATGAAACACTTGAGAAACACAAAATTTTCACAGTTCTGATGCTCGAAACGAATAACTAGAGCGTCCTAGGGGAAAAGTACGCATACCGTTGTAATCGGGCGAGTTTCTACTTTCAGACGCATCAGAAATTTTGCGGATTGGTCAATCCGTTCGCGAGATATGGCAGTTTGGAAGTATGAAACACTTGAGAAACACAAAATTTTCGCAGTTCTGATGCTCGAAACGAATAACTAGAGCGGCCTAGGGGAAAAGTACGCATACCGTTGTAATCGGGCGAGTTTCTACTTTCAGATGCATTAGAAATTTTGCGGATTGGTCAATCCGTTCGCGAGATATGGCAGTTTGGAAGTAAGAAACGCTTGAGAAACTCAAAATTTTCGCAGTTCATATGCTCGAAACGATTAACTAGAACGGCCTAGTGGAAAAGTACGCATACCGTTGTAATCGGGCGAGTTTCTACTTTCAGATGCAACAGAAATTTTGCGGTTTGGTCAATCCGTTCGCGAGATATGGCAGTTTGGAGGTATGAAACGCTTGAGAAACTCAAAATTTTCGCAGTTCTGATGCTCGACAAGCATAACTAGAACGGTCTAGGGGAAAAGTACGCATACCGTTGTAATCGGGCGAGTTTCTACTTTCAGATGCAACAGAAATTTTGCGGCTTAGTCAATCCGGTCGCGAGATATGGCAGTTTGGAGGTAAGAAACGCTTGAGAAACTCAACATTTTCGCAGTTCTGATGCTCGAAACGAATAACTAGAACGGCCTAGGGGAAAAGTACGCATACCGTTGTTATCGGGCGAGGTTCTTGTTTCAGATGCAACAGAAATTTTGCGGATTAGTCAATCCGTTCGCGAGATATGGCAGTTTGGAGGTAAGAAACGCTTGAGAAACTCAAAATTTTCGCAGTTCTGATGCTCGAAACGAATAACTAGAACGGACTAGGGGAAAAGTACGCATACCGTTGTAATCGGGCGAGTTTCTACTTTCAAATGCAATAGAAATTTTGCGGTTTAGTCAATCCGTTCGCGAGATATGGCAGTTTGGAGGTAAGAATCGCTTGAGAAACTCAAAATTTTCGCAGTTCTGAAGCTCGACAAGCATAACTAGAACGGTCTAGGGGAAAAGTACGCATACCGTTGTAATCGGGCGAGTTTCTACTTTCAGATGCAACAGAAATTTTGCGGATTAGTCAATCCGTTCGCGAGATATGGCAGTTTGGAGGTAAGAAACGCTTGAGAAACTCAAAATTTTCGCAATTCTGATGCTCGAAACGAATAACTAGAACGGACTAGGGGAAAAGTACGCATACCGTTGTAATCGGGCGAGTTTCTACTTTCAGATGCAACAGAAATTTTGCGGATTGGTCAATCCGTTCGCGAGATATGGCAGTTTGGAGGTAAGGAACGCTTGAGAAACTCAAAATTTTCGCAGTTCTGATGCTCGAAACGAGTAACTAGAACGGAATAGGGGAAAAGTACGCATACCGTTGTAATCGGGCGAGTTTCTACTTTCAGATGCAACAGAAATTTTGCGGATTGGTCAATCCGTTCGCGAGATATGGCAGTTTGGAGGTAAGAAACGCTTGAGAAACTCAAAATTTTCGCAGTTCTGATGCTCGAAACGAATAACTAGAACGGCCTAGGGGAAAAGTACGCATACCGTTGTAATCGGGCGACTTTCTACTTTCAGATGCAACAGAAATTTTGCGGCTTAGACAATCCGTTCGCGAGATATGGCAGTTTGGAGGTAAGAAACGCTTGAGAAACTCAAAATTTTCGCAGTTCTGATGCTCGAAACGAATAACTAGAACGGCCTAGGGGAAAAGTACGCATACCGTTGTAATCGGGCGAGTTTCTCCTTTCAGATGCAACAGAAATCTTGCGGATTGGTCAATCCGTTCGCGAGATATGGCAGTTTGGAGGTAAGAAACGGTTGAGAAACTCAAAATTTTCAAAGTTCTGATGCTCGAAACGAATAACCAGAACGGCCTAGGGGAAAAGTACGCATACCGTTGTAATCGGGCGAGTTTCTACTTTCAGATGCAACAGAAATTTTGCGGATTGGTCAATCCGTTCGCGAGATATGGCAGTTTGGAGGTAAGAAACGCTTGAGAAACTCAAAATTTTCGCAGTACTGATGCTCGACAAGCATAACTAGAACGGTCTAGGGGAAAAGTACGCATACCGTTGTAATCGGGCGAGTTTCTACTTTCAGATGCAACAGAAATTTTGCGGATTGGTCAATCCGTTCGCGAGATATGGCAGTTTGGAGGTAAGAAACACTTGAGAAACTCAAAATTTTCGCAGTTCTGATGCTCGAAACGAATAACTAGAGCGGCCTAGGGGAAAAGTACGCATACCGTTGTAATCGGGCGACTTTCTACTTTCAGATGCAACAGAAATTTTGCGGCTTAGTCAATCCGTTCGCGAGATATGGCAGTTTGGAGGTAAGAAACGCTTGAGAAACTCAAAATTTTCGCAGTTCTGATGCTCGAAACGAATAACTAGAACGGCCTAGGGGAAAAGTACGCATACCGTTGTAATCGGGCGAGTTTCTACTTTCAGATGCAACAGAAATTTTGCGGATTGGTCAATCCGTTCGCGAGATATGGCAGTTTGGAGGTAAGAAACGGTTGAGAAACTCAAAATTTTCAAAGTTCTGATGCTCGAAACGAATAACCAGAACGGCCTAGGGGCAAAGTACGCATACCGTTGTAATCGGCCGAGTTTCTACTTTCAGATGCAACAGAAATTTTGCGGATTGGTCAATCCGTTCGCGAGATATGGCTGTTTGGAAGTATAAAACACTTGAGAAACACAAAATTTTCGCAGTTCTGATGCTCGAAACGAATAACTAGAGCGGCCTAGGGGAAAAGTACGCATACCGTTGAAATCGGGCGAGTTTCTACTTTCAGATGCAACAGAAATTTTGCGGATTGGTCAATCCGCTCGCGAGATATGGCAGTTTGGAGGTAAGAAACGCTTGAGAAACTCAAATTTTCGCAGTTCTGATGCTCGAAACGAATAACTAGAACGGCCTAGGGGAAAAGTACGCATACCGTTGTAATCGGGCGAGTTTCTACTTTCAGATGCAACAGAAATTTTGCGGATTGGTCAATCCGTTCGCGAGATATGGCAGTTTGGAGGTAAGAAACGGTTGAGAAACTCAAAATTTTCAAAGTTCTGATGCTCGAAACGAATAACCAGAACGGCCTAGGGGAAAAGTACGCATACCGTTGTAATCGGGCGAGTTTCTACTTTCAGATGCAACAGAAATCTTGAGGATTGGTCAATCCGTTCGCGAGATATGGCAGTTTGGAGGTAAGAAACGGTTGAGAAACTCAAAATTTTCAAAGTTCTGATGCTCGAAACGAATAACCAGAACGGCCTAGGGGAAAAGTACGTATACCGTTGTAATCGGGCGAGTTTCTACTTTCAGATGCAACAGAAATTTTGCGGATTGGGCAATCCGTTCGCGAGATATGGCAGTTTGGAGGTAAGAAACGCTTGAGAAACTCAAAATTTTCGCAGTACTGATGCTCGACAAGCATAACTAGAACGGTCTAGGGGAAAAGTACGCATACCGTTCTAATCGGGCGAGTTTCTACTTTCAGATGCAACAGAAATTTTGCGGATTGGTCAATCCGTTCGCGAGATATGGCAGTTTGGAGGTAAGAAACACTTGAGAAACTCAAAATTTTCGCAGTTCTGATGCTCGAAACAAATAACTAGAACGGCCTAGGGGAAAAGTACGCATACCGTTGTAATCGGGCGAGTTTCTACTTTCAGATGCAACAGAAATTTTGCGGATTGGTCAATCCGTTCGCGAGATATGGCAGTTTGGAGGTAAGAAACGGTTGAGAAACTCAAAATTTTCAAAGTTCTGATGCTCGAAACGAATAACCAGAACGGCCTAGGGGAAAAGTACGCATACCGTTGTAATCGGCCGAGTTTCTACTTTCAGATGCAACAGAAATTTTGCGGATTGGTCAATCCGTTCGCGAGATATGGCAGTTTGGATGTAAGAAACGCTTGAGAAACTCAAAATTTTCGCAGTTCTGATGCTCGAAACGAATAACTAGAAGGGCCTAGGGGAAAAGTACGCATACCGTTGTAATCGGGCGAGTTTCTACTTTCAGATGCAACAGAAATTTTGCGGTTTAGTCAATCCGTTCGCGAGATATGGCAGTTTGGAGGTAAGAATCGCTTGAGAAACTCAAAATTTTCGCAGTTCTGAAACTCGACAAGCATAACTAGAACGGTCTAGGGGAAAAGTACGCATACCGTTGTAATCGGGCGAGTTTCTACTTTCAGATGCAACAGAAATTTTGCGGATTGGTCAATCCGTTCGCGAGATATGGCAGTTTGGAGGTAAGAAACGGTTGAGAAACTCAAAATTTTCAAAGTTCTGATGCTCGAAACGAATAACCAGAACGGCCTAGGGGAAAAGTACGCATACCGTTGTAATCGGCCGAGTTTCTACTTTCAGATGCAACAGAAATTTTGCGGATTGGTCAATCCGTTCGCGAGATATGGCTGTTTGGAAGTATAAAACACTTGAGAAACACAAAATTTTCGCAGTTCTGATGCTCGAAACGAATAACTAGAGCGGCCTAGGGGAAAAGTACGCATACCGTTGTAATCGGGCGAGTTTCTACTTTCAGATGCAACAGAAATTTTGCGGATTGGTCAATCCGTTCGCGAGATATGGCAGTTTGGAGGTAAGAAACGCTTGAGAAACTCAAAATTTTCGCAGTTCTGATGCTCGAAACGAATAACTAGAACGGCCTAGGGGAAAAGTACGCATACCGTTGTAATCGGGCGAGTTTCTACTTTCAGATGCAACAGAAATTTTGTGGATTGGTCAATCCGTTCCCGAGATATGGCAGTTTGGAGGTAAGAAACGCTTGAGAAACTCAAAATTTTCGCAGTTCTGATGCTCGAAACGAATAACTAGAACGGACTAGGGGAAAAGTACGCATACCTTTGTAATCGGGCGAGTTTCTACTTTCAGATGCAACAGAAATTTTGCGGATTGGTCAATCCGTTCGCGAGATATGGCAGTTTGGAGGTAAGAAACGCTTGAGAAACTCAAAATTTTCGCAGTTCTGATGCTCGAAACGAATAACTAGAAGGGCCTAGGGGAAAAGTACGCATACCGTTGTAATCGGGCGAGTTTCTACTTTCAGATGCAACAGAAATTTTGCGGTTTAGTCAATCCGTTCGCGAGATATGGCAGTTTGGAGGTAAGAATCGCTTGAGAAACTCAAAATTTTCGCAGTTCTGAAACTCGACAAGCATAACTAGAACGGTCTAGGGGAAAAGTACGCATACCGTTGTAATCGGGCGAGTTTCTACTTTCAGATGCAACAGAAATTTTGCGGATTAGTCAATCCGTTCGCGAGATATGGCAGTTTGGAGGTAAGAAACGCTTGAGAAACTCAAAATTTTCGCACTTCTGATGCTCGAAACGAATAACTAGAACGGTCTAGGGGAAAGCTACTCATACCGTTGTAATCGGGCGAGTTTCTACTTTCAGATGCAACAGAAATTTTGCGGCTTAGTCAATCCGTTCGCGAGATATGGCAGTTTGGAGGTAAGAATCGCTTGAGAAACTCAAAATTTTCGCAGTTCTGAAACTCGACAAGCATAACTAGAACGGTCTAGGGGAAAAGTACGCATACCGTTGTAATCGGGCGAGTTTCTACTTTCAGATGCAACAGAAATTTTGCGGATTGGTCAATCCGTTCGCGAGATATGGCAGTTTGGAGGTAAGAAACGGTTGAGAAACTCAAAATTTTCAAAGTTCTGATGCTCGAAACGAATAACCAGAACGGCCTAGGGGAAAAGTACGCATACCGTTGTAATCGGCCGAGTTTCTACTTTCAGATGCAACAGAAATTTTGCGGATTGGTCAATCCGTTCGCGAGATATGGCTGTTTGGAAGTATAAAACACTTGAGAAACACAAAATTTTCGCAGTTCTGATGCTCGAAACGAATAACTAGAGCGGCCTAGGGGAAAAGTACGCATACCGTTGTAATCGGGCGAGTTTCTACTTTCAGATGCAACAGAAATTTTGCGGATTGGTCAATCCGTTCGCGAGATATGGCAGTTTGGAGGTAAGAAACGCTTGAGAAACTCAAAATTTTCGCAGTTCTGATGCTCGAAACGAATAACTAGAACGGCCTAGGGGAAAAGTACGCATACCGTTGTAATCGGGCGAGTTTCTACTTTCAGATGCAACAGAAATTTTGTGGATTGGTCAATCCGTTCCCGAGATATGGCAGTTTGGAGGTAAGAAACGCTTGAGAAACTCAAAATTTTCGCAGTTCTGATGCTCGAAACGAATAACTAGAACGGACTAGGGGAAAAGTACGCATACCTTTGTAATCGGGCGAGTTTCTACTTTCAGATGCAACAGAAATTTTGCGGATTGGTCAATCCGTTCGCGAGATATGGCAGTTTGGAGGTAAGAAACGCTTGAGAAACTCAAAATTTTCGCAGTTCTGATGCTCGAAACGAATAACTAGAAGGGCCTAGGGGAAAAGTACGCATACCGTTGTAATCGGGCGAGTTTCTACTTTCAGATGCAACAGAAATTTTGCGGTTTAGTCAATCCGTTCGCGAGATATGGCAGTTTGGAGGTAAGAATCGCTTGAGAAACTCAAAATTTTCGCAGTTCTGAAACTCGACAAGCATAACTAGAACGGTCTAGGGGAAAAGTACGCATACCGTTGTAATCGGGCGAGTTTCTACTTTCAGATGCAACAGAAATTTTGCGGATTAGTCAATCCGTTCGCGAGATATGGCAGTTTGGAGGTAAGAAACGCTTGAGAAACTCAAAATTTTCGCACTTCTGATGCTCGAAACGAATAACTAGAACGGTCTAGGGGAAAGCTACTCATACCGTTGTAATCGGGCGAGTTTCTACTTTCAGATGCAACAGAAATTTTGCGGCTTAGTCAATCCGTTCGCGAAATATGGCAGTTTGGAGGTAAGAAACGCTTGAGAAACTCAAAATTTTCGCAGTTGTGATGCTCGAAACGAATAACTAGAACGGCCTAGGGGAAAAGTACGCATACCGTTGTAATCGGGCGAGTTTCTACTTTCAGATGCAACAGAAATTTTGCGGATTGGTCAATCCGTTCGCGAGATATGGCAGTTTGGAGGTAAGAAACGGTTGAGAAACTCAAAATTTTCAAAGTTCTGATGCTCGAATCGAATAACCAGAACGGCCTAGGGGAAAAGTACGCATACCGTTGTAATCGGGCGAGTTTCTACTTTCAGATGCAACAGAAATTTTGCGGATTGGTCAATCCGTTCGCGAGATATGGCTGTTTGGAAGTATAAAACACTTGAGAAACTCAAAATTTTCGCAGTTCTGACGCTCGAAACGAATAACTAGAACGGCCTAGGGGAAAAGTACGTACACCGTTGTAATCGGGCGAGCTTCTACTTTCAGATGCAACAGAAATTTTGCGGATTGGTCAATCCATTCGCGAGATATGGCAGTTTGGAGGTAAGAAACGCTTGAGAAACTCAAAATTTTCGCAGTTCTGATGCTCGAAACGAATAACTAGAACGGCCTAGGGGAAAAGTACGCATACCGTTGTAATCGGGCGAGTTTCTACTTTCAGATGCAACAGAAATTTTGCGGATTGTTCAATCCGTTCGCGAGATATGGCAGTTTGTAGGTAAGAAACGCTTGAGAAACTCAACATTTTCGCAGTTCTGATGCTCGAAACGAATAACTAGAACGGCCTAGGGGAAAAGTACGCATACCGTTTCAATTGGGCGAGTATCTACTTTCAGATGCAACAGAAATTTTGCGCATTGGTCAATCCGTTCGCGAGATATGGCAGTTTGGAGGTAAGAAACGCTTGAGAAACTCAAAATTTTCGCATTTCTGATGCTCGAAACGAATAACTAGAACGGCCTAGGGGAAAAGTACGCATACCGTTGTAATCGGGCGAGTTTCTACTTTCAGATGCAACAGAAATTTTGCGGATTAGTCAATCCGTTCGCGAGATATGGCAGTTTGGAGGTAAGAAACGCTTGAGAAACTCAAAATTTTCGCAGTTCTGATGCTCGAAACGAATAACTAGAACCGACTAGGGGAAAAGTACGCATACCGTTGTAATCGGGCGAGTTTCTACTTTCAGATGCAACAGAAATTTTGCGGATTGGTCAATCCGTTCGCGAGATATGGCAGTTTGGAGGTAAGAAACGGTTGAGAAACTCAAAATTTTCAAAGTTCTGATGCTCGAAACGAATAACCAGAACTGCCTAGGGGAAAAGTACGCATACCGTTGTAATCGGGCGAGTTTCTACTTTCAGATGCAACAGAAATTTTGCGGATTGGTCAATCCGTTCGCGAGATATGGCAGTTTGGAGGTAAGAAACGGTTGAGAAACTCAAAATTTTCAAAGTTCTGATGCTCGAAACGAATAACTAGAACGGCCTAGGGGAAAAGTACGCATACCGTTGTAATCGGGCGAGTTTCTACTTTCAGATGCATCAGAAATTTTGCGGATTGGTCAATCCGTTCGCGAGATATGGCAGTTTGGAGGTAAGAAACGGTTGAGAAACTCAAAATTTTCAAAGTTCTGATGCTCGAAACGAATAACTAGAACGGACTAGGGGAAAAGTACGGATACCGTTGTAATCGGGCGAGTTTCTACTTTCAGATGCAACAGAAATTTTGCGGATTGGTCAATCCGTTCGCGAGATATGGCAGTTTGGAGGTAAGAAACGCGTGAGAAACTCAAAATTTTCGCAGTTCTGATGCTCGAAACGAATAACTAGAACGGCCTAGGGGAAAAGTACGCATACCGTTGTAATCGGGCGAGTTTCTACTTTCAGATGCAACAGAAATTTTGCGGATTAGTCAATCCGTTCGCGAGATATGGCAGTTTGGAGGTAAGAATCGCTTGAGAAACTCAAAAATTTCGCAGTTCTCATGCTCGAAACGATTAACTACAACGGCATAGGGGAAAATTACGAATACCGTTGTAATCGGGCGAGTTTCTACTTTCAAATGCAACAGAAATTTTGCGGTTTAGTCGATCCGTTCGCGAGATATGGCAGTTTGGAGGTAAGAATCGCTTGAGAAACTCAAAATTTTCGCAGTTCTGAAACTCGACAAGCATAACTAGAACGGTCTAGGGGAAAAGTACGCATACCGTTGTAATCGGGCGAGTTTCTACTTTCAGATGCAACAGAAATTTTGCGGATTAGTCAATCCGTTCGCGAGATATGGCAGTTTGGAGGTAAGAAACGCTTGAGAAACTCAAAATTTTCGCACTTCTGATGCTCGAAACGAATAACTAGAACGGTCTAGGGGAAAGCTACTCATACCGTTGTAATCGGGCGAGTTTCTACTTTCAGATGCAACAGAAATTTTGCGGCTTAGTCAATCCGTTCGCGAAATATGGCAGTTTGGAGGTAAGAAACGCTTGAGAAACTCAAAATTTTCGCAGTTGTGATGCTCGAAACGAATAACTAGAACGGCCTAGGGGAAAAGTACGCATACCGTTGTAATCGGGCGAGTTTCTACTTTCAGATGCAACAGAAATTTTGCGGATTGGTCAATCCGTTCGCGAGATATGGCAGTTTGGAGGTAAGAAACGGTTGAGAAACTCAAAATTTTCAAAGTTCTGATGCTCGAATCGAATAACCAGAACGGCCTAGGGGAAAAGTACGCATACCGTTGTCATCGGGCGAGTTTCTACTTTCAGATGCAACAGAAATTTTGCGGATTGGTCAATCCGTTCGCGAGATATGGCTGTTTGGAAGTATAAAACACTTGAGAAACTCAAAATTTTCGCAGTTCTGACGCTCGAAACGAATAACTAGAACGGCCTAGGGGAAAAGTACGTACACCGTTGTAATCGGGCGAGCTTCTACTTTCAGATGCAACAGAAATTTTGCGGATTGGTCAATCCATTCGCGAGATATGGCAGTTTGGAGGTAAGAAACGCTTGAGAAACTCAAAATTTTCGCAGTTCTGATGCTCGAAACGAATAACTAGAACGGCCTAGGGGAAAAGTACGCATACCGTTGTAATCGGGCGAGTTTCTACTTTCAGATGCAACAGAAATTTTGCGGATTGTTCAATCCGTTCGCGAGATATGGCAGTTTGTAGGTAAGAAACGCTTGAGAAACTCAACATTTTCGCAGTTCTGATGCTCGAAACGAATAACTAGAACGGCCTAGGGGAAAAGTACGCATACCGTTTCAATTGGGCGAGTATCTACTTTCAGATGCAACAGAAATTTTGCGCATTGGTCAATCCGTTCGCGAGATATGGCAGTTTGGAGGTAAGAAACGCTTGAGAAACTCAAAATTTTCGCATTTCTGATGCTCGAAACGAATAACTAGAACGGCCTAGGGGAAAAGTACGCATACCGTTGTAATCGGGCGAGTTTCTACTTTCAGATGCAACAGAAATTTTGCGGATTAGTCAATCCGTTCGCGAGATATGGCAGTTTGGAGGTAAGAAACGCTTGAGAAACTCAAAATTTTCGCAGTTCTGATGCTCGAAACGAATAACTAGAACCGACTAGGGGAAAAGTACGCATACCGTTGTAATCGGGCGAGTTTCTACTTTCAGATGCAACAGAAATTTTGCGGATTGGTCAATCCGTTCGCGAGATATGGCAGTTTGGAGGTAAGAAACGGTTGAGAAACTCAAAATTTTCAAAGTTCTGATGCTCGAAACGAATAACTAGAACGGCCTAGGGGAAAAGTACGCATACCGTTGTAATCGGGCGAGTTTCTACTTTCAGATGCATCAGAAATTTTGCGGATTGGTCAATCCGTTCGCGAGATATGGCAGTTTGGAGGTAAGAAACGGTTGAGAAACTCAAAATTTTCAAAGTTCTGATGCTCGAAACGAATAACTAGAACGGACTAGGGGAAAAGTACGGATACCGTTGTAATCGGGCGAGTTTCTACTTTCAGATGCAACAGAAATTTTGCGGATTGGTCAATCCGTTCGCGAGATATGGCAGTTTGGAGGTAAGAAACGCGTGAGAAACTCAAAATTTTCGCAGTTCTGATGCTCGAAACGAATAACTAGAACGGCCTAGGGGAAAAGTACGCATACCGTTGTAATCGGGCGAGTTTCTACTTTCAGATGCAACAGAAATTTTGCGGATTAGTCAATCCGTTCGCGAGATATGGCAGTTTGGAGGTAAGAATCGCTTGAGAAACTCAAAAATTTCGCAGTTCTCATGCTCGAAACGATTAACTACAACGGCATAGGGGAAAATTACGAATACCGTTGTAATCGGGCGAGTTTCTACTTTCAAATGCAACAGAAATTTTGCGGATTGGTCAATCCGTTCGCGAGATATGGCAGTTTGGAGGTAAGAAACGCTTGAGAAACTCAAAATTTTCGCAGTTCTGATGCTCGACAAGCATAACTAGAACGGTCTAGGGGAAAAGTACGCATACCGTTGTAATCGAGCGAGTTTCTACTTTCAGATGCAACAGAAATTTTGCGGATTGGTCAATCCGTTCGCGAGATATGGCAGTTTGGAGGTAAGAAACGCTTGAGAAACTCAAAATTTTCGCAGTACTGATGCTCGACAAGCATAACTAGAACGGTCTAGGGGAAAAGTACGCATACCGTTGTAATCGGGCGAGTTTCTACTTTCAGATGCAACAGAAATTTTGCGGATTGGTCAATCCGTTCGCGAGATATGGCAGTTTGGAGGTAAGAAACACTTGAGAAACTCAAAATTTTCGCAGTTCTGATGCTCGAAACGAATAACTAGAGCGGCCTAGGGGAAAAGTACGCATACCGTTGTAATCGGGCGACTTTCTACTTTCAGATGCAACAGAAATTTTGCGGCTTAGTCAATCCGTTCGCGAGATATGGCAGTTTGGAGGTAAGAAACGCTTGAGAAACTCAAAATTTTCGCAGTTCTGATGCTCGAAACGAATAACTAGAACGGCCTAGGGGAAAAGTACGCATACCGTTGTAATCGGGCGAGTTTCTACTTTCAGATGCAACAGAAATTTTGCGGATTGGTCAATCCGTTCGCGAGATATGGCAGTTTGGAGGTAAGAAACGGTTGAGAAACTCAAAATTTTCAAAGTTCTGATGCTCGAAACGAATAACCAGAACTGCCTAGGGGAAAAGTACGCATACCGTTGTAATCGGCCGAGTTTCTACTTTCAGATGCAACAGAAATTTTGCGGATTGGTCAATCCGTTCGCGAGATATGGCTGTTTGGAAGTATAAAACACTTGAGAAACACAAAATTTTCGCAGTTCTGATGCTCGAAACGAATAACTAGAGCGGCCTAGGGGAAAAGTACGCATACCGTTGTAATCGGGCGAGTTTCTACTTTCAGATGCAACAGAAATTTTGCGGATTGGTCAATCCGCTCGCGAGATATGGCAGTTTGGAGGTAAGAAACGCTTGAGAAACTCAAAATTTTCGCAGTTCTGATGCTCGAAACGAATAACTAGAACGGCCTAGGGGAAAAGTACGCATACCGTTGTAATCGGGCGAGTTTCTACTTTCAGATGCAACAGAAATTTTGCGGATTGGTCAATCCGTTCGCGAGATATGGCAGTTTGGAGGTAAGAAACGTTTGAGAAACTCAAAATTTTCAAAGTTCTGATGCTCGAAACGAATAACCAGAACGGCCTAGGGGAAAAGTACGCATACCGTTGTAATCGGGCGAGTTTCTACTTTCAGATGCAACAGAAATCTTGCGGATTGGTCAATCCGTTCGCGAGATATGGCAGTTTGGAGGTAAGAAACGGTTGAGAAACTCAAAATTTTCAAAGTTCTGATGCTCGAAACGAATAACCAGAACGGCCTAGGGGAAAAGTACGCATACCGTTGTAATCGGGCGAGTTTCTACTTTCAGATGCAACAGAAATTTTGCGGATTGGTCAATCCGTTCGCGAGATATGGCAGTTTGGAGGTAAGAAACGCTTGAGAAACTCAAAATTTTCGCAGTACTGATGCTCGACAAGCATAACTAGAACGGTCTAGGGGAAAAGTACGCATACCGTTGTAATCGGGCGAGTTTCTACTTTCAGATGCAACAGAAATTTTGCGGATTGGTCAATCCGTTCGCGAGATATGGCAGTTTGGAGGTAAGAAACACTTGAGAAACTCAAAATTTTCGCAGTTCTGATGCTCGAAACGAATAACTAGAACGGCCTAGGGGAAAAGTACGCATACCGTTGTAATCGGGCGAGTTTCTACTTTCAGATGCAACAGAAATTTTGCGGATTGGTCAATCCGTTCGCGAGATATGGCAGTTTGGAGGTAAGAAACGGTTGAGAAACTCAAAATTTTCAAAGTTCTGATGCTCGAAACGAATAACCAGAACGGCCTAGGGGAAAAGTACGCATACCGTTGTAATCGGCCGAGTTTCTACTTTCAGATGCAACAGAAATTTTGCGGATTGGTCAATCCGTTCGCGAGATATGGCAGTTTGGAGGTAAGAAACGCTTGAGAAACTCAAAATTTTCGCAGTTCTGATGCTCGAAACGAATAACTAGAAGGGCCTAGGGGAAAAGTACGCATACCGTTGTAATCGGGCGAGTTTCTACTTTCAGATGCAACAGAAATTTTGCGGTTTAGTCAATCCGTTCGCGAGATATGGCAGTTTGGAGGTAAGAATCGCTTGAGAAACTCAAAATTTTCGCAGTTCTGAAACTCGACAAGCATAACAAGAACGGTCTAGGGGAAAAGTACGCATACCGTTGTAATCGGGCGAGTTTCTACTTTCAGATGCAACAGAAATTTTGCGGATTGGTCAATCCGTTCGCGAGATATGGCAGTTTGGAGGTAAGAAACGGTTGAGAAACTCAAAATTTTCAAAGTTCTGATGCTCGAAACGAATAACCAGAACGGCCTAGGGGAAAAGTACGCATACCGTTGTAATCGGCCGAGTTTCTACTTTCAGATGCAACAGAAATTTTGCGGATTGGTCAATCCGTTCGCGAGATATGGCTGTTTGGAAGTATAAAACACTTGAGAAACACAAAATTTTCGCAGTTCTGATGCTCGAAACGAATAACTAGAGCGGCCTAGGGGAAAAGTACGCATACCGTTGTAATCGGGCGAGTTTCTACTTTCAGATGCAACAGAAATTTTGCGGATTGGTCAATCCGTTCGCGAGATATGGCAGTTTGGAGGTAAGAAACGCTTGAGAAACTCAAAATTTTCGCAGTTCTGATGCTCGAAACGAATAACTAGAACGGCCTAGGGGAAAAGTACGCATACCGTTGTAATCGGGCGAGTTTCTACTTTCAGATGCAACAGA
This sequence comes from Ptiloglossa arizonensis, assembly GCF_051014685.1. NCBI lineage: Eukaryota > Metazoa > Arthropoda > Insecta > Hymenoptera > Colletidae > Ptiloglossa > Ptiloglossa arizonensis. The sequence goes on from NW_027478933.1 coordinate 173,509, forward strand.
AATTTTGCGGATTAGTCAATCCGTTCACGAGATATGGCAGTTTGGAGGTAAGAAACGCTTGAGAAACTCAAAATTTTCGCAGTTCTGATGCTCGACAAGCATAACTAGAACGGTCTAGGGGAAAAGTACGCATACCGTTGTAATCGAGCGAGTTTCTACTTTCAGATGCAACAGAAATTTTGTGGATTGGTCAATCCGTTCCCGAGATATGGCAGTTTGGAGGTAAGAAACGCTTGAGAAACTCAAAATTTTCGCAGTTCTGATGCTCGAAACGAATAACTAGAACGGACTAGGGGAAAAGTACGCATACCTTTGTAATCGGGCGAGTTTCTACTTTCAGATGCAACAGAAATTTTGCAGATTGGTCAATCCGTTCGCGAGATATGGCAGTTTGGAGGTAAGAAACGCTTGAGAAACTCAAAATTTTCGCAGTTCTGATGCTCGAAACGAATAACTAGAAGGGCCTAGGGGAAAAGTACGCATACCGTTGTAATCGGGCGAGTTTCTACTTTCAGATGCAACAGAAATTTTGCGGTTTAGTCAATCCGTTCGCGAGATATGGCAGTTTGGAGGTAAGAATCGCTTGAGAAACTCAAAATTTTCGCAGTTCTGAAACTCGACAAGCATAACTAGAACGGTCTAGGGGAAAAGTACGCATACCGTTGTAATCGGGCGAGTTTCTAGTTTCAGATGCAACAGAAATTTTGCGGATTAGTCAATCCGTTCGCGAGATATAGCAGTTTGGAGGTAAGAAACGCTTGAGAAACTCAAAATTTTCGCAGTTCTGATGCTCGAAACGAATAACTAGAACGGTCTAGGGGAAAGCTACTCATACCGTTGTAATCGGGCGAGTTTCTACTTTCAGATGCAACAGAAATTTTGCGGCTTAGTCAATCCGTTCGCGAAATATGGCAGTTTGGAGGTAAGAAACGCTTGAGAAACTCAAAATTTTCGCAGTTGTGATGCTCGAAACGAATAACTAGAACGGCCTAGGGGAAAAGTACGCATACCGTTGTAATCGGGCGAGTTTCTACTTTCAGATGCAACAGAAATTTTGCGGATTGGTCAATCCGTTCGCGAGATATGGCAGTTTGGAGGTAAGAAACGGTTGAGAAACTCAAAATTTTCAAAGTTCTGATGCTCGAATCGAATAACCAGAACGGCCTAGGGGAAAAGTACGCATACCGTTGTAATCGGGCGAGTTTCTACTTTCAGATGCAACAGAAATTTTGCGGATTGGTCAATCCGTTCGCGAGATATGGCTGTTTGGAAGTATAAAACACTTGAGAAACACAAAATTTTCGCAGTTCTGATGCTCGAAACGAATAACTAGAGCGGCCTAGGGGAAAAGTACGCATACCGTTGTAATCGGGCGAGTTTCTACTTTCAGATGCATCAGAAATTTTGCGGATTGGTCAATCCGTTCGCGAGATATGGCAGTTTGGAAATAAGAAACGCTTGAGAAACTCAAAATTTTCGCAGTTCTGATGCTCGAAAGGATTAACTAGAACGGCCTAGGGGAAAAGTACGCATACCGTTGTAATCGGGCGAGTTTCTACTTTCAGATGCAACAGAAATTTTGCGGATTGGTCATTCCGTTCGCGAGATATGGCAGTTTGGAGGTAAGAAACGCTTCAGAAACTCAAAATTTTCGCAGTTCTGATGCTCGAAACGAATAACTAGAACGGACTAGGGGAAAAGTACGCATACAGTTTAATCGGGCGAGTTTCTACTTTCAGATGCAACAGAAATTTTGCAGATTGGTCAATCCGTTCGCGAGATATGGCAGTTTGGAAGTAAGAAACGCTTGAGAAACTCAAAATTTTCGCAGTTCTGACGCTCGAAACGAATAACTAGAACGGCCTAGGGGAAAAGTACGTACACCGTTGTAATCGGGCGAGCTTCTACTTTCAGATGCAACAGAAATTTTGCGGATTGGTCAATCCATTCGCGAGATATGGCAGTTTGGAGGTAAGAAACGCTTGAGAAACTCAAAATTTTCGCAGTTCTGATGCTCGAAACGAATAACTAGAACGGCCTAGGGGAAAAGTACGCATACCGTTGTAATCGGGCGAGTTTCTACTTTCAGATGCAACAGAAATTTTGCGGATTGTACAATCCGTTCGCGAGATATGGCAGTTTGTAGGTAAGAAACGCTTGAGAAACTCAACATTTTCGCAGTTCTGATGCTCGAAACGAATAACTAGAACGGCCTAGGGGAAAAGTACGCATACCGTTTCAATTGGGCGAGTATCTACTTTCAGATGCAACAGAAATTTTGCGCATTGGTCAATCCGTTCGCGAGATATGGCAGTTTGGAGGTAAGAAACGCTTGAGAAACTCAAAATTTTCGCATTTCTGATGCTCGAAACGAATAACTAGAACGGCCTAGGGGAAAAGTACGCATACCGTTGTAATCGGGCGAGTTTCTACTTTCAGATGCAACAGAAATTTTGCGGATTAGTCAATCCGTTCGCGAGATATGGCAGTTTGGAGGTAAGAAACGCTTGAGAAACTCAAAATTTTCGCAGTTCTGATGCTCGAAACGAATAACTAGAACCGACTAGGGGAAAAGTACGCATACCGTTGTAATCGGGCGAGTTTCTACTTTCAGATGCAACAGAAATTTTGCGGATTGGTCAATCCGTTCGCGAGATATGGCAGTTTGGAGGTAAGAAACGGTTGAGAAACTCAAAATTTTCAAAGTTCTGATGCTCGAAACGAATAACCAGAACTGCCTAGGGGAAAAGTACGCATACCGTTGTAATCGGGCGAGTTTCTACTTTCAGATGCAACAGAAATTTTGCGGATTGGTCAATCCGTTCGCGAGATATGGCAGTTTGGAGGTAAGAAACGGTTGAGAAACTCAAAATTTTCAAAGTTCTGATGCTCGAAACGAATAACTAGAACGGCCTAGGGGAAAAGTACGCATACCGTTGTAATCGGGCGAGTTTCTACTTTCAGATGCATCAGAAATTTTGCGGATTGGTCAATCCGTTCGCGAGATATGGCAGTTTGGAGGTAAGAAACGGTTGAGAAACTCAAAATTTTCAAAGTTCTGATGCTCGAAACGAATAACTAGAACGGACTAGGGGAAAAGTACGGATACCTTTGTAATCGGGCGAGTTTCTACTTTCAGATGCAACAGAAATTTTGCGGATTGGTCAATCCGTTCGCGAGATATGGCAGTTTGGAGGTAAGAAACGCGTGAGAAACTCAAAATTTTCGCAGTTCTGATGCTCGAAACGAATAACTAGAACGGACTAGGGGAAAAGTACGCATACCGTTGTAATCGGGCGAGTTTCTACTTTCAAATGCAACAGAAATTTTGCAGATTGGTCAATCCGTTCGCGAGATATGGCAGTTTGGAGGTAAGAAACGCTTGAGAAACTCAAAATTTTCGCAGTTCTGATGCTCGACAAGCATAACTAGAACGGTCTAGGGGAAAAGTACGCATACCGTTGTAATCGAGCGAGTTTCTACTTTCAGATGCAACAGAAATTTTGCGGATTGGTCAATCCGTTCGCGAGATATGGCAGTCTGTAGGTAAGAAACGCTTGAGAAACTCAACATTTTCGCAGTTCTGATGCTCGAAACGAATAACTAGAACGGCCTAGGGGAAAAGTACGCATACCTTTGTAATCGGACGAGTTTCTACTTTCAGATGCAACAGAAATTTTGCGGATTGGTCAATCCGTTCCCGAGATATGGCAGTTTGGAGGTAAGAAACGCTTGAGAACCTCAAAATTTTCGCAGTTCTGATGGTCGAAACGAATAACTAGAACGGACTAGGGGAAAAGTACGCATACCGTTGTAATCGGGCGAGTTTCTACTTTCAGATGCAACAGAAATTTTGCGGATTAGTCAATCCGTTCGCGAGATATGGCAGTTTGGAGGTAAGAAACGCTTGAGAAACTCAAAATTTTCGCAGTTCTGATGCTCGAAACGAATAACTAGAACGGCCTAGGGGAAAAGTACGCATACCGTTGTAATCGGGCGAGTTTCTACTTTCAGATGCAACAGAAATTTTGCGGATTGGTCAATCCGTTCGCGAGATATGGCAGTTTGGTGGTAAGAAACGGTTGAGAAACTCAAAACTTTCAAAGTTCTGATGCTCGAAACGAATAACCAGAACGGCCTAGGGGAAAAGTACGCATACCGTTGTAATCGGGCGAGTTTCTACTTTCAGATGCAACAGAAATTTTGCGGATTGGTCAATCCGTTCGCGAGATATGGCTGTTTGCAAGTATAAAACACTTGAGAAACACAAAATTTTCGCAGTTCTGATGCTCGAAACGAATAACTAGAGCGGCCTAGGGGAAAAGTACGCATACCGTTGTAATCGGGCGAGTTTCTACTTTCAGATGCAACAGAAATTTTGCGGATTGGTCAATCCGTTCGCGAGATATGGCAGTTTGGAGGTAAGAAACGCTTGAGAAACTCAAAATTTTCGCAGTTCTGATGCTCGAAACGAATAACTAGAACGGAATAGGGGAAAAGTACGCATACCGTTGTAATCGGGCGAGTTTCTACTTTCAGATGCAACAGAAATTTTGCGGTTTAGTCAATCCGTTCGCGAGATATGGCAGTTTGGAGGTAAGAATCGCTTGAGAAACTCAAAATTTTCGCAGTTCTGAAACTCGACAAGCATAACTAGAACGGTCTAGGGGAAAAGTACGCATACCGTTGTAATCGGGCGAGTTTCTACTTTCAGATGCAACAGAAATTTTGCGGATTGGTCAATCCGTTCGCGAGATATGGCAGTTTGGAGGTAAGAAACGCTTGAGAAACTCAAAATTTTCGCAGTTCTGATGCTCGAAACGAATAACTAGAACGGAATAGGGGAAAAGTACGCATACCGTTGTAATCGGGCGAGTTTCTACTTTCAGATGCAACAGAAATTTTGCGGATTGGTCAATCCGTTCGCGAGATATGGCAGTTTGGAGGTAAGAAACGCTTGAGAAACTCAAAATTTTCGCAGTTCTGATGCTCGAAACGAATAACTAGAGCGGCCTAGGGGAAAAGTACGCATACCGTTGTAATCGGGCGAGTTTCTACTTTCAGATGCAACAGAAATTTTGCGGCTTAGTCAATCCGTTCGCGAGATATGGCAGTTTGGAGGTAAGAAACGCTTGAGAAACTCAAAATTTTCGCAGTTCTGATGCTCGAAACGAATAACTAGAACGGCCTAGGGGAAAAGTACGTTTACCGTTGTAATCGGGCGAGTTTCTACTTTCAGATGCAACAGAAATTTTGCGGATTAGTCAATCCGTTCGCGAGATATGGCAGTTTGGAGGTAAGAAACGCTTGAGAAACTCAAAATTTTCGCAGTTCTGATGCTCGAAACGAATAACTAGAACGGTCTAGGGGAAAGCTACTCATACCGTTGTAATCGGGCGAGTTTCTACTTTCAGATGCAACAGAAATTTTGCGGCTTAGTCAATCCGTTCGCGAGATATGGCAGTTTGGAGGTAAGAGACGCTTGAGAAACTCAAAATTTTCGCAGTTGTGATGCTCGAAACGAATAACTAGAACGGCCTAGGGGAAAAGTACGCATACCGTTGTAATCGGGCGAGTTTCTACTTTCAGATGCAACAGAAATTTTGCGGATTGGTCAATCCGTTCGCGAGATATGGCAGTTTGGTGGTAAGAAACGGTTGAGAAACTCAAAATTTTCAAAGTTCTGATGCTCGAAACGAATAACCAGAACGGCCTAGGGGAAAAGTACGCATACCGTTGTAATCGGGCGAGTTTCTACTTTCAGATGCAACAGAAATTTTGCGGATTGGTCAATCCGTTCGCGAGATATGGCTGTTTGGAAGTATAAAACACTTGAGAAACACAAAATTTTCGCAGTTCTGATGCTCGAAACGAATAACCAGAACGGCCTAGGGGAAAAGTACGCATACCGTTGTAATCGGGCGAGTTTCTACTTTCAGATGCAACAGAAATTTTGCGGATTGGTCAATCCGTTCGCGAGATATGGCTGTTTGGAAGTATAAAACACTTGAGAAACACAAAATTTTCGCAGTTCTGATGCTCGAAACGAATAACTAGAGCGGCCTAGGGGAAAAGTACGCATACCGTTGTAATCGGGCGAGTTTCTACTTTCAGATGCAACAGAAATTTTGCGGATTGGTCAATCCGTTCGCGAGATATGGCAGTTTGGAGGTAAGAAACGCTTGAGAAACTCAAAATTTTCGCAGTTCTGATGCTCGAAACGAATAACTAGAACGGAATAGGGGAAAAGTACGCATACCGTTGTAATCGGGCGAGTTTCTACTTTCAGATGCAACAGAAATTTTGCGGTTTAGTCAATCCGTTCGCGAGATATGGCAGTTTGGAGGTAAGAATCGCTTGAGAAACTCAAAATTTTCGCAGTTCTGAAACTCGACAAGCATAACTAGAACGGTCTAGGGGAAAAGTACGCATACCGTTGTAATCGGGCGAGTTTCTACTTTCAGATGCAACAGAAATTTTGCGGATTGGTCAATCCGTTCGCGAGATATGGCAGTTTGGAGGTAAGAAACGCTTGAGAAACTCAAAATTTTCGCAGTTCTGATGCTCGAAACGAATAACTAGAACGGAATAGGGGAAAAGTACGCATACCGTTGTAATCGGGCGAGTTTCTACTTTCAGATGCAACAGAAATTTTGCGGATTGGTCAATCCGTTCGCGAGATATGGCAGTTTGGAGGTAAGAAACGCTTGAGAAACTCAAAATTTTCGCAGTTCTGATGCTCGAAACGAATAACTAGAGCGGCCTAGGGGAAAAGTACGCATACCGTTGTAATCGGGCGAGTTTCTACTTTCAGATGCAACAGAAATTTTGCGGCTTAGTCAATCCGTTCGCGAGATATGGCAGTTTGGAGGTAAGAAACGCTTGAGAAACTCAAAATTTTCGCAGTTCTGATGCTCGAAACGAATAACTAGAACAGCCTAGGGGAAAAGTACGTTTACCGTTGTAATCGGGCGAGTTTCTACTTTCAGATGCAACAGAAATTTTGCGGATTAGTCAATCCGTTCGCGAGATATGGCAGTTTGGAGGTAAGAAACGCTTGAGAAACTCAAAATTTTCGCAGTTCTGATGCTCGAAACGAATAACTAGAACGGTCTAGGGGAAAGCTACTCATACCGTTGTAATCGGGCGAGTTTCTACTTTCAGATGCAACAGAAATTTTGCGGCTTAGTCAATCCGTTCGCGAGATATGGCAGTTTGGAGGTAAGAGACGCTTGAGAAACTCAAAATTTTCGCAGTTGTGATGCTCGAAACGAATAACTAGAACGGCCTAGGGGAAAAGTACGCATACCGTTGTAATCGGGCGAGTTTCTACTTTCAGATGCAACAGAAATTTTGCGGATTGGTCAATCCGTTCGCGAGATATGGCAGTTTGGTGGTAAGAAACGGTTGAGAAACTCAAAATTTTCAAAGTTCTGATGCTCGAAACGAATAACCAGAACGGCCTAGGGGAAAAGTACGCATACCGTTGTAATCGGGCGAGTTTCTACTTTCAGATGCAACAGAAATTTTGCGGATTGGTCAATCCGTTCGCGAGATATGGCTGTTTGGAAGTATAAAACACTTGAGAAACACAAAATTTTCGCAGTTCTGATGCTCGAAACGAATAACTAGAGCGGCCTAGGGGAAAAGTACGCATACCGTTGTAATCGGGCGAGTTTCTACTTTCAGATGCAACAGAAATTTTGCGGCTTAGTCAATCCTTTCGCGAGATATGGCAGTTTGGAGGTAAGAAACGCTTGAGAAACTCAAAATTTTCGCAGTTCTGATGCTCGAAACGAATAACTAGAACGGCCTAGGGGAAAAGTACGCATACCGTTGTAATCGGGCGAGTTTCTACTTTCAGATGCAACAGAAATTTTGCGGATTAGTCAATCCGTTCGCGAGATATGGCAGTTTGGAGGTAAGAAACGCTTGAGAAACTCAAAATTTTCGCAGTTCTGATGCTCGAAACGAATAACTAGAATGGTCTAGGGGAAAGCTACTCATACCGTTGTAATCGGGCGAGTTTCTACTTTCAGATGCAACAGAAATTTTGCGGCTTAGTCAATCCGTTCGCGAGATATGGCAGTTTGGAGGTAAGAGACGCTTGAGAAACTCAAAATTTTCGCAGTTGTGATGCTCGAAACGAATAACTAGAACGGCCTAGGGGAAAAGTACGCATACCGTTGTAATCGGGCGAGTTTCTACTTTCAGATGCAACAGAAATTTTGCGGATTGGTCAATCCGTTCGCGAGATATGGCAGTTTGGTGGTAAGAAACGGTTGAGAAACTCAAAATTTTCAAAGTTCTGATGCTCGAAACGAATAACCAGAACGGCCTAGGGGAAAAGTACGCATTCCGTTGTAATCGGGCGAGTTTCTACAATCAGATGCAACAGAAATTTTGCGGATTGGTCAATCCGTTCGCGAGATATGGCTGTTTGGAAGTATAAAACACTTGAGAAACACAAAATTTTCGCAGTTCTGATGCTCGAAACGAATAACCAGAACGGCCTAGGGGAAAAGTACGCATACCGTTGTAATCGGGCGAGTTTCTACTTTCAGATGCAACAGAAATTTTGCGGATTGGTCAATCCGTTCGCGAGATATGGCAGTTTGGAGGTAAGAAACGCTTGAGAAACTCAAAATTTTCGCAGTTCTGATGCTCGAAACGAATAACTAGAACGGAATAGGGGAAAAGTACGCATACCGTTGTAATCGGGCGAGTTTCTACTTTCAGATGCAACAGAAATTTTGCGGTTTAGTCAATCCGTTCGCGAGATATGGCAGTTTGGAGGTAAGAATCGCTTGAGAAACTCAAAATTTTCGCAGTTCTGAAACTCGACAAGCATAACTAGAACGGTCTAGGGGAAAAGTACGCATACCGTTGTAATCGGGCGAGTTTCTACTTTCAGATGCAACAGAAATTTTGCGGATTAGTCAATCCGTTCGCGAGATATGGCAGTTTGGAGGTAAGAAACGCTTGAGAAACTCAAAATTTTCGCAGTTCTGATGCTCGAAACGAATAACTAGAACGGACTAGGGGAAAAGTACGCATACCTTTGTAATCGGGCGAGTTTCTACTTTCAGATGCAACAGAAATTTTGCGGATTGGTCAATCCGTTCGCGAGATATGGCAGTTTGGAGGTAAGAAACGCTTGAGAAACTCAAAATTTTCGCAGTTCTGATGCTCGAAACGAATAACTAGAACGGCCTAGGGGAAAAGTACGCATACCGTTGTAATCGGGCGAGTTTCTACTTTCAGATGCAACAGAAATTTTGCGGATTGGTCAATCCGTTCGCGAGATATGGCAGTTTGGTGGTAAGAAACGGTTGAGAAACTCAAAATTTTCAAAGTTCTGATGCTCGAAACGAATAACCAGAACGGCCTAGGGGAAAAGTACGCATACCGTTGTAATCGGGCGAGTTCCTACTTTCAGATGCAACAGAAATTTTGCGGATTGGTCAATCCGTTCGCGAGATATGGCTGTTTGGAAGTATAAAACACTTGAGAAACACAAAATTTTCGCAGTTCTGATGCTCGAAACGAATAACTAGAGCGGCCTAGGGGAAAAGTACGCATACCGTTGTAATCGGGCGAGTTTCTACTTTCAGATGCATCAGAAATTTTGCGGATTGGTCAATCCGTTCGCGAGATATGGCAGTTTGGAAGTAAGAAACGCTTGAGAAACTCAAAATTTTCGCAGTTCTGATGCTCGAAAGGATTAACTAGAACGGCCTAGGGGAAAAGTACGCACACCGTTGTAATCGGGCGAGCTTCTACTTTCAGATGCAACAGAAATTTTGCGGATTGGTCAATCCATTCGCGAGATATGGCAGTTTGGAGGTAAGAAACGCTTGAGAAACTCAAAATTTTCGCAGTTCTGATGCTCGAAACGAATAACTAGAACGGCCTAGGGGAAAAGTACGCATACCATTGTAATCGGGCGAGTTTCTACTTTCAGATGCAACAGAAATTTTGCGGATTGGTCAATCCGTTCGCGTGATATGGCAGTTTGGAGGTAAGAAACGCTTGAGAAACTCAAAATTTTCGCAGTTCTGATGCTCGAAACGAATAACTAGAACGGAATAGGGGAAAAGTACGCATACCGTAGTAATCGGGCGAGTTTCTACTTTCAGATGCAACAGAAATTTTGCGGATTGGTCAATCCGTTCGCGAGATATGGCAGTTTGGAGGTAAGAAACGCTTGAGAAACTCAAAATTTTCGCAGTTCTGATGCTCGAAACGAATAACTAGAGCGGCCTAGGGGAAAAGTACGCATACCGTTGTAATCGGGCGAGTTTCTACTTTCAGATGCAACAGAAATTTTGCGGCTTAGTCAATCCTTTCGCGAGATATGGCAGTTTGGAGGTAAGAAACGCTTGAGAAACTCAAAATTTTCGCAGTTCTGATGCTCGAAACGAATAACTAGAACGGCCTAGGGGAAAAGTACGCATACCGTTGTAATCGGGCGAGTTTCTACTTTCAGATGCAACAGAAATTTTGCGGATTAGTCAATCCGTTCGCGAGATATGGCAGTTTGGAGGTAAGAAACGCTTGAGAAACTCAAAATTTTCGCAGTTCTGATGCTCGAAACGAATAACTAGAACGGTCTAGGGGAAAGCTACTCATACCGTTGTAATCGGGCGAGTTTCTACTTTCAGATGCAACAGAAATTTTGCGGCTTAGTCATTCCGTTCGCGAGATATGGCAGTTTGGAGGTAAGAAACGCTTGAGAAACTCAAAATTTTCGCAGTTCTGATGTTCGAAACGAATAACTAGAACGGACTAGGGGAAAAGTACGCATACAGTTGTAATCGGGCGAGTTTCTACTTTCAGATGCAACAGAAATTTTGCAGATTGGTCAATCCGTTCGCGAGATATGGCAGTTTGGAAGTAAGAAACGCTTGAGAAACTCAAAATTTTCGCAGTTCTGATGCTTGAAAGGATTAACTAGAACGGCATAGGGGAAAAGTACGCATACCGTTGTAATCGGGCGAGTTTCTACTTTCAGATGCAACAGCAATTTTGCGGATTGGTCATTCCGTTCGCGAGATATGGCAGTTTGGAGGTAAGAAACGCTTGAGAAACTCAAAATTTTCGCAGTTCTGATGCACGAAACGAATAACTAGAACGGACTAGGGTAAAAGTACGCATACAGTTGTAATCGGGCGAGTTTCTACTTTCAGATGCAACAGAAATTTTGCAGATTGGTCAATCCGTTCGCGAGATATGGCAGTTTGGAAGTAAGAAACGCTCGAGAAACTCAAAATTTTCGCAGTTCTGAAGCTCGAAACGAATAACTATAACGGCCTAGGGGAAAAGTACGCACACCGTTGTAATCGGGCGAGCTTCTACTTTCAGATGCAACAGAAATTTTGCGGATTGGTCAATCCATTCGCGAGATATGGCAGCTTGGAGGTAAGAAACGCTTGAGAAACTCAAAATTTTCACAGTTCTGATGCTCGAAACGAATAACTAGAGCGGCCTAGGGGAAAAGTACGCATACCGTTGTAATCGGGCGAGTTTCTACTTTCAGATGCAACAGAAATTTTGCAGATTGGTCAATCCGTTCGCGAGATATGGCAGTTTGGAAGTAAGAAACGCTTGAGAAACTCAAAATTTTCACAGTTCTGATGCACGAAACGAATAACTAGAACGGACTAGGGGAAAAGTACGCATACAGTTGTAATCGAGCGAGTTTCTACTTTCAGATGCAACAGAAATTTTGCAGATTGGTCAATCCGTTCGCGAGATATGGCAGTTTGGAAGTAAGAAACGCTTGAGAAACTCAAAATTTTCGCAGTTCTGACGCTCGAAACGAATAACTATAACGGCCTAGGGGAAAAGTACGCATACCGTTATAATCGGGCGAGTTTCTACTTTCAGATGCAACAGAAATTTTGCGGATTGGTCAATCCGTTCGCGAGATATGGCAGTTTGGAGGTAAGAAACGCTTGAGAAACTCAAAATTTTCGCAGTTCTGATGCTCGAAACGAATAACTAGAATCGCCTAGGGGAAAAGTACGCATATCGTTGTAATCGGGCGAGTTTCTACTTTCAGATGCAACAGAAATTTTGCGGATTGGTCAATCCGTTCGCGAGATATGGCAGTTTGGAGGTAAGAAACGCTTGAGAAACTCAAAATTTTCGCAGTTCTGATGCTCGAAACGAATAACTAGAGCGGCCTAGGGGAAAAGTACGCATACCGTTGTAATCGGGCGAGTTTCTACTTTCAGATGCAACAGAAATTTTGCGGATTGGTCAATCCGTTCGCGAGATATGGCAGTTTGGAAGTAAGAAACGCTTGAGAAACTCAAAATTTTCGCAGTTCTGATGCTCGAAAGGATTAACTAGAACGGCCCAGGGGAAAAGTACGCATACCGTTGTAATCGGGCGAGTTTCTACTTTCAGATGCAACAGAAATTTTGCGGATTGGTCATTCCGTTCGCGAGATATGGCAGTTTGGAGGTAAGAAACGCTTGAGAAACTCAAAATTTTCGCAGTTCTGATGTTCGAAACGAATAACTAGAACGGACTAGGGGAAAAGTACGCATACCGTTGTAATCGGGCGAGTTTCTACTTTCAGATGCAACAGAAATTTTGCGGATTGGTCAATCCGTTCGCGAGATATGGCAGTTTGGAAGTAAGAAACGCTTGAGAAACTCAAAATTTTCGCAGTTCTGATGCTCGAAAGGATTAACTAGAACGGCCTAGGGGAAAAGTACGCATACCGTTGTAATCGGGCGAGTTTCTACTTTCAGATGCAACAGAAATTTTGCGGATTGGTCAATCCGTTCGCGAGATATGGCAGTTTGGAGGTAAGAAACGCTTGAGAAACTCAAAATTTTCGCAGTTCTGATGCTCGAAACGAATAACTGGAGCGGCCTAGGGGAAAAGTACGCATACCGTTGTAATCGGGCGAGTTTCTACTTTCAGATGCATCAGAAATTTTGCGGATTGGTCAATCCGTTCGCGAGATATGGCAGTTTGGAGGTAAGAAACGGTTGAGAAACTCAAAATTTTCAAAGTTCTGATGCTCGAAACGAATAACTAGAACGGACTAGGGGAAAAGTACGGATACCGTTGTAAACGGGCGAGTTTCTACTTTCAGATGCAACAGAAATTTTGCGGATTGGTCAATCCGTTCGCGAGATATGGCAGTTTGGAGGTAAGAAACGCTTGAGATACTCAAAATTTTCGCATTTCTGATGCTCGAAACGAATAACTAGAACGGCCTAGGGGAAAAGTACGCATACCGTTGTAATCGGGCGAGTTTCTACTTTCAGATGCAACAGAAATTTTGCGGATTAGTCAATCCGTTCGCGAGATATGGCAGTTTGGAGGTAAGAATCGCTTGAGAAACTCAAAAATTTCGCAGTTCTCATGCTCGAAACGATTAACTACGACGGCCTAGGGGAAAATTACGAATACCGTTGTAATCGGGCGAGTTTCTACTTTCAAATGCAACAGAAATTTTGCGGATTGGTCAATCCGTTCGCGAGATATGGCAGTTTGGAGGTAAGAAACGCTTGAGAAACTCAAAATTTTCGCAGTTCTGATGCTCGACAAGCATAACTAGAACGGTCTAGGGGAAAAGTACGCATACCGTTGTAATCGAGCGAGTTTCTACTTTCAGATGCAACAGAAATTTTGCGGATTGGTCAATCCGTTCGCGAGATATGGCAGTCTGTAGGTAAGAAACGCTTGAGAAACTCAACATTTTCGCAATTCTGATGCTCGAAACGAATAACTAGAACGGCCTAGGGGAAAAGTACGCATACCTTTGTAATCGGACGAGTTTCTACTTTCAGATGCAACAGAAATTTTGCGGATTGGTCAATTCGTTCCCGAGATATGGCAGTTTGGAGGTAAGAAACGCTTGAGAAACTCAAAATTTTCGCAGTTCTGATGCTCGAAACGAATAACTAGAACGGACTAGGGGAAAAGTACGCATACCTTTGTAATCGGGCGAGTTTCTACTTTCAGATGCAACAGAAATTTTGCGGATTGGTCAATCCGTTCGCGAGATATGGCAGTTTGGAAGTAAGAAACGCTTGAGAAACTCAAAATTTTCGCAGTTCTGATGCTCGAAACGAATAACTAGAAGGGCCTAGGGGAAAAGTACGCATACCGTTGTAATCGGGCGAGTTTCTACTTTCAGATGCAACAGAAATTTTGCGGTTTAGTCAATCCGTTCGCGAGATATGGCAGTTTGGAGGTAAGAATCGCTTGAGAAACTCAAAATTTTCGCAGTTCTGAAACTCGACAAGCATAACTAGAACGGTCTAGGGGAAAAGTACGCATACCGTTGTAATCGGGCGAGTTTCTACTTTCAGATGCAACAGAAATTTTGCGGATTAGTCAATCCGTTCGCGAGATATGGCAGTTTGGAGGTAAGAAACGCTTGAGAAACTCAACATTTTCGCAGTTCTGATGCTCGAAACGAATAACTAGAACGGTCTAGGGGAAAGCTACTCATACCGTTGTAATCGGGCGAGTTTCTACTTTCAGATGCAACAGAAATTTTGCGGCTTAGTCAATCCGTTCGCGAGATATGGCAGTTTGGAGGTAAGAGACGCTTGAGAAACTCAAAATTTTCGCAGTTGTGATGCTCGAAACGAATAACTAGAACGGCCTAGGGGAAAAGTACGCATACCGTTGTAATCGGGCGAGCTTCTACTTTCAGATGCAACAGAAATTTTGCGGATTGGTCATTCCGTTCGCGAGATATGGCAGTTTGGAGGTAAGAAACGCTTGAGAAACTCAAAATTTTCGCAGTTCTGATGCTCGAAACGAATAACTAGAGCGGCCTAGGGGAAAAGTACGCATACCGTTGTAATCGGGCGAGTTTCTACTTTCAGATGCATCAGAAATTTTGCGGATTGGTCAATCCGTTCGCGAGATATGGCAGTTTGGAAGTAAGAAACGCTTGAGAAACTCAAAATTTTCGCAGTTCTGATGCTCGAAAGGATTAACTAGAACGGCCTAGGGGAAAAGTACGCATACCGTTGTAATCGGGCGAGTTTCTACTTTCAGATGCAACAGAAATTTTGCGGATTGGTCATTCCGTTCGCGAGATATGGCAGTTTGGAGGTAAGAAACGCTTGAGAAACTCAAAATTTTCGCAGTTCTGATGTTCGAAACGAATAACTAGAACGGACTAGGGGAAAAGTACGCATACCGTTGTAATCGGGCGAGTTTCTACTTTCAGATGCAACAGAAATTTTGCAGATTGGTCAATCCGTTCGCGAGATATGGCAGTTTGGAAGTAAGAAACGCTTGAGAAACTCAAAATTTTCGCAGTTCTGACGCTCGAAACGAATAACTAGAACTGCCTAGGGGAAAAGTACGCACACCGTTGTAATCGGGCGAGCTTCTACTTTCAGATGCAACAGAAATTTTGCGGATTGGTCAATCCATTCGCGAGATATGGCAGTTTGGAGGTAAGAAACGCTTGAGAAACACAAAATTTTCGCAGTTCTGATGCTCGAAACGAATAACTAGAACAGCATAGGGGAAAAGTACGCATACCGTTGTAATCGGGCGAGTTTCTACTTTCAGATGCATCAGAAATTTTGCGGATTGGTCAATCCGTTCGCGAGATATGGCAGTTTGGAAGTAAGAAACGCTTGAGAAACTCAAAATTTTCGCAGTTCTGATGCTCGAAAGGATAACTAGAACGGCCTAGGGGAAAAGTACGCATACCGTTGTAATCGGGCGAGTTTCTACTTTCAGATGCAACAGAAATTTTGCGGATTGGTCATTCCGTTCGCGAGATATGGCAGTTTGGAGGTAAGAAACGCTTGAGAAACTCAAAATTTTCGCAATTCTGATGCACGAAACGAATAACTAGAACGGACTAGGGGAAAAGTACGCATACAGTTGTAATCGGGCGAGTTTCTACTTTCAGAGGCAACAGAAATTTTGCAGATTGGTCAATCCGTTCGCGAGATATGGCAGTTTGGAAGTAAGAAACGCTTGAGAAACTCAAAATTTTCGCAGTTCTGACGCTCGAAACGAATAACTATAACGGCCTAGGGGAAAAGTACGCACACCGTTGTAATCGGGCGAGCTTCTACTTTCAGATGCAACAGAAATTTTGCGGATTGGTCAATCCATTCGCGAGATATGGCAGTTTGGAGGTAAGAAACGCTTGAGAAACTCAAAATTTTCGCAGTTCTGATGCTCGAAACGAATAACTAGAGCGGCCTAGGGGAAAAGTACGCATACCGTTGTAATCGGGCGAGTTTCTACTTTCAGATGCATCAGAAATTTTGCGGATTGGTCAATCCGTTCGCGAGATATGGCAGTTTGGAGGTAAGAAACGGTTGAGAAACTCAAAATTTTCAAAGTTCTGATGCTCGAAACGAATAACTAGAACGGACTAGGGGAAAAGTACGGATACCGTTGTAATCGGGCGAGTTTCTACTTTCAGATGCAACAGAAATTTTGCGGTTTAGTCAATCCGTTCGCGAGATATGGCAGTTTGGAGGTAAGAATCGCTTGAGAAACTCAAAATTTTCGCAGTTCTGAAACTCGACAAGCATAACTAGAACGGTCTAGGGGAAAAGTACGCATACCGTTGTAATCGGGCGAGTTTCTACTTTCAGATGCAACAGAAATTTTGCGGATTAGTCAATCCGTTCGCGAGATATGGCAGTTTGGAGGTAAGAAACGCTTGAGAAACTCAAAATTTTCGCAGTTCTGATGCTCGAAACGAATAACTAGAACGGTCTAGGGGAAAGCTACTCATACCGTTGTAATCGGGCGAGTTTCTACTTTCAGATGCAACAGAAATTTTGCGGCTTAGTCAATCCGTTCGCGAGATATGGCAGTTTGGAGGTAAGAAACGCTTGAGAAACTCAAAATTTTCGCAGTTGTGATGCTCGAAGCGAATAACTAGAACGGCCTAGGGGAACAGTACGCATACCGTTGTAATCGGGCGAGTTTCTACTTTCAGATGCAACAGAAATTTTGCGGATTGGTCAATCCGTTCGCGAGATATGGCAGTTTGGAGGTAAGAAACGCTTGAGAAACTCAAAATTTTCGCAGTTCTGATGCTCGAAACGAATAACTAGAGCGGCCTAGGGGAAAAGTACGCATACCGTTGTAATCGGGCGAGTTTCTACTTTCAGATGCAACAGAAATTTTGCGGCTTAGTCAATCCGTTCGCGAGATATGGCAGTTTGGAGGTAAGAAACGCTTGAGAAACTCAAAATTTTCGCAGTTCTGATGCTCGAAACGAATAACTAGAACGGCCTAGGGGAAAAGTACGCATACCGTTGTAATCGGGCGAGTTTCTACTTTCAGATGCAACAGAAATTTTGCGGATTAGTCAATCCGTTCGCGAGATATGGCAGTTTGGAGGTAAGAAACGCTTGAGAAACTCAAAATTTTCGCAGTTCTGATGCTCGAAACGAATAACTAGAACGGCCTAGGGGAAAAGTACGCATACCGTTGTAATCGGGCGAGTTTCTACTTTCAGATGCAACAGAAATTTTGCGGATTAGTCAATCCGTTCGCGAGATATGGCAGTTTGGAGGTAAGAAACGCTTGAGAAACTCAAAATTTTCGCAGCTCTGATGCTCGAAACGAATAACTAGAACGGTCTAGGGGAAAGCTACTCATACCGTTGTAATCGGGCGAGTTTCTACTATCAGATGCAACAGAAATTTTGCGGCTTAGTCAATCCGTTCGCGAGATATGGCAGTTTGGAGGTAAGAAACGCTTGAGAAACTCAAAATTTTCGCAGTTGTGATGCTCGAAACGAATAACTAGAACGGCCTAGGGGAAAAGTACGCATACCGTTGTAATCGGGCGTGTTTCTACTTTCAGATGCAACAGAAATTTTGCGGATTGGTCAATCCGTTCGCGAGATATGGCAGTTTGGAGGTAATAAACGCTTGAGAAACTCAAAATTTTCGCAGTTCTGATGCTCGAAACGAATAACCAGAACGGCCTAGGGGAAAAGTACGCATACCGTTGTAATGGGGCGAGTTTCTACTTTCAGATGCAACAGAAATTTTGCGGATTGGTCAATCCGTTCGCGAGATATGGCAGTTTGGAGGTAAGAAACGCTTGAGAAACTCAAAATTTTCGCAGTTCTGATGCTCGAAACGAATAACTAGAACGGCCTAGGGGAAATGTACGCATGCTGTTGTAATCGGGCGAGTTTCTACTTTCAGATGCAACAGAAATTTTGCGGATTAGTCAATCCGTTCGCGAGATATGGCAGTTTAGAGGTAAGAAACGCTTGAGAAACTCAAAATTTTCGCAGTTCTGATGCTCGACAAGCATAACTAGAACGGTCTAGGGGAAAAGTACGCATACCGTTGTAATCGGGCGAGTTTCTACTTTCAGATGCAACAGAAATTTTGGGGATTGGTCAATCCGTTCGCGAGATATGGCAGTTTGGAGGTAATAAACGCTTGAGAAACTCAAAATTTTCGCAGTTCTGATGCTCGAAACGAATAACTAGAACGGCCTAGGGGAAAAGTACGCATACCTTTGTAATCGGGCGAGTTTCTACTTTCAGATGCAACAGAAATTTTGCGGATTGGTCAATCCGTTCGCGAGATATGGCAGTTTGGAGGTAAGAAACGCTTGAGAAACTCAAAATTTTCGCAGTTCTGATGCTCGAAACGAATAACTAGAACGGCCTAGGGGAAAAGTACGCATGCCGTTGTAATCGGGCGAGTTTCTACTTTCAGATGCAACAGAAATTTTGCGGATTGGTCAATCCGTTCGCGAGATATGGCAGTTTTGAGGTAAGAAACGCTTGAGAAACTCAAAATTTTCGCAGTTCTGATGCTCGAAACGAATAACTAGAACGGAATAGGGGAAAAGTACGCATACCGTTGTAATCGGGCGAGTTTCTACTTTCAGATGCAACAGAAATTTTGCGGATTGGTCAATCCGTTCGCGAGATATGGCAGTTTGGAGGTAAGAAACGCTTGAGAAACTCAAAATTTTCGCAGTTCTGATGCTCGAAACGAATAACTAGAACGGCCTAGGGGAAAAGCACGCATACCGTTGTAATCGGGCGAGTTTCTACTTTCAGATGCAACAGAAATTTTGCGGATTAGTCAATCCGTTCGCGAGATATTGCAGTTTGGAGGTAAGAAACGCTTGAGAAACTCAAAATTTTCGCAGTTCTGATGCTCGACAAGCATAACTAGAACGGTCTAGGGGAAAAGTACGCATACCGTTGTAATCGGGCGAGTTTCTACTTTCAGATGCAACAGAAATTTTGCGGATTGGTCAATCCGTTCGCGAGATATGGCAGTTTGTAGGTAAGAAACGCTTGAGAAACTCAACATTTTCGCAGTTCAGATGCTCGAAACGAATAACTAGAACGGCCTAGGGGAAAAGTACGCATACCGTTGTAATCGGGCGAGTTTCTAGTTTCAGATGCAACAGAAATTTTGCGGATTAGTCAATCCGTTCGCGAGATATTGCAGTTTGGAGGTAAGAAACGCTTGAGAAACTCAAAATTTTCGCAGTTCTGATGCTCGACAAGCATAACTAGAACGGTCTAGGGGAAAAGTACGCATACCGTTGTAATCGGGCGAGTTTCTACCTTCAGATGCAACAGAAATTTTGCGGATTGGTCAATCCGTTCGCGAGATATGGCAGTTTGTAGGTAAGAAACGCTTGAGAAACTCAACATTTTCGCAGTTCAGATGCTCGAAACGAATAACTAGAACGGCCTAGGGGAAAAGTACGCATACCGTTGTAATCGGGCGAGTTTCTAGTTTCAGATGCAACAGAAATTTTGCGGATTAGTCAATCCGTTCGCGAGATATTGCAGTTTGGAGGTAAGAAACGCTTGAGAAACTCAAAATTTTCGCAGTTCTGATGCTCGACAAGCATAACTAGAACGGTCTAGGGGAAAAGTACGCATACCGTTGTAATCGGGCGACTTTCTACTTTCAGATGCAACAGAAATTTTGCGGATTGGTCAATCCGTTCGCGAGATGTGGCAGTTTGTAGGTAAGAAACGCTTGAGAAACTCAAAATTTTCGCAGTTCTGATGCTCAAAAGGAATAACTAGAACGGCCTAGGGGAATAGTACGCATACCGTTGTAATCGGGCGAGTTTCTACTTTCAGATGCAACAGAAATTTTGCGGCTTAGTCAATCCGTTCGCGAGATATGGCAGTTTGGAGGTAAGAGACGCTTGAGAAACTCAAAATTTTCGCAGTTCTGATGCTCGACAAGCATAACTAGAACGGTCTAGGGGAAAAGTACGCATACCGTTGTAATCGGGCGAGTTTCTACTTTCAGATGCAACAGAAATTTTGCGGATTAGTCAATCCGTTCGCGAGATATTGCAGTTTGGAGGTAAGAAACGCTTGAGAAACTCAAAATTTTCGCAGTTCTGATGCTCGACAAGCATAACTAGAACGGTCTAGGGGAAAAGTACGCATACCGTTGTAATCGGGCAACTTTCTACTTTCAGATGCAACAGAAATTTTGCGGATTGGTCAATCCGTTCGCGAGATGTGGCAGTTTGTAGGTAAGAAACGCTTGAGAAACTCAAAATTTTCGCAGTTCTAATGCTCAAAAGGAATAACTAGAACGGCCTAGGGGAAAAGTACGCATACCGTTGTAATCGGGCGAGTTTCAACTTTCAGATGCAACAGAAATTTTGCGGCTTAGTCAATCCGTTCGCGAGATATGGCAGTTTGGAGGTAAGAGACGCTTGAGAAACTCAAAATTTTCGCAGTTCTGATGCTCGACAAGCATAAGTAGAACGGTCTAGGGGAAAAGTACGCATACCGTTGTAATCGGGCGAGTTTCTACTTTCAGATGCAACAGAAATTTTGCGGATTAGTCAATCCGTTCGCGAGATATGGCAGTTTAGAGGTAAGAAACGCTTGAGAAACTCAAAATTTTCGCAGTTCTGATGCTCGACAAGCATAACTAGAACGGTCTAGGGGAAAAGTACGCATACCGTTGTAATCGGGCGAGTTTCTACTTTCAGATGCAACAGAAATTTTGCGGATTGGTCAATCCGTTCGCGAGATATGGCAGTTTGGAGGTAATAAACGCTTGAGAAACTCAAAATTTTCGCAGTTCTGATGCTCGAAACGAATAACCAGAACGGCCTAGGGGAAAAGTACGCATACCGTTGTAATCGGGCGAGTTTCTACTTTCAGATGCAACAGAAATTTTGCGGATTGGTCAATCCGTTCGCGAGATATGGCAGTTTGGAGGTAAGAAACGCTTGAGAAACTCAAAATTTTCGCAGTTCTGATGCTCGACAAGCATAACTAGAACGGTCTAGGGGAAAAGTACGCATACCGTTGTAATCGGGCGAGTTTCTACTTTCAGATGCAACAGAAATTTTGCGGATTGGTCAATCCGTTCGCGAGATATGGCAGTTTGGATGTAATAAACGCTTGAGAAACTCAAAATTTTCGCAGTTCTGATGCTCGAAACGAATAACTAGAACGGCCTAGGGGAAAAGTACGCATACCGTTGTAATCGGGCGAGTTTCTACTTTCAGATGCAACAGAAATTTTGCGGATTGGTCAATCCGTTCGCGAGATATGGCAGTTTGGAGGTAAGAAACGCTTGAGAAACTCAAAATTTTCGCAGTTCTGATGCTCGAAACGAATAACTAGAATCGCCTAGGGGAAAAGTACGCATACCGTTGTAATCGGGCGAGTTTCTACTTTCAGATGCAACAGAAATTTTGCGGATTAGTCAATCCGTTCGCGAGATATGGCAGTTTAGAGGTAAGATACGCTTGAGAAACTCAAAATTTTCGCAGTTCTGATGCTCGACAAGCATAACTAGAACGGTCTAGGGGAAAAGTACGCATACCGTTGTAATCGGGCGAGTTTCTACTTTCAGATGCAACAGAAATTTTGCGGATTGGTCAATCCGTTCGCGAGATATGGCAGTTTGGAGGTAATAAACGCTTGAGAAACTCAAAATTTTCGCAGTTCTGATGCTCGAAACGAATAACCAGAACGGCCTAGGGGAAAAGTACGCATACCGTTGTAATGGGGCGAGTTTCTACTTTCAGATGCAACAGAAATTTTGCGGATTGGTCAATCCGTTCGCGAGATATGGCAGTTTGGAGGTAAGAAACGCTTGAGAAACTCAAAATTTTCGCAGTTCTGATGCTCGAAACGAATAACTAGAACGGCCTAGGGGAAATGTACGCATGCCGTTGTAATCGGGCGAGTTTCTACTTTCAGATGCAACAGAAATTTTGCGGATTGATCAATCCGTTCGCGAGATATGGCAGTTTGGAGGTAAGAAACGCTTGAGAAACTCAAAATTTTCGCAGTTCTGATGCTCGAAACGAATAACTAGAACGGCCTAGGAGAAAAGTACGCACACCGTTGTAATCGGGCGAGTTTCTACTTTCAGATGCAACAGAAATTTTGCGGCTTAGTCAATCCGTTCGCGAGATATGGCAGTTTGGAGGTAAGAAACGCTCGAGAAACTCAAAATTTTCGCAGTTCTGATGCTCGACAAGCATAACTAGAACGGTCTAGGGGAAAAGTACGCATACCGTTGTAATCGGGCGAGTTTCTACTTTCAGATGCAACAGAAATTTTGCGGATTGGTCAATCCGTTCGCGAGATATGGCAGTTTGTAGGTAAGAAACGCTAGAGAAACTCAACATTTTCGCAGTTCAGATGCTCGAAACGAATAACTAGAACGGCCTAGGGGAAAAGTACGCATACCGTTGTAATCGGGCGAGTTTCTAGTTTCAGATGCAACAGAAATTTTGCGGATTAGTCAATCCGTTCGCGAGATATGGCAGTTTGGAGGTAAGAAACGCTTGAGAAACTCAAAATTTTCGCAGTTCTGATGCTCGAAACGAATAACTAGAACGGCCTAGGGGAAAAGTACGCACACCGTTGTAATCGGGCGAGTTTCTACTTTCAGATGCAACAGAAATTTTGCGGCTTAGTCAATCCGTTCGCGAGATATGGCAGTTTGGAGGTAAGAAACGCTCGAGAAACTCAAAATTTTCGCAGTTCTGATGCTCGACAAGCATAACTAGAACGGTCTAGGGGAAAAGTACGCATACCGTTGTAATCGGGCGAGTTTCTACTTTCAGATGCAACAGAAATTTTGCGGATTGGTCAATCCGTTCGCGAGATATGGCAGTTTGTAGGTAAGAAACGCTAGAGAAACTCAACATTTTCGCAGTTCAGATGCTCGAAACGAATAACTAGAACGGCCTAGGGGAAAAGTACGCATACCGTTGTAATCGGGCGAGTTTCTAGTTTCAGATGCAACAGAAATTTTGCGGATTAGTCAATCCGTTCGCGAGATATTGCAGTTTGGACGTAAGAAACGCTTGAGAAACTCAAAATTTTCGCAGTTCTGATGCTCGACAAGCATAACTAGAACGGTCTAGGGGAAAAGTACGCATACCGTTGTAATCGGGCGAGTTTCTACTTTCAGATGCAACAGAAATTTTGCGGATTAGTCAATCCGTTCGCGAGATATTGCAGTTTGGAGGTAAGAAACGCTTGAGAAACTCAAAATTTTCGCAGTTCTGATGCTCGACAAGCATAACTAGAACGGTCTAGGGGAAAAGTACGCATACCGTTGTAATCGGGCGACTTTCTACTTTCAGATGCAACAGAAATTTTGCGGATTGGTCAATCCGTTCGCGAGATGTGGCAGTTTGTAGGTAAGAAACGCTTGAGGAACTCAAAATTTTCGCAGTTCTGATGCTCAAAAGGAATAACTAGAACGGCCTAGGGGAAAAGTACGCATACCGTTGTAATCGGGCGAGTTTCAACTTTCAGATGCAACAGAAATTTTGCGGCTTAGTCAATCCGTTCGCGAGATATGGCAGTTTGGAGGTAAGAGACGCTTGAGAAACTCAAAATTTTCGCAGTTCTGATGCTCGACAAGCATAACTAGAACGGTCTAGGGGAAAAGTACGCATACCGTTGTAATCGGGCGAGTTTCTACTTTCAGATGCAACAGAAATTTTGCGGATTAGTCAATCCGTTCGCGAGATATTGCAGTTTGGAGGTAAGAAACGCTTGAGAAACTCAAAATTTTCGCAGTTCTGATGCTCGAAACGAATAACCAGAACGGTCTAGGGGAAAAGTACGCATACCGTTGTAATCGGGCGACTTTCTACTTTCAGATGCAACAGAAATTTTGCGGATTGGTCAATCCGTTCGCGAGATGTGGCAGTTTGTAGGTAAGAAACGCTTGAGAAACTCAAAATTTTCGCAGTTCTGATGCTCAAAAGGAATAACTAGAACGGCCTAGGGGAAAAGTACGCATACCGTTGTAATCGGGCGAGTTTCTACTTTCAGATGCAACAGAAATTTTGCGGCTTAGTCAATCCGTTCGCGAGATATGGCAGTTTGGATGTAAGAGACGCTTGAGAAACTCAAAATTTTCGCAGTTCTGATGCTCGACAAGCATAACTAGAACGGTCTAGGGGAAAAGTACGCATACCGTTGTAATCGGGCGAGTTTCTACTTTCAGATGCAACAGAAATTTTGCGGCTTAGTCAATCCGTTCGCGAGATATGGCAGTTTGGAGGTAAGAGACGCTTGAGAAACTCAAAATTTTCGCAGTTCTGATGCTCGACAAGCATAACTAGAACGGTCTAGGGGAAAAGTACGCATACCGTTGTAATCGGGCGAGTTTCTACTTTCAGATGCAACAGAAATTTTGCGGATTAGTCAATCCGTTCGCGAGATATTGCAGTTTGGAGGTAAGAAACGCTTGAGAAACTCAAAATTTTCGCAGTTCTGATGCTCGAAACGAATAACCAGAACGGTCTAGGGGAAAAGTACGCATACCGTTGTAATCGGGCGACTTTCTACTTTCAGATGCAACAGAAATTTTGCGGATTGGTCAATCCGTTCGCGAGATGTGGCAGTTTGTAGGTAAGAAACGCTTGAGAAACTCAAAATTTTCGCAGTTCTGATGCTCAAAAGGAATAACTAGAACGGCCTAGGGGAAAAGTACGCATACCGTTGTAATCGGGCGAGTTTCTACTTTCAGATGCAGCAGAAATTTTGCGGCTTAGTCAATCCGTTCGCGAGGTATGGCAGTTTGGAGGTAAGAGACGCTTGAGAAACTCAAAATTTTCGCAGTTCTGATGCTCGACAAGCATAACTAGAACGGTCTAGGGGAAAAGTACGCATACCGTTGTAATCGGGCGAGTTTCTACTTTCAGATGCAACAGAAATTTTGCGGATTAGTCAATCCGTTCGCGAGATATTGCAGTTTGGAGGTAAGAAACGCTTGAGAAACTCAAAATTTTCGCAGTTCTGATGCTCGACAAGCATAACTAGAACGGTCTAGGGGAAAAGTACGCATACCGTTGTAATCGGGCGACTTTCTACTTTCAGATGCAACAGAAATTTTGCGGATTGGTCAATCCGTTCGCGAGATGTGGCAGTTTGTAGGTAAGAAACGCTTGAGAAACTCAAAATTTTCGCAGTTCTGATGCTCAAAAGGAATAACTAGAACGGCCTAGGGGAAAAGTACGCATACCTTTGTAATCGGGCGAGTTTCAACTTTCAGATGCAACAGAAATTTTGCGGCTTAGTCAATCCGTTCGCGAGATATGGCAGTTTGGAGGTAAGAGACGCTTGAGAAACTCAAAATTTTCGCAGTTCTGATGCTCGACAAGCATAAGTAGAACGGTCTAGGGGAAAAGTACGCATACCGTTGTAATCGGGCGAGTTTCTACTTTCAGATGCAACAGAAATTTTGCGGATTGGTCAATCCGTTCGCGAGATATTGCAGTTTGGAGGTAAGAAACGCTTGAGAAACTCAAAATTTTCGCAGTTCTGATGCTCGACAAGCATAACTAGAACGGTCTAGGGGAAAAGCACGCATACCGTTGTAATCGGGCGACTTTCTACTTTCAGATGCAACAGAAATTTTGCGGATTGGTCAATCCGTTCGCGAGATGTGGCAGTTTGTAGGTAAGAAACGCTTGAGAAACTCAAAATTTTCGCAGTTCTGATGCTCAAAAGGAATAACTAGAACGGCCTAGGGGAAAAGTACGCATACCGTTGTAATGGGGCGAGTTTCTACTTTCAGATGCAACAGAAATTTTGCGGATTAGTCTATCCGTTCGCGAGATATTGCAGTTTGGAGGTAAGAAACGCTTGAGAAACTCAAAATTTTCGCAGTTCTGATGCTCGACAAGCATAACTAGAACGGTCTAGGGGAAAAGTACGCATACCGTTGTAATCGGGCGACTTTCTACTTTCAGATGCAACAGAAATTTTTCGGATTGGTCAATCCGTTCGCGAGATGTGGCAGTTTGTAGGTAAGAAACGCTTGAGAAACTCAAAATTTTCGCAGTTCTGATGCTCAAAAGGAATAACTAGAACGGCCTAGGGGAAAAGTACGCATACCGTTGTAATCGGGCGAGTTTCAACTTTCAGATGCAACAGAAATTTTGCGGCTTAGTCAATCCGTTCGCGAGATATGGCAGTTTGGAGGTAAGAGACGCTTGAGAAACTCAAAATTTTCGCAGTTCTGATGCTCGACAAGCATAAGTAGAACGGTCTAGGGGAAAAGTACGCATACCGTTGTAATCGGGCGAGTTTCTACTTTCAGATGCAACAGAAATTTTGCGGATTGGTCAATCCGTTCGCGAGATATTGCAGTTTGGAGGTAAGAAACGCTTGAGAAACTCAAAATTTTCGCAGTTCTGATGCTCGACAAGCATAACTAGAACGGTCTAGGGGAAAAGCACGCATACCGTTGTAATCGGGCGACTTTCAACTTTCAGATGCAACAGAAATTTTGCGGATTGGTCAATCCGTTCGCGAGATATGGCAGTTTGGAGGTAAGAAACGCTTGAGAAACTCAAAATTTTCGCAGTTCTGATGCTCGAAACGAATAACTAGAACGGACTAGGGGAAAAGTACGCATACCGTTGTAATCGGGCGAGTTTCTACTTTCAGATGCAACAGAAATTTTGCGGATTGGTCAATCCGTTCGCGAGATATGGCAGTTTGGAGGTAAGAAACGCTTGAGAAACTCAAAATTTTCGCAGTTCTGATGCTCGAAACGAATAACTAGAACGGCCTAGGGGAAAAGCACGCATACCGTTGTAATCGGGCCAGTTTCTACTTTCAGATGCAACAGAAATTTTGCGGATTGGTCAATCCGTTCGCGAGATATGGCAGTTTGTAGGTAAGAAACGCTTGAGAAACTCAACATTTTCGCAGTTCAGATGCTCGAAACGAATAACTAGAACGGCCTAGGGGAAAAGTACGCATACCGTTGTAATCGGGCGAGTTTCTAGTTTCAGATGCAACAGAAATTTTGCGGATTAGTCAATCCGTTCGCGAGATATTGCAGTTTGGAGGTAAGAAACGCTTGAGAAACTCAAAATTTTCGCAGTTCTGATGCTCGACAAGCATAACTAGAACGGTCTAGGGGAAAAGTACGCATACCGTTGTAATCGGGCGACTTTCTACTTTCAGATGCAACAGAAATTTTGCGGATTGGTCAATCCGTTCGCGAGATGTGGCAGTTTGTAGGTAAGAAACGCTTGAGAAACTCAAAATTTTCGCAGTTCTGATGCTCAAAAGGAATAACTAGAACGGCCTAGGGGAAAAGTACGCATACCGTTGTAATCGGGCGAGTTTCAACTTTCAGATGCAACAGAAATTTTGCGGCTTAGTCAATCCGTTCGCGAGATATGGCAGTTTGGAGGTAAGAGACGCTTGAGAAACTCAAAATTTTCGCAGTTCTGATGCTCGACAAGCATAACTAGAACGGTCTAGGGGAAAAGTACGCATACCGTTGTAATCGGGCGAGTTTCTACTTTCAGATGCAACAGAAATTTTGCGGATTAGTCAATCCGTTCGCGAGATATTGCAGTTTGGAGGTAAGAAACGCTTGAGAAACTCAAAATTTTCGCAGTTCTGATGCTCGAAACGAATAACCAGAACGGTCTAGGGGAAAAGTACGCATACCGTTGTAATCGGGCGACTTTCTACTTTCAGATGCAACAGAAATTTTGCGGATTGGTCAATCCGTTCGCGAGATGTGGCAGTTTGTAGGTAAGAAACGCTTGAGAAACTCAAAATTTTCGCAGTTCTGATGCTCAAAAGGAATAACTAGAACGGCCTAGGGGAAAAGTACGCATACCGTTGTAATCGGGCGAGTTTCTACTTTCAGATGCAACAGAAATTTTGCGGCTTAGTCAATCCGTTCGCGAGATATGGCGGTTTGGATGTAAGAGACGCTTGAGAAACTCAAAATTTTCGCAGTTCTGATGCTCGACAAGCATAACTAGAACGGTCTAGGGGAAAAGTACGCATACCGTTGTAATCGGGCGAGTTTCTACTTTCAGATGCAACAGAAATTTTGCGGCTTAGTCAATCCGTTCGCGAGATATGGCAGTTTGGAGGTAAGAGACGCTTGAGAAACTCAAAATTTTCGCAGTTCTGATGCTCGACAAGCATAACTAGAACGGTCTAGGGGAAAAGTACGCATACCGTTGTAATCGGGCGAGTTTCTACTTTCAGATGCAACAGAAATTTTGCGGATTAGTCAATCTGTTCGCGAGATATTGCAGTTTGGAGGTAAGAAACGCTTGAGAAACTCAAAATTTTCGCAGTTCTGATGCTCGAAACGAATAACCAGAACGGTCTAGGGGAAAAGTACGCATACCGTTGTAATCGGGCGACTTTCTACTTTCAGATGCAACAGAAATTTTGCGGATTGGTCAATCCGTTCGCGAGATGTGGCAGTTTGTAGGTAAGAAACGCTTGAGAAACTCAAAATTTTCGCAGTTCTGATGCTCAAAAGGAATAACTAGAACGGCCTAGGGGAAAAGTACGCATACCGTTGTAATCGGGCGAGTTTCTACTTTCAGATGCAACAGAAATTTTGCGGCTTAGTCAATCCGTTCGCGAGGTATGGCAGTTTGGAGGTAAGAGACGCTTGAGAAACTCAAAATTTTCGCAGTTCTGATGCTCGACAAGCATAACTAGAACGGTCTAGGGGAAAAGTACGCATACCGTTGTAATCGGGCGAGTTTCTACTTTCAGATGCAACAGAAATTTTGCGGATTAGTCAATCCGTTCGCGAGATATTGCAGTTTGGAGGTAAGAAACGCTTG
The DNA here is from genome assembly GCF_051014685.1 of Ptiloglossa arizonensis. NCBI lineage: Eukaryota > Metazoa > Arthropoda > Insecta > Hymenoptera > Colletidae > Ptiloglossa > Ptiloglossa arizonensis. Next base: position 202,618 of record NW_027478933.1, read on the forward strand.
AGAAACTCAAAATTTTCGCAGTTCTGATGCTCGACAAGCATAACTAGAACGGTCTAGGGGAAAAGTACGCATACCGTTGTAATCGGGCGACTTTCTACTTTCAGATGCAACAGAAATTTTGCGGATTGGTCAATCCGTTCGCGAGATGTGGCAGTTTGTAGGTAAGAAACGCTTGAGAAACTCAAAATTTTCGCAGTTCTGATGCTCAAAAGGAATAACTAGAACGGCCTAGGGGAAAAGTACGCATACCGTTGTAATCGGGCGAGTTTCAACTTTCAGATGCAACAGAAATTTTGCGGCTTAGTCAATCCGTTCGCGAGATATGGCAGTTTGGAGGTAAGAGACGCTTGAGAAACTCAAAATTTTCGCAGTTCTGATGCTCGACAAGCATAAGTAGAACGGTCTAGGGGAAAAGTACGCATACCGTTGTAATCGGGCGAGTTTCTACTTTCAGATGCAACAGAAATTTTGCGGATTGGTCAATCCGTTCGCGAGATATTGCAGTTTGGAGGTAAGAAACGCTTGAGAAACTCAAAATTTTCGCAGTTCTGATGCTCGACAAGCATAACTAGAACGGTCTAGGGGAAAAGCACGCATACCGTTGTAATCGGGCGACTTTCTACTTTCAGATGCAACAGAAATTTTGCGGATTGGTCAATCCGTTCGCGAGATATGGCAGTTTGGAGGTAAGAAACGCTTGAGAAACTCAAAATTTTCGCAGTTCTGATGCTCGAAACGAATAACTAGAACGGTCTAGGGGAAAAGTACGCATACCGTTGTAATCGGGCGAGTTTCTACTTTCAGATGCAACAGAAATTTTGCGGATTGGTCAATCCGTTCGCGAGATATTGCAGTTTGGAGGTAAGAAACGCTTGAGAAACTCAAAATTTTCGCAGTTCTGATGCTCGACAAGCATAACTAGAACGGTCTAGGGGAAAAGTACGCATACCGTTGTAATCGGGCGAGTTTCAACTTTCAGATGCAACAGAAATTTTGCGGCTTAGTCAATCCGTTCGCGAGATATGGCAGTTTGGAGGTAAGAGACGCTTGAGAAACTCAAAATTTTCGCAGTTCTGATGCTCGACAAGCATAAGTAGAACGGTCTAGGGGAAAAGTACGCATACCGTTGTAATCGGGCGAGTTTCTACTTTCAGATGCAACAGAAATTTTGCGGATTGGTCAATCCGTTCGCGAGATATTGCAGTTTGGAGGTAAGAAACGCTTGAGAAACTCAAAATTTTCGCAGTTCTGATGCTCGACAAGCATAACTAGAACGGTCTAGGGGAAAAGCACGCATACCGTTGTAATCGGGCGACTTTCTACTTTCAGATGCAACAGAAATTTTGCGGATTGGTCAATCCGTTCGCGAGATATGGCAGTTTGGAGGTAAGAAACGCTTGAGAAACTCAAAATTTTCGCAGTTCTGATGCTCGAAACGAATAACTAGAACGGACAAGGGGAAAAGTACGCATACCGTTGTAATCGGGCGAGTTTCTACTTTCAGATGCAACAGAAATTTTGCGGATTGGTCAATCCGTTCGCGAGATATGGCAGTTTGGAGGTAAGAAACGCTTGAGAAACTCAAAATTTTCGCAGTTCTGATGCTCGAAACGAATAACTAGAACGGCCTAGGGGAAAAGCACGCATACCGTTGTAATCGGGCGAGTTTCTACTTTCAGATGCAACAGAAATTTTGCGGATTAGTCAATCCGTTCGCGAGATATTGCAGTTTGGAGGTAAGAAACGCTTGCGAAACTCAAAATTTTCGCAGTTCTGATGCTCGACAAGCATAACTAGAACGGTCTAGGGGAAAAGTACGCATACCGTTGTAATCGGGCGAGTTTCTACTTTCAGATGCAACAGAAATTTTGCGGATTGGTCAATCCGTTCGCGAGATATGGCAGTTTGTAGGTAAGAAACGCTTGAGAAACTCAACATTTTCGCAGTTCAGATGCTCGAAACGAATAACTAGAACGGCCTAGGGGAAAAGTACGCATACCGTTGTAATCGGGCGAGTTTCTAGTTTCAGATGCAACAGAAATTTTGCGGATTAGTCAATCCGTTCGCGAGATATTGCAGTTTGGAGGTAAGAAACGCTTGAGAAACTCAAAATTTTCGCAGTTCTGATGCTCGACAAGCATAACTAGAACGGTCTAGGGGAAAAGTACGCATACCGTTGTAATCGGGCGACTTTCTACTTTCAGATGCAACAGAAATTTTGCGGATTGGTCAATCCGTTCGCGAGATGTGGCAGTTTGTAGGTAAGAAACGCTTGAGAAACTCAAAATTTTCGCAGTTCTGATGCTCAAAAGGAATAACTAGAACGGCCTAGGGGAAAAGTACGCATACCGTTGTAATCGGGCGAGTTTCTACTTTCAGATGCAACAGAAATTTTGCGGCTTAGTCAATCCGTTCGCGAGATATGGCAGTTTGGAGGTAAGAGACGCTTGAGAAACTCAAAATTTTCGCAGTTCTGATGCTCGACAAGCATAACTAGAACGGTCTAGGGGAAAAGTACGCATACCGTTGTAATCGGGCGAGTTTCTACTTTCAGATGCAACAGAAATTTTGCGGATTAGTCAATCCGTTCGCGAGATATTGCAGTTTGGAGGTAAGAAACGCTTGAGAAACTCAAAATTTTCGCAGTTCTGATGCTCGACAAGCATAACTAGAACGGTCTAGGGGAAAAGTACGCATACCGTTGTAATCGGGCGACTTTCTACTTTCAGATGCAACAGAAATTTTGCGGATTGGTCAATCCGTACGCGAGATGTGGCAGTTTGTAGGTAAGAAACGCTTGAGAAACTCAAAATTTTCGCAGTTCTGATGCTCAAAAGGAATAACTAGAACGGCCTAGGGGAAAAGTACGCATACCGTTGTAATCGGGCGAGTTTCAACTTTCAGATGCAACAGAAATTTTGCGGCTTAGTCAATCCGTTCGCGAGATATGGCAGTTTGGAGGTAAGAGACGCTTGAGAAACTCAAAATTTTCGCAGTTCTGATGCTCGACAAGCATAACTAGAACGGTCTAGGGGAAAAGTACGCATACCGTTGTAATCGGGCGAGTTTCTACTTTCAGATGCAACAGAAATTTTGCGGATTAGTCAATCCGTTCGCGAGATATTGCAGTTTGGAGGTAAGAAACGCTTGAGAAACTCAAAATTTTCGCAGTTCTGATGCTCGAAACGAATAACCAGAACGGTCTAGGGGAAAAGTACGCATACCGTTGTAATCGGGCGACTTTCTACTTTCAGATGCAACAGAAATTTTGCGGATTGGTCAATCCGTTCGCGAGATGTGGCAGTTTGTAGGTAAGAAACGCTTGAGAAACTCAAAATTTTCGCAGTTCTGATGCTCAAAAGGAATAACTAGAACGGCCTAGGGGAAAAGTACGCATACCGTTGTAATCGGGCGAGTTTCTACTTTCAGATGCAACAGAAATTTTGCGGCTTAGTCAATCCGTTCGCGAGATATGGCAGTTTGGATGTAAGAGACGCTTGAGAAACTCAAAATTTTCGCAGTTCTGATGCTCGACAAGCATAAGTAGAACGGTCTAGGGGAAAAGTACGCATACCGTTGTAATCGGGCGAGTTTCTACTTTCAGATGCAACAGAAATTTTGCGGATTGGTCAATCCGTTCGCGAGATATTGCAGTTTGGAGGTAAGAAACGCTTGAGAAACTCAAAATTTTCGCAGTTCTGATGCTCGACAAGCATAACTAGAACGGTCTAGGGGAAAAGCACGCATACCGTTGTAATCGGGCGACTTTCAACTTTCAGATGCAACAGAAATTTTGCGGATTGGTCAATCCGTTCGCGAGATATGGCAGTTTGGAGGTAAGAAACGCTTGAGAAACTCAAAATTTTCGCAGTTCTGATGCTCGAAACGAATAACTAGAACGGACTAGGGGAAAAGTACGCATACCGTTGTAATCGGGCGAGTTTCTACTTTCAGATGCAACAGAAATTTTGCGGATTGGTCAATCCGTTCGCGAGATATGGCAGTTTGGAGGTAAGAAACGCTTGAGAAACTCAAAATTTTCGCAGTTCTGATGCTCGAAACGAATAACTAGAACGGCCTAGGGGAAAAGCACGCATACCGTTGTAATCGGGCGAGTTTCTACTTTCAGATGCAACAGAAATTTTGCGGATTAGTCAATCCGTTCGCGAGATATTGCAGTTTGGAGGTAAGAAACGCTTGAGAAACTCAAAATTTTCGCAGTTCTGATGCTCGACAAGCATAACTAGAACGGTCTAGGGGAAAAGTACGCATACCGTTGTAATCGGGCGAGTTTCTACTTTCAGATGCAACAGAAATTTTGCGGATTGGTCAATCCGTTCGCGAGATATGGCAGTTTGTAGGTAAGAAACGCTTGAGAAACTCAACATTTTCGCAGTTCAGATGCTCGAAACGAATAACTAGAACGGCCTAGGGGAAAAGTACGCATACCGTTGTAATCGGGCGAGTTTCTAGTTTCAGATGCAACAGAAATTTTGCGGATTAGTCAATCCGTTCGCGAGATATTGCAGTTTGGAGGTAAGAAACGCTTGAGAAACTCAAAATTTTCGCAGTTCTGATGCTCGACAAGCATAACTAGAACGGTCTAGGGGAAAAGTACGCATACCGTTGTAATCGGGCGACTTTCTACTTTCAGATGCAACAGAAATTTTGCGGATTGGTCAATCCGTTCGCGAGATGTGGCAGTTTGTAGGTAAGAAACGCTTGAGAAACTCAAAATTTTCGCAGTTCTGATGCTCAAAAGGAATAACTAGAACGGCCTAGGGGAAAAGTACGCATACCGTTGTAATCGGGCGAGTTTCTACTTTCAGATGCAACAGAAATTTTGCGGCTTAGTCAATCCGTTCGCGAGATATGGCAGTTTGGATGTAAGAGACGCTTGAGAAACTCAAAATTTTCGCAGTTCTGATGCTCGACAAGCATAACTAGAACGGTCTAGGGGAAAAGTACGCATACCGTTGTAATCGGGCGAGTTTCTACTTTCAGATGCAACAGAAATTTTGCGGCTTAGTCAATCCGTTCGCGAGATATGGCAGTTTGGAGGTAAGAGACGCTTGAGAAACTCAAAATTTTCGCAGTTCTGATGCTCGACAAGCATAACTAGAACGGTCTAGGGGAAAAGTACGCATACCGTTGTAATCGGGCGAGTTTCTACTTTCAGATGCAACAGAAATTTTGCGGATTAGTCAATCCGTTCGCGAGATATTGCAGTTTGGATGTAAGAAACGCTTGAGAAACTCAAAATTTTCGCAGTTCTGATGCTCGAAACGAATAACCAGAACGGTCTAGGGGAAAAGTACGCATACCGTTGTAATCGGGCGAGTTTCTACTTTCAGATGCAACAGAAATTTTGCGGATTGGTCAATCCGTTCGCGAGATATGGCAGTTTGGAGGTAAGAAACGCTTGAGAAACTCAAAATTTTCGCAGTTCTGATGCTCGAAACGAATAACTAGAACGGCCTAGGGGAAAAGCACGCATACCGTTGTAATCGGGCGAGTTTCTACTTTCAGATGCAACAGAAATTTTGCGGATTAGTCAATCCGTTCGCGAGATATTGCAGTTTGGAGGTAAGAAACGGTTGAGAAACTCAAAATTTTCGCAGTTCTGATGCTCGACAAGCATAACTAGAACGGTCTAGGGGAAAAGTACGCATACCGTTGTAATCGGGCGACTTTCTACTTTCAGATGCAACAGAAATTTTGCGGATTGGTCAATCCGTTCGCGAGATGTGGCAGTTTGTAGGTAAGAAACGCTTGAGAAACTCAAAATTTTCGCAGTTCTGATGCTCAAAAGGAATAACTAGAACGGCCTAGGGGAAAAGTACGCATACCGTTGTAATCGGGCGAGTTTCTACTTTCAGATGCAACAGAAATTTTGCGGCTTAGTCAATCCGTTCACGAGATATGGCAGTTTGGATGTAAGAGACGCTTGAGAAACTCAAAATTTTCGCAGTTCTGATGCTCGACAAGCATAACTAGAACGGTCTAGGGGAAAAGTACGCATACCGTTGTAATCGGGCGAGTTTCTACTTTCAGATGCAACAGAAATTTTGCGGCTTAGTCAATCCGTTCGCGAGATATGGCAGTTTGGAGGTAAGAGACGCTTGAGAAACTCAAAATTTTCGCAGTTCTGATGCTCGACAAGCATAACTAGAACGGTCTAGGGGAAAAGTACGCATACCGTTGTAATCGGGCGAGTTTCTACTTTCAGATGCAACAGAAATTTTGCGGATTAGTCAATCCGTTCGCGAGATATTGCAGTTTGGATGTAAGAAACGCTTGAGAAACTCAAAATTTTCGCAGTTCTGATGCTCGAAACGAATAACCAGAACGGTCTAGGGGAAAAGTACGCATACCGTTGTAATCGGGCGACTTTCTACTTTCAGATGCAACAGAAATTTTGCGGATTGGTCAATCCGTTCGCGAGATGTGGCAGTTTGTAGGTAAGAAACGCTTGAGAAACTCAAAATTTTCGCAGTTCTGATGCTCAAAAGGAATAACTAGAACGGCCTAGGGGAAAAGTACGCATACCGTTGTAATCGGGCGAGTTTCTACTTTCAGATGCAACAGAAATTTTGCGGCTTAGTCAATCCGTTCGCGAGGTATGGCAGTTTGGAGGTAAGAGACGCTTGAGAAACTCAAAATTTTCGCAGTTCTGATGCTCGACAAGCATAACTAGAACGGTCTAGGGGAAAAGTACGCATACCGTTGTAATCGGGCGAGTTTCTACTTTCAGATGCAACAGAAATTTTGCGGATTAGTCAATCCGTTCGCGAGATATTGCAGTTTGGAGGTAAGAAACGCTTGAGAAACTCAAAATTTTCGCAGTTCTGATGATCGACAAGCATAACTAGAACGGTCTAGGGGAAAAGTACGCATACCGTTGTAATCGGGCGACTTTCTACTTTCAGATGCAACAGAAATTTTGCGGATTGGTCAATCCGTTCGCGAGATGTGGCAGTTTGTAGGTAAGAAACGCTTGAGAAACTCAAAATTTTCGCAGTTCTGATGCTCAAAAGGAATAACTAGAACGGCCTAGGGGAAAAGTACGCATACCGTTGTAATCGGGCGAGTTTCAACTTTCAGATGCAACAGAAATTTTGCGGCTTAGTCAATCCGTTCGCGAGATATGGCAGTTTGGAGGTAAGAGACGCTTGAGAAACTCAAAATTTTCGCTGTTCTGATGCTCGACAAGCATAAGTAGAACGGTCTAGGGGAAAAGTACGCATACCGTTGTAATCGGGCGAGTTTCTACTTTCAGATGCAACAGAAATTTTGCGGATTGGTCAATCCGTTCGCGAGATATTGCAGTTTGGAGGTAAGAAACGCTTGAGAAACTCAAAATTTTCGCAGTTCTGATGCTCGACAAGCATAACTAGAACGGTCTAGGGGAAAAGCACGCATACCGTTGTAATCGGGCGACTTTCTACTTTCAGATGCAACAGAAATTTTGCGGATTGGTCAATCCGTTCGCGAGATATGGCAGTTTGGAGGTAAGAAACGCTTGAGAAACTCAAAATTTTCGCAGTTCTGATGCTCGAAACGAATAACTAGAACGGACAAGGGGAAAAGTACGCATACCGTTGTAATCGGGCGAGTTTCTACTTTCAGATGCAACAGAAATTTTGCGGATTGGTCAATCCGTTCGCGAGATATGGCAGTTTGGAGGTAAGAAACGCTTGAGAAACTCAAAATTTTCGCAGTTCTGATGCTCGAAACGAATAACTAGAACGGCCTAGGGGAAAAGCACGCATACCGTTGTAATCGGGCGAGTTTCTACTTTCAGATGCAACAGAAATTTTGCGGATTAGTCAATCCGTTCGCGAGATATTGCAGTTTGGAGGTAAGAAACGCTTGAGAAACTCAAAATTTTCGCAGTTCTGATGCTCGACAAGCATAACTAGAACGGTCTAGGGGAAAAGTACGCATACCGTTGTAATCGGGCGAGTTTCTACTTTCAGATGCAACAGAAATTTTGCGGATTGGTCAATCCGTTCGCGAGATATGGCAGTTTGTAGGTAAGAAACGCTTGAGAAACTCAACATTTTCGCAGTTCAGATGCTCGAAACGAATAACTAGAACGGCCTAGGGGAAAAGTACGCATACCGTTGTAATCGGGCGAGTTTCTAGTTTCAGATGCAACAGAAATTTTGCGGATTAGTCAATCCGTTCGCGAGATATTGCAGTTTGGAGGTAAGAAACGCTTGAGAAACTCAAAATTTTCGCAGTTCTGATGCTCGACAAGCATAACTAGAACGGTCTAGGGGAAAAGTACGCATACCGTTGTAATCGGGCGACTTTCTACTTTCAGATGCAACAGAAATTTTGCGGATTGGTCAATCCGTTCGCGAGATGTGGCAGTTTGTAGGTAAGAAACGCTTGAGAAACTCAAAATTTTCGCAGTTCTGATGCTCGAAACGAATAACTAGAACGGCCTAGGGGAAAAGCACGCATACCGTTGTAATCGGGCGAGTTTCTACTTTCAGATGCAACAGAAATTTTGCGGATTAGTCAATCCGTTCGCGAGATATTGCAGTTTGGAGGTAAGAAACGCTTGAGAAACTCAAAATTTTCGCAGTTCTGATGCTCGACAAGCATAACTAGAACGGTCTAGGGGAAAAGTACGCATACCGTTGTAATCGGGCGAGTTTCTACTTTCAGATGCAACAGAAATTTTGCGGATTGGTCAATCCGTTCGCGAGATATGGCAGTTTGTAGGTAAGAAACGCTTGAGAAACTCAACATTTTCGCAGTTCAGATGCTCGAAACGAATAACTAGAACGGCCTAGGGGAAAAGTACGCATACCGTTGTAATCGGGCGAGTTTCTAGTTTCAGATGCAACAGAAATTTTGCGGATTAGTCAATCCGTTCGCGAGATATTGCAGTTTGGAGGTAAGAAACGCTTGAGAAACTCAAAATTTTCGCAGTTCTGATGCTCGACAAGCATAACTAGAACGGTCTAGGGGAAAAGTACGCATACCGTTGTAATCGGGCGACTTTCTACTTTCAGATGCAACAGAAATTTTGCGGATTGGTCAATCCGTTCGCGAGATGTGGCAGTTTGTAGGTAAGAAACGCTTGAGAAACTCAAAATTTTCGCAGTTCTGATGCTCAAAAGGAATAACTAGAACGGCCTAGGGGAAAAGTACGCATACCGTTGTAATCGGGCGAGTTTCTACTTTCAGATGCAACAGAAATTTTGCGGCTTAGTCAATCCGTTCGCGAGATATGGCAGTTTGGAGGTAAGAGACGCTTGAGAAACTCAAAATTTTCGCAGTTCTGATGCTCGACAAGCATAACTAGAACGGTCTAGGGGAAAAGTACGCATACCGTTGTAATCGGGCGAGTTTCTACTTTCAGATGCAACAGAAATTTTGCGGATTAGTCAATCCGTTCGCGAGATATTGCAGTTTGGAGGTAAGAAACGCTTGAGAAACTCAAAATTTTCGCAGTTCTGATGCTCGACAAGCATAACTAGAACGGTCTAGGGGAAAAGTACGCATACCGTTGTAATCGGGCGACTTTCTACTTTCAGATGCAACAGAAATTTTGCGGATTGGTCAATCCGTTCGCGAGATGTGGCAGTTTGTAGGTAAGAAACGCTTGAGAAACTCAAAATTTTCGCAGTTCTGATGCTCAAAAGGAATAACTAGAACGGCCTAGGGGAAAAGTACGCATACCGTTGTAATCGGGCGAGTTTCAACTTTCAGATGCAACAGAAATTTTGCGGCTTAGTCAATCCGTTCGCGAGATATGGCAGTTTGGAGGTAAGAGACGCTTGAGAAACTCAAAATTTTCGCAGTTCTGATGCTCGACAAGCATAACTAGAACGGTCTAGGGGAAAAGTACGCATACCGTTGTAATCGGGCGAGTTTCTACTTTCAGATGCAACAGAAATTTTGCGGATTAGTCAATCCGTTCGCGAGATATTGCAGTTTGGAGGTAAGAAACGCTTGAGAAACTCAAAATTTTCGCAGTTCTGATGCTCGAAACGAATAACCAGAACGGTCTAGGGGAAAAGTACGCATACCGTTGTAATCGGGCGACTTTCTACTTTCAGATGCAATAGAAATTTTGCGGATTGGTCAATCCGTTCGCGAGATGTGGCAGTTTGTAGGTAAGAAACGCTTGAGAAACTCAAAATTTTCGCAGTTCTGATGCTCAAAAGGAATAACTAGAACGGCCTAGGGGAAAAGTACGCATACCGTTGTAATCGGGCGAGTTTCTACTTTCAGATGCAACAGAAATTTTGCGGCTTAGTCAATCCGTTCGCGAGATATGGCAGTTTGGATGTAAGAGACGCTTGAGAAACTCAAAATTTTCGCAGTTCTGATGCTCGACAAGCATAACTAGAACGGTCTAGGGGAAAAGTACGCATACCGTTGTAATCGGGCGAGTTTCTACTTTCAGATGCAACAGAAATTTTGCGGATTAGTCAATCCGTTCGCGAGATATTGCAGTTTGGAGGTAAGAAACGCTTGAGAAACTCAAAATTTTCGCAGTTCTGATGCTCGACAAGCATAACTAGAACGGTCTAGGGGAAAAGTACGCATACCGTTGTAATCGGGCGACTTTCTACTTTCAGATGCAACAGAAATTTTGCGGATTGGTCAATCCGTTCGCGAGATGTGGCAGTTTGTAGGTAAGAAACGCTTGAGAAACTCAAAATTTTCGCAGTTCTGATGCTCAAAAGGAATAACTAGAACGGCCTAGGGGAAAAGTACGCATACCGTTGTAATCGGGCGAGTTTCAACTTTCAGATGCAACAGAAATTTTGCGGCTTAGTCAATCCGTTCGCGAGATATGGCAGTTTGGAGGTAAGAGACGCTTGAGAAACTCAAAATTTTCGCAGTTCTGATGCTCGACAAGCATAAGTAGAACGGTCTAGGGGAAAAGTACGCATACCGTTGTAATCGGGCGAGTTTCTACTTTCAGATGCAACAGAAATTTTGCGGATTAGTCAATCCGTTCGCGAGATATGGCAGTTTAGAGGTAAGAAACGCTTGAGAAACTCAAAATTTTCGCAGTTCTGATGCTCGACAAGCATAACTAGAACGGTCTAGGGGAAAAGTACGCATACCGTTGTAATCGGGCGAGTTTCTACTTTCAGATGCAACAGAAATTTTGCGGATTGGTCAATCCGTTCGCGAGATATGGCAGTTTGGAGGTAATAAACGCTTGAGAAACTCAAAATTTTCGCAGTTCTGATGCTCGAAACGAATAACCAGAACGGCCTAGGGGAAAAGTACGCATACCGTTGTAATCGGGCGAGTTTCTACTTTCAGATGCAACAGAAATTTTGCGGATTGGTCAATCCGTTCGCGAGATATGGCAGTTTGGAGGTAAGAAACGCTTGAGAAACTCAAAATTTTCGCAGTTCTGATGCTCGACAAGCATAACTAGAACGGTCTAGGGGAAAAGTACGCATACCGTTGTAATCGGGCGAGTTTCTACTTTCAGATGCAACAGAAATTTTGCGGATTGGTCAAACCGTTCGCGAGATATGGCAGTTTGGAGGTAATAAACGCTTGAGAAACTCAAAATTTTCGCAGTTCTGATGCTCGAAACGAATAACTAGGACGGCCTAGGGGAAAAGTACGCATACCGTTGTAATCGGGCGAGTTTCTACTTTCAGATGCAACAGAAATTTTGCGGATTGGTCAATCCGTTCGCGAGATATGGCAGTTTGGAGGTAAGAAACGCTTGAGAAACTCAAAATTTTCGCAGTTCTGATGCTCGAAACGAATAACTAGAATCGCCTAGGGGAAAAGTACGCATACCGTTGTAATCGGGCGAGTTTCTACTTTCAGATGCAACAGAAATTTTGCGGATTGGTCAATCCGTTCGCGAGATGTGGCAGTTTGTAGGTAAGAAACGCTTGAGAAACTCAAAATTTTCGCAGTTCTGATGCTCAAAAGGAATAACTAGAACGGCCTAGGGGAAAAGTACGCATACCGTTGTAATCGGGCGAGTTTCAACTTTCAGATGCAACAGAAATTTTGCGGCTTAGTCAATCCGTTCGCGAGATATGGCAGTTTGGAGGTAAGAGACGCTTGAGAAACTCAAAATTTTCGCAGTTCTGATGCTCGACAAGCATAAGTAGAACGGTCTAGGGGAAAAGTACGCATACCGTTGTAATCGGGCGAGTTTCTACTTTCAGATGCAACAGAAATTTTGCGGATTAGTCAATCCGTTCGCGAGATATGGCAGTTTAGAGGTAAGAAACGCTTGAGAAACTCAAAATTTTCGCAGTTCTGATGCTCGAAACGAATAACTAGAACGGCCTAGGGGAAAAGTACGCATACCGTTGTAATCGGGCGAGTTTCTACTTTCAGATGCAACAGAAATTTTGCGGCTTAGTCAATCCGTTCGCGAGATATGGCAGTTTGGAGGTAAGAGACGCTTGAGAAACTCAAAATTTTCGCAGTTCTGATGCTCGACAAGCATAAGTAGAACGGTCTAGGGGAAAAGTACGCATACCGTTGTAATCGGGCGAGTTTCTACTTTCAGATGCAACAGAAATTTTGCGGATTAGTCAATCCGTTCGCGAGATATGGCAGTTTAGAGGTAAGAAACGCTTGAGAAACTCAAAATTTTCGCAGTTCTGATGCTCGAAACGAATAACTAGAACGGCCTAGGGGAAAAGTACGCATACCGTTGTAATCGGGCGAGTTTCTACTTTCAGATGCAACAGAAATTTTGCGGATTGGTCAATCCGTTCGCGAGATATGGCAGTTTGGAGGTAAGAAACGCTTGAGAAACTCAAAATTTTCGCAGTTCTGATGCTCGAAACGAATAACTAGAATCGCCTAGGGGAAAAGTACGCATACCGTTGTAATCGGGCGAGTTTCTACTTTCAGATGCAACAGAAATTTTGCGGATTGGTCAATCCGTTCGCGAGATATGGCAGTTTGGAGGTAAGAAACGCTTGAGAAACTCAAAATTTTCGCAGTTCTGATGCTCGAAACGAATAACTAGAACGGCCTAGGGGAAAAGCACGCATACCGTTGTAATCGGGCGAGTTTCTACTTTCAGATGCAACAGAAATTTTGCGGATTAGTCAATCCGTTCGCGAGATATTGCAGTTTGGAGGTAAGAAACGCTTGAGAAACTCAAAATTTTCGCAGTTCTGATACTCGACAAGCATAACTAGAACGGTCTAGGGGAAAAGTACGCATACCGTTGTAATCGGGCGAGTTTCTACTTTCAGATGCAACAGAAATTTTGCGGATTGGTCAATCCGTTCGCGAGATATGGCAGTTTGGAGGTAATAAACGCTTGAGAAACTCAAAATTTTCGCAGTTCTGATGCTCGAAACGAATAACCAGAACGGCCTAGGGGAAAAGTACGCATACCGTTGTAATGGGGCGAGTTTCTACTTTCAGATGCAACAGAAATTTTGCGGATTGGTCAATCCGTTCGCGAGATATGGCAGTTTGGAGGTAAGAAACGCTTGAGAAACTCAAAATTTTCGCAGTTCTGATGCTCGAAACGAATAACTAGAACGGCCTAGGGGAAATGTACGCATGCCGTTGTAATCGGGCGAGTTTCTACTTTCAGATGCAACAGAAATTTTGCGGATTGGTCAATCCGTTCGCGAGATATGGCAGTTTGGAGGTAAGAAACGCTTGAGAAACTCAAAATTTTCGCAGTTCTGATGCTCGAAACGAATAACTAGAACGGCCTAGGGGAAAAGCACGCATACCGTTGTAATCGGGCGAGTTTCTACTTTCAGATGCAACAGAAATTTTACGGATTAGTCAATCCGTTCGCGAGATATGGCAGTTTAGAGGTAAGATACGCTTGAGAAACTCAAAATTTTCGCAGTTCTGATGCTCGACAAGCATAACTAGAACGGTCTAGGGGAAAAGTACGCATACCGTTGTAATCGGGCGAGTTTCTACTTTCAGATGCAACAGAAATTTTGCGGATTGGTCAATCCGTTCGCGAGATATGGCAGTTTGGAGGTAATAAACGCTTGAGAAACTCAAAATTTTCGCAGTTCTGATGCTCGAAACGAATAACCAGAACGGCCTAGGGGAAAAGTACGCATACCGTTGTAATCGGGCGACTTTCTACTTTCAGATGCAACAGAAATTTTGCGGATTGGTCAATCCGTTCGCGAGATGTGGCAGTTTGTATGTAAGAAACGCTTGAGAAACTCAAAATTTTCGCAGTTCTGATGCTCAAAAGGAATAACTAGAACGGCCTAGGGGAAAAGTACGCATACCGTTGTAATCGGGCGAGTTTCTACTTTCAGATGCAACAGAAATTTTGCGGCTTAGTCAATCCGTTCGCGAGATATGGCAGTTTGGAGGTAAGAGACGCTTGAGAAACTCAAAATTTTCGCAGTTCTGATGCTCGACAAGCATAACTAGAACGGTCTAGGGGAAAAGTACGCATACCGTTGTAATCGGGCGAGTTTCTACTTTCAGATGCAACAGAAATTTTGCGGATCAGTCAATCCGTTCGCGAGATATTGCAGTTTGGAGGTAAGAAACGCTTGAGAAACTCAAAATTTTCGCAGTTCTGATGCTCGACAAGCATAACTAGAACGGTCTAGGGGAAAAGTACGCATACCGTTGTAATCGGGCGACTTTCTACTTTCAGATGCAACAGAAATTTTGCGGATTGGTCAATCCGTTCGCGAGATGTGGCAGTTTGTAGGTAAGAAACGCTTGAGAAACTCAAAATTTTCGCAGTTCTGATGCTCAAAAGGAATAACTAGAACGGCCTAGGGGAAAAGAACGCATACCGTTGTAATCGGGCGAGTTTCAACTTTCAGATGCAACAGAAATTTTGCGGCTTAGTCAATCCGTTCGCGAGATATGGCAGTTTGGAGGTAAGAGACGCTTGAGAAACTCAAAATTTTCGCAGTTCTGATGCTCGACAAGCATAAGTAGAACGGTCTAGGGGAAAAGTACGCATACCGTTGTAATCGGGCGAGTTTCTACTTTCAGATGCAACAGAAATTTTGCGGATTGGTCAATCCGTTCGCGAGATATGGCAGTTTGGAGGTAATAAACGCTTGAGAAACTCAAAATTTTCGCAGTTCTGATGCTCGAAACGAATAACCAGAACGGCCTAGGGGAAAAGTACGCATACCGTTGTAATCGGGCGACTTTCTACTTTCAGATGCAACAGAAATTTTGCGGATTGGTCAATCCGTTCGCGAGATGTGGCAGTTTGTATGTAAGAAACGCTTGAGAAACTCAAAATTTTCGCAGTTCTGATGCTCAAAAGGAATAACTAGAACGGCCTAGGGGAAAAGTACGCATACCGTTGTAATCGGGCGAGTTTCTACTTTCAGATGCAACAGAAATTTTGCGGCTTAGTCAATCCGTTCGCGAGATATGGCAGTTTGGAGGTAAGAGACGCTTGAGAAACTCAAAATTTTCGCAGTTCTGATGCTCGACAAGCATAACTAGAACGGTCTAGGGGAAAAGTACGCATACCGTTGTAATCGGGCGAGTTTCTACTTTCAGATGCAACAGAAATTTTGCGGATCAGTCAATCCGTTCGCGAGATATTGCAGTTTGGAGGTAAGAAACGCTTGAGAAACTCAAAATTTTCGCAGTTCTGATGCTCGACAAGCATAACTAGAACGGTCTAGGGGAAAAGTACGCATACCGTTGTAATCGGGCGACTTTCTACTTTCAGATGCAACAGAAATTTTGCGGATTGGTCAATCCGTTCGCGAGATGTGGCAGTTTGTAGGTAAGAAACGCTTGAGAAACTCAAAATTTTCGCAGTTCTGATGCTCAAAAGGAATAACTAGAACGGCCTAGGGGAAAAGAACGCATACCGTTGTAATCGGGCGAGTTTCAACTTTCAGATGCAACAGAAATTTTGCGGCTTAGTCAATCCGTTCGCGAGATATGGCAGTTTGGAGGTAAGAGACGCTTGAGAAACTCAAAATTTTCGCAGTTCTGATGCTCGACAAGCATAAGTAGAACGGTCTAGGGGAAAAGTACGCATACCGTTGTAATCGGGCGAGTTTCTACTTTCAGATGCAACAGAAATTTTGCGGATTGGTCAATCCGTTCGCGAGATATGGCAGTTTGGAGGTAATAAACGCTTGAGAAACTCAAAATTTTCGCAGTTCTGATGCTCGAAACGAATAACCAGAACGGCCTAGGGGAAAAGTACGCATACCGTTGTAATCGGGCGAGTTTCTACTTTCAGATGCAACAGAAATTTTGCGGATTGGTCAATCCGTTCGCGAGATATGGCAGTTTGGAGGTAAGAAACGCTTGAGAAACTCAAAATTTTCGCAGTTCTGATGCTCGACAAGCATAACTAGAACGGTCTAGGGGAAAAGTACGCATACCGTTGTAATCGGGCGAGTTTCTACTTTCAGATGCATCAGAAATTTTGCGGATTGGTCAAACCGTTCGCGAGATATGGCAGTTTGGAGGTAATAAACGCTTGAGAAACTCAAAATTTTCGCAGTTCTGATGCTCGAAACGAATAACTAGAACGGCCTAGGGGAAAAGTACGCATACCGTTGTAATCGGGCGAGTTTCTACTTTCAGATGCAACAGAAATTTTGCGGATTGGTCAATCCGTTCGCGAGATATGGCAGTTTGGAGGTAAGAAACGCTTGAGAAACTCAAAATTTTCGCAGTTCTGATGCTCGAAACGAATAACTAGAATCGCCTAGGGGAAAAGTACGCATACCGTTGTAATCGGGCGAGTTTCTACTTTCAGATGCAACAGAAATTTTGCGGATTGGTCAATCCGTTCGCGAGATATGGCAGTTTGGAGGTAAGAAACGCTTGAGAAACTCAAAATTTTCGCAGTTCTGATGCTCGAAACGAATAACTAGAACGGCCTAGGGGAAAAGCACGCATACCGTTGTAATCGGGCGAGTTTCTACTTTCAGATGCAACAGAAATTTTGCGGATTAGTCAATCCGTTCGCGAGATATTGCAGTTTGGAGGTAAGAAACGCTTGAGAAACTCAAAATTTTCGCAGTTCTGATGCTCGACAAGCATAACTAGAACGGTCTAGGGGAAAAGTACGCATACCGTTGTAATCGGGCGAGTTTCTACTTTCAGATGCAACAGAAATTTTGCGGATTGGTCAATCCGTTCGCGAGATATGGCAGTTTGGAGGTAATAAACGCTTGAGAAACTCAAAATTTTCGCAGTTCTGATGCTCGAAACGAATAACCAGAACGGCCTAGGGGAAAAGTACGCATACCGTTGTAATGGGGCGAGTTTCTACTTTCAGATGCAACAGAAATTTTGCGGATTGGTCAATCCGTTCGCGAGATATGGCAGTTTGGAGGTAAGAAACGCTTGAGAAACTCAAAATTTTCGCAGTTCTGATGCTCGAAACGAATATCTAGAACGGCCTAGGGGAAATGTACGCATACCGTTGTAATCGGGCGACTTTCTACTTTCAGATGCAACAGAAATTTTGCGGATTGGTCAATCCGTTCGCGAGATGTGGCAGTTTGTAGGTAAGAAACGCTTGAGAAACTCAACATTTTCGCAGTTCAGATGCTCGAAACGAATAACTAGAACGGCCTAGGGGAAAAGTACGCATACCGTTGTAATCGGGCGAGTTTCTAGTTTCAGATGCAACAGAAATTTTGCGGATTAGTCAATCCGTTCGCGAGATATTGCAGTTTGGAGGTAAGAAACGCTTGAGAAACTCAAAATTTTCGCAGTTCTGATGCTCGACAAGCATAACTAGAACGGTCTAGGGGAAAAGTACGCATACCGTTGTAATCGGGCGACTTTCTACTTTCAGATGCAACAGAAATTTTGCGGATTGGTCAATCCTTTCGCGAGATGTGGCAGTTTGTAGGTAAGAAACGCTTGAGACACTCAAAATTTTCGCAGTTCTGATGCTCGAAACGAATAACTAGAACGGCCTAGGGGAAAAGTACGCATGCCGTTGTAATCGGGCGAGTTTCTACTTTCAGATGCAACAGAAATTTTGCGGATTGGTCAATCCGTTCGCGAGATGTGGCAGTTTGTAGGTAAGGAACGCTTGAGAAACTCAAAATTTTCGCAGTTCTGATGCTCAAAAGGAATAACTAGAACGGCCTAGGGGAAAAGTACGCATACCGTTGTAATCGGGCGAGTTTCTACTTTCAGATGCAACAGAAATTTTGCGGCTTAGTCAATCCGTTCGCGAGATATGGCAGTTTGGAGGTAAGAGACGCTTGAGAAACTCAAAATTTTCGCAGTTCTGATGCTCGACAAGCATAACAAGAACGGTCTAGGGGAAAAGTACGCATACCGTTGTAATCGGGCGAGTTTCTACTTTCAGATGCAACAGAAATTTTGCGGATTAGTCAATCCGTTCGCGAGATATTGCAGTTTGGAGGTAAGAAACGCTTGAGAAACTCAAAATTTTCGCAGTTCTGATGCTCGACAAGCATAACTAGAACGGTCTAGGGGAAAAGTACGCATACCGTTGTAATCGGGCGACTTTCTACTTTCAGATGCAACAGAAATTTTGCGGATTGGTCAATCCGTTCGCGAGATGTGGCAGTTTGTAGGTAAGAAACGCTTGAGAAACTCAAAATCTTCGCAGTTCTGATGCTCAAAAGGAATAACTAGAACGGCCTAGGGGAAAAATACCCATACCGTTGTAATCGGGCGAGTTTCAACTTTCAGATGCAACAGAAATTTTGCGGCTTAGTCAATCCGTTCGCGAGATATGGCAGTTTGGAGGTAAGAGACGCTTGAGAAACTCAAAATTTTCGCAGTTCTGATGCTCGACAAGCATAAGTAGAACGGTCTAGGGGAAAAGTACGCATACCGTTGTAATCGGGCGAGTTTCTACTTTCAGATGCAACAGAAATTTTGCGGATTAGTCAATCCGTTCGCGAGATATGGCAGTTTAGAGGTAAGAAACGCTTGAGAAACTCAAAATTTTCGCAGTTCTGATGCTCGACAAGCATAACTAGAACGGTCTAGGGGAAAAGTACGCATACCGTTGTAATCGGGCGAGTTTCTACTTTCAGATGCAACAGAAATTTTGCGGATTGGTCAATCTGTTCGCGAGATATGGCAGTTTGGAGGTAATAAACGCTTGAGAAACTCAAAATTTTCGCAGTTCTGATGCTCGAAACGAATAACCAGAACGGCCTAGGGGAAAAGTACGCATACCGTTGTAATCGGGCGAGTTTCTACTTTCAGATGCAACAGAAATTTTGCGGATTGGTCAATCCGTTCGCGAGATATGGCAGTTTGGAGGTAAGAAACGCTTGAGAAACTCAAAATTTTCGCCGTTCTGATGCTCGACAAGCATAACTAGAACGGTCTAGGGGAAAAGTACGCATACCGTTGTAATCGGGCGAGTTTCTACTTTCAGATGCAACAGAAATTTTGCGGATTGGTCAAACCGTTCCCGAGATATGGCAGTTTGGAGGTAATAAACGCTTGAGAAACTCAAAATTTTCGCAGTTCTGATGCTCGAAACGAATAACTAGAACGGCCTAGGGGAAAAGTACGCATACCGTTGTAATCGGGCGAGTTTCTACTTTCAGATGCAACAGAAATTTTGCGGATTGGTCAATCCGTTCGCGAGATATGGCAGTTTGGAGGTAAGAAACGCTTGAGAAACTCAAAATTTTCGCAGTTCTGATGCTCGAAACGAATAACTAGAATCGCCTAGGGGAAAAGTACGCATACCGTTGTAATCGGGCGAGTTTCTACTTTCAGATGCAACAGAAATTTTGCGGATTGGTCAATCCGTTCGCGAGATATGGCAGTTTGGAGGTAAGAAACGCTTGAGAAACTCAAAATTTTCGCATTTCTGATGCTCGAAACGAATAACTAGAACGGCCTAGGGGAAAAGCACGCATACCGTTGTAATCGGGCGAGTTTCTACTTTCAGATGCAACAGAAATTTTGCGGATTGGTCAATCCGTTCGCGAGATATGGCAGTTTAGAGGTAAGATACGCTTGAGAAACTCAAAATTTTCGCAGTTCTGATGCTCGACAAGCATAACTAGAACGGTCTAGGGGAAAAGTACGCATACCGTTGTAATCGGGCGAGTTTCTACTTTCAGATGCAACAGAAATTTTGCGGATTGGTCAATCCGTTCGCGAGATATGGCAGTTTGGAGGTAATAAACGCTTGAGAAACTCAAAATTTTCGCAGTTCTGATGCTCGAAACGAATAACCAGAACGGCCTAGGGGAAAAGTACGCATACCGTTGTAATGGGGCGAGTTTCTACTTTCAGATGCAACAGAAATTTTGCGGATTGGTCAATCCGTTCGCGAGATATGGCAGTTTGGAGGTAAGAAACGCTAGAGAAACTCAAAATTTTCGCAGTTCTGATGCTCGAAACGAATAACTAGAACGGCCTAGGGGAAATGTACGCATGCCGTTGTAATCGGGCGAGTTTCTACTTTCAGATGCAACAGAAATTTTGCGGATTAGTCAATCCGTTCGCGAGATGTGGCAGTTTGTAGGTAAGAAACGCTTGAGAAACTCAACATTTTCGCAGTTCAGATGCTCGAAACGAATAACTAGAACGGCCTAGGGGAAAAGTACGCATACCGTTGTAATCGGGCGAGTTTCTAGTTTCAGATGCAACAGAAATTTTGCGGATTAGTCAATCCGTTCGCGAGATATTGCAGTTTGGAGGTAAGAAACGCTTGAGAAACTCAAAATTTTCGCAGTTCTGATGCTCGACAAGCATAACTAGAACGGTCTAGGGGAAAAGTACGCATACCGTTGTAATCGGGCGACTTTCTACTTTCAGATGCAACAGAAATTTTGCGGATTGGTCAATCCGTTCGCGAGATGTGGCAGTTTGTATGTAAGAAACGCTTGAGAAACTCAAAATTTTCGCAGTTCTGATGCTCGAAACGAATAACTAGAACGGCCTAGGGGAAAAGTACGCACGCCGTTGTAATCGGGCGAGTTTCTACTTTCAGATGCAACAGAAATTTTGCGGATTGGTCAATCCGTTCGCGAGATATGGCAGTTTGGAGGTAAGAAACGGTTGAGAAACTCCAAATTTTCGCAGTTCTGATGCTCGAAACGAATAACTAGAACGGACTAGGGGAAAAGTACTTATACCGTTGTAATCGGGCGAGTTTCTACTTTCAGATGCAACAGAAATTTTGCGGACTGGTCAATCCGTTCGCGAGATATGGCAGTTTGGAGGTAAGAAACGCTTGAGAAACTCAAAATTTTCGCAGTTCTGATGCTCGAAACGAATAACTAGAACGGCCTAGGGGAAAAGTACGCACACCGTTGTAATCGGGCGAGTTTCTACTTTCAGATGCAACAGAAATTTTGCGGCTTAGTCAATCCGTTCGCGAGATATGGCAGTTTGGAGGTAAGAAACGCTCGAGAAACTCAAAATTTTCGCAGTTCTGATGCTCGACAAGCATAACTAGAACGGTCTAGGGGAAAAGTACGCATACCGTTGTAATCGGGCGAGTTTCTACTTTCAGATGCAACAGAAATTTTGCGGATTGGTCAATCCGTTCGCGAGATATGGCAGTTTGTAGGTAAGAAACGCTAGAGAAACTCAACATTTTCGCAGTTCAGATGCTCGAAACGAATAACTAGAACGGCCTAGGGGAAAAGTACGCATACCGTTGTAATCGGGCGAGTTTCTAGTTTCAGATGCAACAGAAATTTTGCGGATTAGTCAATCCGTTCGCGAGATATTGCAGTTTGGAGGTAAGAAACGCTTGAGAAACTCAAAATTTTCGCAGTTCTGATGCTCGACAAGCATAACTAGAACGGTCTAGGGGAAAAGTACGCATACCGTTGTAATCGGGCGACTTTCTACTTTCAGATGCAACAGAAATTTTGCGGATTGGTCAATCCGTTCGCGAGATGTGGCAGTTTGTAGGTAAGAAACGCTTGAGAAACTCAAAATTTTCGCAGTTCTGATGCTCAAAAGGAATAACTAGAACGGCCTAGGGGAAAAGTACGCATACCGTTGTAATCGGGCGAGTTTCTACTTTCAGATGCAACAGAAATTTTGCGGCTTAGTCAATCCGTTCGCGAGATATGGCAGTTTGGAGGTAAGAGACGCTTGAGAAACTCAAAATTTTCGCAGTTCTGATGCTCGACAAGCATAACTAGAACGGTCTAGGGGAAAAGTACGCATACCGTTGTAATCGGGCGAGTTTCTACTTTCAGATGCAACAGAAATTTTGCGGATTAGTCAATCCGTTCGCGAGATATTGCAGTTTGGAGGTAAGAAACGCTTGAGAAACTCAAAATTTTCGCAGTTCTGATGCTCGACAAGCATAACTAGAACGGTCTAGGGGAAAAGTACGCATACCGTTGTAATCGGGCTACTTTCTACTTTCAGATGCAACAGAAATTTTGGGGCTTAGTCAATCCGTTCGCGAGATATGGCAGTTTGGAGGTAAGAGACGCTTGAGAAACTCAAAATTTTCGCAGTTCTGATGCTCGACAAGCATAAGTAGAACGGTCTAGGGGAAAAGTACGCATACCGTTGTAATCGGGCGAGTTTCTACTTTCAGATGCAACAGAAATTTTGCGGATTAGTCAATCCGTTCGCGAGATATGGCAGTTTAGAGGTAAGAAACGCTTGAGAAACTCAAAATTTTCGCAGTTCTGATGCTCGACAAGCATAACTAGAACGGTCTAGGGGAAAAGTACGCA
Organism: Ptiloglossa arizonensis; assembly: GCF_051014685.1. Lineage (NCBI taxonomy): Eukaryota > Metazoa > Arthropoda > Insecta > Hymenoptera > Colletidae > Ptiloglossa > Ptiloglossa arizonensis. The sequence goes on from NW_027478933.1 coordinate 225,264, forward strand.
TACCGTTGTAATCGGGCGAGTTTCTACTTTCAGATGCAACAGAAATTTTGCGGATTGGTCAATCTGTTCGCGAGATATGGCAGTTTAGAGGTAATAAACGCTTGAGAAACTCAAAATTTTCGCAGTTCTGATGCTCGAAACGAATAACCAGAACGGCCTAGGGGAAAAGTACGCATACCGTTGTAATCGGGCGAGTTTCTACTTTCAGATGCAACAGAAATTTTGCGGATTGGTCAATCCGTTCGCGAGATATGGCAGTTTGGAGGTAAGAAACGCTTGAGAAACTCAAAATTTTCGCAGTTCTGATGCTCGAAACGAATAACTAGAATCGCCTAGGGGAAAAGTACGCATACCGTTGTAATGGGGCGAGTTTCTACTTTCAGATGCAACAGAAATTTTGCGGATTGGTCAATCCGTTCGCGAGATATGGCAGTTTGGAGGTAAGAAACGCTTGAGAAACTCAAAATTTTCGCAGTTCTGATGCTCGAAACGAATAACTAGAACGGCCTAGGGGAAATGTACGCATGCCGTTGTAATCGGGCGAGTTTCTACTTTCAGATGCAACAGAAATTTTGCGGATTGGTCAATCCGTTCGCGAGATATGGCAGTTTGGAGGTAAGAAACGCTTGAGAAACTCAAAATTTTCGCAGTTCTGATGCTCGAAACGAATAACTAGAACGGCCTAGGGGAAAAGCACGCATACCGTTGTAATCGGGCGAGTTTCTACTTTCAGATGCAACAGAAATTTTGCGGATTAGTCAATCCGTTCGCGAGATATGGCAGTTTAGAGGTAAGATACGCTTGAGAAACTCAAAATTTTCGCAGTTCTGATGCTCGACAAGCATAACTAGAACGGTCTAGGGGAAAAGTACGCATACCGTTGTAATCGGGCGAGTTTCTACTTTCAGATGCAACAGAAATTTTGCGGATTGGTCAATCCGTTCGCGAGATATGGCAGTTTGGAGGTAATAAACGCTTGAGAAACTCAAAATTTTCGCAGTTCTGATGCTCGAAACGAATAACCAGAACGGCCTAGGGGAAAAGTACGCATACCGTTGTAATCGGGCGAGTTTCTACTTTCAGATGCAACAGAAATTTTGCGGATTAGTCAATCCGTTCGCGAGATATTGCAGTTTGGAGGTAAGAAACGCTTGAGAAACTCAAAATTTTCGCAGTTCTGATGCTCGACAAGCATAACTAGAACGGTCTAGGGGAAAAGTACGCATACCGTTGTAATCGGGCTACTTTCTACTTTCAGATGCAACAGAAATTTTGGGGCTTAGTCAATCCGTTCGCGAGATATGGCAGTTTGGAGGTAAGAGACGCTTGAGAAACTCAAAATTTTCGCAGTTCTGATGCTCGACAAGCATAAGTAGAACGGTCTAGGGGAAAAGTACGCATACCGTTGTAATCGGGCGAGTTTCTACTTTCAGATGCAACAGAAATTTTGCGGATTAGTCAATCCGTTCGCGAGATATGGCAGTTTAGAGGTAAGAAACGCTTGAGAAACTCAAAATTTTCGCAGTTCTGATGCTCGACAAGCATAACTAGAACGGTCTAGGGGAAAAGTACGCATACCGTTGTAATCGGGCGAGTTTCTACTTTCAGATGCAACAGAAATTTTGCGGATTGGTCAATCTGTTCGCGAGATATGGCAGTTTGGAGGTAATAAACGCTTGAGAAACTCAAAATTTTCGCAGTTCTGATGCTCGAAACGAATAACCAGAACGGCCTAGGGGAAAAGTACGCATACCGTTGTAATCGGGCGAGTTTCTACTTTCAGATGCAACAGAAATTTTGCGGATTGGTCAATCCGTTCGCGAGATATGGCAGTTTGGAGGTAAGAAACGCTTGAGAAACTCAAAATTTTCGCCGTTCTGATGCTCGACAAGCATAACTAGAACGGTCTAGGGGAAAAGTACGCATACCGTTGTAATCGGGCGAGTTTCTACTTTCAGATGCAACAGAAATTTTGCGGATTGGTCAAACCGTTCGCGAGATATGGCAGTTTGGAGGTAATAAACGCTTGAGAAACTCAAAATTTTCGCAGTTCTGATGCTCGAAACGAATAACTAGAACGGCCTAGGGGAAAAGTACGCATACCGTTGTAATCGGGCGAGTTTCTACTTTCAGATGCAACAGAAATTTTGCGGATTGGTCAATCCGTTCGCGAGATATGGCAGTTTGGAGGTAAGAAACGCTTGAGAAACTCAAAATTTTCGCAGTTCTGATGCTCGAAACGAATAACTAGAATCGCCTAGGGGAAAAGTACGCATACCGTTGTAATGGGGCGAGTTTCTACTTTCAGATGCAACAGAAATTTTGCGGATTGGTCAATCCGTTCGCGAGATATGGCAGTTTGGAGGTAAGAAACGCTTGAGAAACTCAAAATTTTCGCAGTTCTGATGCTCGAAACGAATAACTAGAACGGCCTAGGGGAAATGTACGCATGCCGTTGTAATCGGGCGAGTTTCTACTTTCAGATGCAACAGAAATTTTGCGGATTGGTCAATCCGTTCGCGAGATATGGCAGTTTGGAGGTAAGAAACGCTTGAGAAACTCAAAATTTTCGCAGTTCTGATGCTCGAAACGAATAACTAGAACGGCCTAGGGGAAAAGCACGCATACCGTTGTAATCGGGCGAGTTTCTACTTTCAGATGCAACAGAAATTTTGCGGATTAGTCAATCCGTTCGCGAGATATGGCAGTTTAGAGGTAAGATACGCTTGAGAAACTCAAAATTTTCGCAGTTCTGATGCTCGACAAGCATAACTAGAACGGTCTAGGGGAAAAGTACGCATACCGTTGTAATCGGGCGAGTTTCTACTTTCAGATGCAACAGAAATTTTGCGGATTGGTCAATCCGTTCGCGAGATATGGCAGTTTGGAGGTAATAAACGCTTGAGAAACTCAAAATTTTCGCAGTTCTGATGCTCGAAACGAATAACCAGAACGGCCTAGGGGAAAAGTACGCATACCGTTGTAATCGGGCGACTTTCTACTTTCAGATGCAACAGAAATTTTGCGGATTAGTCAATCCGTTCGCGAGATGTGGCAGTTTGTAGGTAAGAAACGCTTGAGAAACTCAACATTTTCGCAGTTCAGATGCTCGAAACGAATAACTAGAACGGCCTAGGGGAAAAGTACGCATACCGTTGTAATCGGGCGAGTTTCTAGTTTCAGATGCAACAGAAATTTTGCGGATTAGTCAATCCGTTCGCGAGATATTGCAGTTTGGAGGTAAGAAACGCTTGAGAAACTCAAAATTTTCGCAGTTCTGATGCTCGACAAGCATAACTAGAACGGTCTAGGGGAAAAGTACGCATACCGTTGTAATCGGGCGACTTTCTACTTTCAGATGCAACAGAAATTTTGCGGATTGGTCAATCCGTTCGCGAGATGTGGCAGTTTGTAGGTAAGAAACGCTTGAGAAACTCAAAATTTTCGCAGTTCTGATGCTCGAAACGAATAACTAGAACGGCCTAGGGGAAAAGTACGCATACCGTTGTAATCGGGCGAGTTTCTACTTTCAGATGCAACAGAAATTTTGCGGATTGGTCAATCCGTTCGCGAGATATGGCAGTTTGGAGGTAATAAACGCTTGAGAAACTCAAAATTTTCGCAGTTCTGATGCTCGAAACGAATAACCAGAACGGCCTAGGGGAAAAGTACGCATACCGTTGTAATCGGGCGACTTTCTACTTTCAGATGCAACAGAAATTTTGCGGATTAGTCAATCCGTTCGCGAGATGTGGCAGTTTGTAGGTAAGAAACGCTTGAGAAACTCAACATTTTCGCAGTTCAGATGCTCGAAACGAATAACTAGAACGGCCTAGGGGAAAAGTACGCATACCGTTGTAATCGGGCGAGTTTCTAGTTTCAGATGCAACAGAAATTTTGCGGATTAGTCAATCCGTTCGCGAGATATTGCAGTTTGGAGGTAAGAAACGCTTGAGAAACTCAAAATTTTCGCAGTTCTGATGCTCGACAAGCATAACTAGAACGGTCTAGGGGAAAAGTACGCATACCGTTGTAATCGGGCGACTTTCTACTTTCAGATGCAACAGAAATTTTGCGGATTGGTCAATCCGTTCGCGAGATGTGGCAGTTTGTAGGTAAGAAACGCTTGAGAAACTCAAAATTTTCGCAGTTCTGATGCTCGAAACGAATAACTAGAACGGCCTAGGGGAAAAGTACGCACGCCGTTGTAATCGGGCGAGTTTCTACTTTCAGATGCAACAGAAATTTTGCGGATTGGTCAATCCGTTCGCGAGATATGGCAGTTTGGAGGTAAGAAACGGTTGAGAAACTCAAAATTTTCGCAGTTCTGATGCTCGAAACGAATAACTAGAACGGACTAGGGGAAAAGTACTTATACCGTTGTAATCGGGCGAGTTTCTACTTTCAGATGCAACAGAAATTTTGCGGACTGGTCAATCCGTTCGCGAGATATGGCAGTTTGGAGGTAAGAAACGCTTGAGAAACTCAAAATTTTCGCAGTTCTGATGCTCGAAACGAATAACTAGAACGGCCTAGGGGAAAAGTACGCACACCGTTGTAATCGGGCGAGTTTCTACTTTCAGATGCAACAGAAATTTTGCGGCTTAGTCAATCCGTTCGCGAGATATGGCAGTTTGGAGGTAAGAAACGCTCGAGAAACTCAAAATTTTCGCAGTTCTGATGCTCGACAAGCATAACTAGAACGGTCTAGGGGAAAAGTACGCATACCGTTGTAATCGGGCGAGTTTCTACTTTCAGATGCAACAGAAATTTTGCGGATTGGTCAATCCGTTCGCGAGATATGGCAGTTTGTAGGTAAGAAACGCTAGAGAAACTCAACATTTTCGCAGTTCAGATGCTCGAAACGAATAACTAGAACGGCCTAGGGGAAAAGTACGCATACCGTTGTAATCGGGCGAGTTTCTAGTTTCAGATGCAACAGAAATTTTGCGGATTAGTCAATCCGTTCGCGAGATATTGCAGTTTGGAGGTAAGAAACGCTTGAGAAACTCAAAATTTTCGCAGTTCTGATGCTCGACAAGCATAACTAGAACGGTCTAGGGGAAAAGTACGCATACCGTTGTAATCGGGCGACTTTCTACTTTCAGATGCAACAGAAATTTTGCGGATTGGTCAATCCGTTCGCGAGATGTGGCAGTTTGTAGGTAAGAAACGCTTGAGAAACTCAAAATTTTCGCAGTTCTGATGCTCAAAAGGAATAACTAGAACGGCCTAGGGGAAAAGTACGCATACCGTTGTAATCGGGCGAGTTTCTACTTTCAGATGCAACAGAAATTTTGCGGCTTAGTCAATCCGTTCGCGAGATATGGCAGTTTGGAGGTAAGAGACGCTTGAGAAACTCAAAATTTTCGCAGTTCTGATGCTCGACAAGCATAACTAGAACGGTCTAGGGGAAAAGTACGCATACCGTTGTAATCGGGCGAGTTTCTACTTTCAGATGCAACAGAAATTTTGCGGATTAGTCAATCCGTTCGCGAGATATTGCAGTTTGGAGGTAAGAAACGCTTGAGAAACTCAAAATTTTCGCAGTTCTGATGCTCGACAAGCATAACTAGAACGGTCTAGGGGAAAAGCACGCATACCGTTGTAATCGGACGAGTTTCTACTTTCAGATGCAACAGAAATTTTGCGGATTGGTCAATCCGTTCGCGAGATGTGGCAGTTTGTAGGTAAGAAACGCTTGAGAAACTCAAAATTTTCGCAGTTCTGATGCTCAAAAGGAATAACTAGAACGGCCTAGGGGAAAAGTACGCATACCGTTGTAATCGGGCGAGTTTCAACTTTCAGATGCAACAGAAATTTTGCGGCTTAGTCAATCCGTTCGCGAGATATGGCAGTTTGGAGGTAAGAGACGCTTGAGAAACTCAAAATTTTCGCAGTTCTGATGCTCGACAAGCATAACTAGAACGGTCTAGGGGAAAAGTACGCATACCGTTGTAATCGGGCGAGTTTCTACTTTCAGATGCAACAGAAATTTTGCGGATTAGTCAATCCGTTCGCGAGATATTGCAGTTTGGAGGTAAGAAACGCTTGAGAAACTCAAAATTTTCGCAGTTCTGATGCTCGAAACGAATAACCAGAACGGTCTAGGGGAAAAGTACGCATACCGTTGTAATCGGGCGACTTTCTACTTTCAGATGCAACAGAAATTTTGCGGATTGGTCAATCCGTTCGCGAGATGTGGCAGTTTGTAGGTAAGGAACGCTTGAGAAACTCAAAATTTTCGCAGTTCTGATGCTCAAAAGGAATAACTAGAACGGCCTAGGGGAAAAGTACGCATACCGTTGTAATCGGGCGAGTTTCTACTTTCAGATGCAACAGAAATTTTGCGGCTTAGTCAATCGTTCGCGAGATATGGCAGTTTGGAGGTAAGAGACGCTTGAGAAACTCAAAATTTTCGCAGTTCTGATGCTCGACAAGCATAACTAGAACGGTCTAGGGGAAAAGTACGCATACCGTTGTAATCGGGCGAGTTTCTACTTTCAGATGCAACAGAAATTTTGCGGCTTAGTCAATCCGTTCGCGAGATATGGCAGTTTGGAGGTAAGAGACGCTTGAGAAACTCAAAATTTTCGCAGTTCTGATGCTCGACAAGCATAACTAGAACGGTCTAGGGGAAAAGTACGTATACCGTTATAATCGGGCGAGTTTCTACTTTCAGATGCAACAGAAATTTTGCGGATTAGTCAATCCGTTCGCGAGATATTGCAGTTTGGAGGTAAGAAACGCTTGAGAAACTCAAAATTTTCGCAGTTCTGATGCTCGAAACGAATAACCAGAACGGTCTAGGGGAAAAGTACGCATACCGTTGTAATCGGGCGACTTTCTACTTTCAGATGCAACAGAAATTTTGCGGATTGGTCAATCCGTTCGCGAGATGTGGCAGTTTGTAGGTAAGAAACGCTTGAGAAACTCAAAATTTTCGCAGTTCTGATGCTCAAAAGGAATAACTAGAACGGCCTAGGGGAAAAGTACGCATACCGTTGTAATCGGGCGAGTTTCTACTTTCAGATGCAACAGAAATTTTGCGGCTTAGTCAATCCGTTCGCGAGATATGGCAGTTTGGAGGTAAGAGACGCTTGAGAAACTCAAAATTTTCGCAGTTCTGATGCTCGACAAGCATAACTAGAACGGTCTAGGGGAAAAGTACGCATACCGTTGTAATCGGGCGAGTTTCTACTTTCAGATGCAACAGAAATTTTGCGGATTAGTCAATCCGTTCGCGAGATATTGCAGTTTGGAGGTATGAAACGCTTGAGAAACTCAAAATTTTCGCAGTTCTGATGCTCGACAAGCATAACTAGAACGGTCTAGGGGGAAAAGTACGCATACCGTTGTAATCGGGCGACTTTCTACTTTCAGATGCAACAGAAATTTTGCGGATTGGTCAATCCGTTCGCGAGATGTGGCAGTTTGTAGGTAAGAAACGCTTGAGAAACTCAAAATTTTCGCAGTTCTGATGCTCAAAAGGAATAACTAGAACGGCCTAGGGGAAAAGTACGCATACCGTTGTAATCGGGCGAGTTTCAACTTTCAGATGCAACAGAAATTTTGCGGCTTAGTCAATCCGTTCGCGAGATATGGCAGTTTGGAGGTAAGAGACGCTTGAGAAACTCAAAATTTTCGCAGTTCTGATGCTCGACAAGCGTAAGTAGAACGGTCTAGGGGAAAAGTACGCATACCGTTGTAATCGGGCGAGTTTCTACTTTCAGATGCAACAGAAATTTTGCGGATTGGTCAATCCGTTCGCGAGATATTGCAGTTTGGAGGTAAGAAACGCTTGAGAAACTCAAAATTTTCGCAGTTCTGATGCTCGACAAGCATAACTAGAACGGTCTAGGGGAAAAGCACGCATACCGTTGTAATCGGGCGACTTTCTACTTTCAGATGCAACAGAAATTTTGCGGATTGGTCAATCCGTTCGCGAGATATGGCAGTTTGGAGGTAAGAAACGCTTGAGAAACTCAAAATTTTCGCAGTTCTGATGCTCGAAACGAATAACTAGAACGGACTAGGGGAAAAGTACGCATACCGTTGTAATCGGGCGAGTTTCTACTTTCAGATGCAACAGAAATTTTGCGGATTGGTCAATCCGTTCGCGAGATATGGCAGTTTGGAGGTAAGAAACGCTTGAGAAACTCAAAATTTTCGCAGTTCTGATGCTCGAAACGAATAACTAGAACGGCCTAGGGGAAAAGCACGCATACCGTTGTAATCGGGCGAGTTTCTACTTTCAGATGCAACAGAAATTTTGCGGATTAGTCAATCCGTTCGCGAGATATTGCAGTTTGGAGGTAAGAAGCGCTTGAGAAACTCAAAATTTTCGCAGTTCTGATGCTCGAAACGAATAACTAGAACGGCCTAGGGGAAAAGTACGCATACCGTTGTAATCGGGCGAGTTTCTAGTTTCAGATGCAACAGAAATTTTGCGGATTGGTCAATCCGTTCGCGAGATGTGGCAGTTTGTAGGTAAGAAACGCTTGAGAAACTCAAAATTTTCGCAGTTCTGATGCTCAAAAGGAATAACTAGAACGGCCTAGGGGAAAAGTACGCATACCGTTGTAATCGGGCGAGTTTCTACTTTCAGATGCAACAGAAATTTTGCGGCTTAGTCAATCCGTTCGCGAGATATGGCAGTTTGGAGGTAAGAGACGCTTGAGAAACTCAAAATTTTCGCAGTTCTGATGCTCGACAAGCATAACTAGAACGGTCTAGGGGAAAAGTACGCATACCGTTGTAATCGGGCGAGTTTCTACTTTCAGATGCAACAGAAATTTTGCGGATTGGTCAAACCGTTCGCGAGATATGGCAGTTTGGAGGTAATAAACGCTTGAGAAACTCAAAATTTTCGCAGTTCTGATGCTCGAAACGAATAACTAGAACGGCCTAGGGGAAAAGTACGCATACCGTTGTAATCGGGCGAGTTTCTACTTTCAGATGCAACAGAAATTTTGCGGATTGGTCAATCCGTTCGCGAGATATGGCAGTTTGGAGGTAAGAAACGCTTGAGAAACTCAAAATTTTCGCAGTTCTGATGCTCGAAACGAATAACTAGAATCGCCTAGGGGAAAAGTACGCATACCGTTGTAATCGGGCGAGTTTCTACTTTCAGATGCAACAGAAATTTTGCGGATTGGTCAATCCGTTCGCGAGATATGGCAGTTTGGAGGTAAGAAACGCTTGAGAAACTCAAAATTTTCGCAGTTCTGATGCTCAAAACGAATAACTAGAACGGCCTAGGGGAAAAGCACGCATACCGTTGTAATCGGGCGAGTTTCTACTTTCAGATGCAACAGAAATTTTGCGGATTAGTCAATCCGTTCGCGAGATATTGCAGTTTGGAGGTAAGAAACGCTTGAGAAACTCAAAATTTTCGCAGTTCTGATGCTCGACAAGCATAACTAGAACGGTCTAGGGGAAAAGTACGCATACCGTTGTAATCGGGCGAGTTTCTACTTTCAGATGCAACAGAAATTTTGCGGATTGGTCAATCCGTTCGCGAGATATGGCAGTTTGGAGGTAATAAACGCTTGAGAAACTCAAAATTTTCGCAGTTCTGATGCTCGAAACGAATAACCAGAACGGCCTAGGGGAAAAGTACGCATACCGTTGTAATGGGGCGAGTTTCTACTTTCAGATGCAACAGAAATTTTGCGGATTGGTCAATCCGTTCGCGAGATATGGCAGTTTGGAGGTAAGAAACGCTTGAGAAACTCAAAATTTTCGCAGTTCTGATGCTCGAAACGAATAACTAGAACGGCCTAGGGGAAATGTACGCATGCCGTTGTAATCGGGCGAGTTTCTACTTTCAGATGCAACAGAAATTTTGCGGATTGGTCAATCCGTTCGCGAGATATGGCAGTTTGGAGGTAAGAAACGCTTGAGAAACTCAAAATTTTCGCAGTTCTGATGCTCGAAACGAATAACTAGAACGGCCTAGGGGAAAAGCACGCATACCGTTGTAATCGGGCGAGTTTCTACTTTCAGATGCAACAGAAATTTTACGGATTAGTCAATCCGTTCGCGAGATATGGCAGTTTAGAGGTAAGATACGCTTGAGAAACTCAAAATTTTCGCAGTTCTGATGCTCGACAAGCATAACTAGAACGGTCTAGGGGAAAAGTACGCATACCGTTGTAATCGGGCGAGTTTCTACTTTCAGATGCAACAGAAATTTTGCGGATTGGTCAAACCGTTCGCGAGTTATGGCAGTTTGGAGGTAATAAACGCTTGAGAAACTCAAAATTTTCGCAGTTCTGATGCTCGAAACGAATAACTAGAACGGCCTAGGGGAAAAGTACGCATACCGTTGTAATCGGGCGAGTTTCTACTTTCAGATGCAACAGAAATTTTGCGGATTGGTCAATCCGTTCGCGAGATATGGCAGTTTGGAGGTAAGAAACGCTTGAGAAACTCAAAATTTTCGCAGTTCTGATGCTCGAAACGAATAACTAGAATCGCCTAGGGGAAAAGTACGCATACCGTTGTAATCGGGCGAGTTTCTACTTTCAGATGCAACAGAAATTTTGCGGATTGGTCAATCCGTTCGCGAGATATGGCAGTTTGGAGGTAAGAAACGCTTGAGAAACTCAAAATTTTCGCAGTTCTGATGCTCAAAACGAATAACTAGAACGGCCTAGGGGAAAAGCACGCATACCGTTGTAATCGGGCGAGTTTCTACTTTCAGATGCAACAGAAATTTTGCGGATTAGTCAATCCGTTCGCGAGATATTGCAGTTTGGAGGTAAGAAACGCTTGAGAAACTCAAAATTTTCGCAGTTCTGATGCTCGACAAGCATAACTAGAACGGTCTAGGGGAAAAGTACGCATACCGTTGTAATCGGGCGAGTTTCTACTTTCAGATGCAACAGAAATTTTGCGGATTGGTCAATCCGTTCGCGAGATATGGCAGTTTGGAGGTAATAAACGCTTGAGAAACTCAAAATTTTCGCAGTTCTGATGCTCGAAACGAATAACCAGAACGGCCTAGGGGAAAAGTACGCATACCGTTGTAATGGGGCGAGTTTCTACTTTCAGATGCAACAGAAATTTTGCGGATTGGTCAATCCGTTCGCGAGATATGGCAGTTTGGAGGTAAGAAACGCTTGAGAAACTCAAAATTTTCGCAGTTCTGATGCTCGAAACGAATAACTAGAACGGCCTAGGGGAAATGTACGCATGCCGTTGTAATCGGGCGAGTTTCTACTTTCAGATGCAACAGAAATTTTGCGGATTGGTCAATCCGTTCGCGAGATATGGCAGTTTGGAGGTAAGAAACGCTTGAGAAACTCAAAATTTTCGCAGTTCTGATGCTCGAAACGAATAACTAGAACGGCCTAGGGGAAAAGCACGCATACCGTTGTAATCGGGCGAGTTTCTACTTTCAGATGCAACAGAAATTTTACGGATTAGTCAATCCGTTCGCGAGATATGGCAGTTTAGAGGTAAGATACGCTTGAGAAACTCAAAATTTTCGCAGTTCTGATGCTCGACAAGCATAACTAGAACGGTCTAGGGGAAAAGTACGCATACCGTTGTAATCGGGCGAGTTTCTACTTTCAGATGCAACAGAAATTTTGCGGATTGGTCAATCCGTTCGCGAGATATGGCAGTTTGGAGGTAAGAAACGCTTGAGAAACTCAAAATTTTCGCAGTTCTGATGCTCAAAACGAATAACTAGAACGGCCTAGGGGAAAAGCACGCATACCGTTGTAATCGGGCGAGTTTCTACTTTCAGATGCAACAGAAATTTTGCGGATTAGTCAATCCGTTCGCGAGATATTGCAGTTTGGAGGTAAGAAACGCTTGAGAAACTCAAAATTTTCGCAGTTCTGATGCTCGACAAGCATAACTAGAACGGTCTAGGGGAAAAGTACGCATACCGTTGTAATCGGGCGAGTTTCTACTTTCAGATGCAACAGAAATTTTGCGGATTGGTCAATCCGTTCGCGAGATATGGCAGTTTGGAGGTAATAAACGCTTGAGAAACTCAAAATTTTCGCAGTTCTGATGCTCGAAACGAATAACCAGAACGGCCTAGGGGAAAAGTACGCATACCGTTGTAATGGGGCGAGTTTCTACTTTCAGATGCAACAGAAATTTTGCGGATTGGTCAATCCGTTCGCGAGATATGGCAGTTTGGAGGTAAGAAACGCTTGAGAAACTCAAAATTTTCGCAGTTCTGATGCTCGAAACGAATAACTAGAACGGCCTAGGGGAAATGTACGCATGCCGTTGTAATCGGGCGAGTTTCTACTTTCAGATGCAACAGAAATTTTGCGGATTGGTCAATCCGTTCGCGAGATATGGCAGTTTGGAGGTAAGAAACGCTTGAGAAACTCAAAATTTTCGCAGTTCTGATGCTCGAAACGAATAACTAGAACGGCCTAGGGGAAAAGCACGCATACCGTTGTAATCGGGCGAGTTTCTACTTTCAGATGCAACAGAAATTTTACGGATTAGTCAATCCGTTCGCGAGATATGGCAGTTTAGAGGTAAGATACGCTTGAGAAACTCAAAATTTTCGCAGTTCTGATGCTCGACAAGCATAACTAGAACGGTCTAGGGGAAAAGTACGCATACCGTTGTAATCGGGCGAGTTTCTACTTTCAGATGCAACAGAAATTTTGCGGATTGGTCAATCCGTTCGCGAGATATGGCAGTTTGGAGGTAATAAACGCTTGAGAAACTCAAAATTTTCGCAGTTCTGATGCTCGAAACGAATAACCAGAACGGCCTAGGGGAAAAGTACGCATACCGTTGTAATCGGGCGACTTTCTACTTTCAGATGCAACAGAAATTTTGCGGATTGGTCAATCCGTTCGCGAGATGTGGCAGTTTGTAGGTAAGAAACGCTTGAGAAACTCAACATTTTCGCAGTTCAGATGCTCGAAACGAATAACTAGAACGGCCTAGGGGAAAAGTACGCATACCGTTGTAATCGGGCGAGTTTCTAGTTTCAGATGCAACAGAAATTTTGCGGATTAGTCAATCCGTTCGCGAGATATTGCAGTTTGGAGGTAAGAAACGCTTGAGAAACTCAAAATTTTCGCAGTTCTGATGCTCGACAAGCATAACTAGAACGGTCTAGGGGAAAAGTACGCATACCGTTGTAATCGGGCGACTTTCTACTTTCAGATGCAACAGAAATTTTGCGGATTGGTCAATCCGTTCGCGAGATGTGGCAGTTTGTAGGTAAGAAACGCTTGAGAAACTCAAAATTTTCGCAGTTCTGATGCTCGAAACGAATAACTAGAACGGCCTAGGGGAAAAGTACGCATGCCGTTGTAATCGGGCGAGTTTCTACTTTCAGATGCAACAGAAATTTTGCGGATTGGTCAATCCGTTCGCGAGATATGGCAGTTTGGAGGTAAGAAACGCTTGAGAAACTCAAAATTTTCGCAGTTCTGATGCTCGAAACGAATAACTAGAACGGCCTAGGGGAAAAGTACGCATACCGTTGTAATCGGGCGAGTTTCTACTTTCAGATGCAACAGAAATTTTGCGGATTAGTCAATCCGTTCGCGAGATATTGCAGTTTGGAGGTAAGAAACGCTTGAGAAACTCAAAATTTTCGCAGTTCTGATGCTCGAAACGAATAACCAGAACGGTCTAGGGGAAAAGTACGCATACCGTTGTAATCGGGCGACTTTCTACTTTCAGATGCAACAGAAATTTTGCGGATTGGTCAATCCGTTCGCGAGATGTGGCAGTTTGTAGGTAAGAAACGCTTGAGAAACTCAAAATTTTCGCAGTTCTGATGCTCGAAACGAATAACTAGAACGGCCTAGGGGAAAAGTACGCATGCCGTTGTAATCGGGCGAGTTTCTACTTTCAGATGCAACAGAAATTTTGCGGATTGGTCAATCCGTTCGCGAGATATGGCAGTTTGGAGGTAAGAAACGCTTGAGAAACTCAAAATTTTCGCAGTTCTGATGCTCGAAACGAATAACTAGAACGGCCTAGGGGAAAAGTACGCATACCGTTGTAATCGGGCGAGTTTCTACTTTCAGATGCAATAGAAATTTTGCGGATTAGTCAATCCGTTCGCGAGATATGGCAGTTTGGAGGTAAGAGACGCTTGAGAAACTCAAAATTTTCGCAGTTCTGATGCTCGACAAGCATAAGTAGAACGGTCTAGGGGAAAAGTACGCATACCGTTGTAATCGGGCGAGTTTCTACTTTCAGATGCAACAGAAATTTTGCGGATTGGTCAATCCGTTCGCGAGATATGGCAGTTTGGAGGTAAGAAACGCTTGAGAAACTCAAAATTTTCGCAGTTCTGATGCTCGACAAGCATAACTAGAACGGTCTAGGGGAAAAGTACGCATACCGTTGTAATCGGGCGAGTTTCTACTTTCAGATGCAACAGAAATTTTGCGGATTGGTCAAACCGTTCGCGAGATATGGCAGTTCGGAGGTAATAAACGCTTGAGAAACTCAAAATTTTCGCAGTTCTGATGCTCGAAACGAATAACTAGAACGGCCTAGGGGAAAAGTACGCATACCGTTGTAATCGGGCGAGTTTCTACTTTCAGATGCAACAGAAATTTTGCGGATTGGTCAATCCGTTCGCGAGATATGGCAGTTTGGAGGTAAGAAACGCTTGAGAAACTCAAAATTTTCGCAGTTCTGATGCTCGAAACGAATAACTAGAATCGCCTAGGGGAAAAGTACGCATACCGTTGTAATCGGGCGAGTTTCTACTTTCAGATGCAACAGAAATTTTGCGGATTGGTCAATCCGTTCGCGAGATATGGCAGTTTGGAGGTAAGAAACGCTTGAGAAACTCAAAATTTTCGCAGTTCTGATGCTCAAAACGAATAACTAGAACGGCCTAGGGGAAAAGCACGCATACCGTTGTAATCGGGCGAGTTTCTACTTTCAGATGCAACAGAAATTTTGCGGATTAGTCAATCCGTTCGCGAGATATTGCAGTTTGGAGGTAAGAAACGCTTGAGAAACTCAAAATTTTCGCAGTTCTGATGCTCGACAAGCATAACTAGAACGGTCTAGGGGAAAAGTACGCATACCGTTGTAATCGGGCGAGTTTCTACTTTCAGATGCAACAGAAATTTTGCGGATTGGTCAAACCGTTCGCGAGATATGGCAGTTTGGAGGTAATAAACGCTTGAGAAACTCAAAATTTTCGCAGTTCTGATGCTCGAAACGAATAACTAGAACGGCCTAGGGGAAAAGTACGCATACCGTTGTAATCGGGCGAGTTTCTACTTTCAGATGCAACAGAAATTTTGCGGATTGGTCAATCCGTTCGCGAGATATGGCAGTTTGGAGGTAAGAAACGCTTGAGAAACTCAAAATTTTCGCAGTTCTGATGCTCGAAACGAATAACTAGAATCGCCTAGGGGAAAAGTACGCATACCGTTGTAATCGGGCGAGTTTCTACTTTCAGATGCAACAGAAATTTTGCGGATTGGTCAATCCGTTCGCGAGATATGGCAGTTTGGAGGTAAGAAACGCTTGAGAAACTCAAAATTTTCGCAGTTCTGATGCTCAAAACGAATAACTAGAACGGCCTAGGGGAAAAGCACGCATACCGTTGTAATCGGGCGAGTTTCTACTTTCAGATGCAACAGAAATTTTGCGGATTAGTCAATCCGTTCGCGAGATATTGCAGTTTGGAGGTAAGAAACGCTTGAGAAACTCAAAATTTTCGCAGTTCTGATGCTCGACAAGCATAACTAGAACGGTCTAGGGGAAAAGTACGCATACCGTTGTAATCGGGCGAGTTTCTACTTTCAGATGCAACAGAAATTTTGCGGATTGGTCAATCCGTTCGCGAGATATTGCAGTTTGGAGGTAAGAAACGCTTGAGAAACTCAAAATTTTCGCAGTTCTGATGCTCGACAAGCATAACTAGAACGGTCTAGGGGAAAAGTACGCATACCGTTGTAATCGGGCGAGTTTCTACTTTCAGATGCAACAGAAATTTTGCGGATTGGTCAATCCGTTCGCGAGATATGGCAGTTTGGAGGTAATAAACGCTTGAGAAACTCAAAATTTTCGCAGTTCTGATGCTCGAAACGAATAACCAGAACGGCCTAGGGGAAAAGTACGCATACCGTTGTAATCGGGCGAGTTTCTACTTTCAGATGCAACAGAAATTTTGCGGATTGGTCAATCCGTTCGCGAGATATGGCAGTTTTGAGGTAAGAAACGCTTGAGAAACTCAAAATTTTCGCAGTTCTGATGCTCGAAACGAATAACTAGAACGGACTAGGGGAAAAGTACGCATACCGTTGTAATCGGGCGAGTTTCTACTTTCAGATGCAACAGAAATTTTGCGGATTGGTCAATCCGTTCGCGAGATATGGCAGTTTGGAGGTAAGAAACGCTTGAGAAACTCAAAATTTTCGCAGTTCTGATGCTCGAAACGAGTAACTAGAACGGCCTAGGGGAAAAGCACGCATACCGTTGTAATCGGGCGAGTTTCCACTTTCAGATGCAACAGAAATTTTGCGGATTAGTCAATCCGTTCGCGAGATATTGCAGTTTGGATGTAAGAAACGCTTGAGAAACTCAACATTTTCGCAGTTCTGATGCTCGACAAGCATAACTAGAACGGTCTAGGGGAAAAGTACGCATACTGTTGTAATCGGGCGAGTTTCTACTTTCAGATGCAACAGAAATTTTGCGGATTGGTCAATCCGTTCGCGAGATATGGCAGTTTGTAGGTAAGAAACGCTTGAGAAACTCAACATTTTCGCAGTTCAGATGCTCGAAACGAATAACTAGAACGGCCTAGGGGAAAAGTGCGCATACCGTTGTAATCGGGCGAGTTTCTAGTTTCAGATGCAACAGAAATTTTGCGGATTAGTCAATCCGTTCGCGAGATATTGCAGTTTGGAGGTAAGAAACGCTTGAGAAACTCAAAATTTTCGCAGTTCTGATGCTCGACAAGCATAACTAGAACGGTCTAGGGGAAAAGTACGCATACCGTTGTAATCGGGCGACTTTCTACTTTCAGATGCAACAGAAATTTTGCGGATTGGTCAATCCGTTCGCGAGATGTGGCAGTTTAGAGGTAAGAAACGCTTGAGAAACTCAAAATTTTCGCAGTTCTGATGCTCGACAAGCATAACTAGAACGGTCTAGGGGAAAAGTACGCATACCGTTGTAATCGGACGAGTTTCTACTTTCAGATGCAACAGAAATTTTGCGGATTGGTCAATCCGTTCGCGAGATATGGCAGTTTGGAGGTAAGAAACGCTTGAGAAACTCAAAATTTTCGCAGTTCTGATGCTCGAAACGAATAACTAGAACGGCCTAGGGGAAAAGTACGCATGCCGTTGTAATCGGGCGAGTTTCTACTTTCAGATGCAACAGAAATTTTGCGGATTGGTCAATCCGTTCGCGAGATATGGCAGTTTGGAGGTAAGAAACGCTTGAGAAACTCAAAATTTTCGCAGTTCTGATGCTCGAAACGAGTAACTAGAACGGCCTAGGGGAAAAGCACGCATACCGTTGTAATCGGGCGAGTTTCTACTTTCAGATGCAACAGAAATTTTGCGGATTAGTCAATCCGTTCGCGAGATATTGCAGTTTGGAGGTAAGAAACGCTTGAGAAACTCAACATTTTCGCAGTTCTGATGCTCGACAAGCATAACTAGAACGGTCTAGGGGAAAAGTACGCATACTGTTGTAATCGGGCGAGTTTCTACTTTCAGATGCAACAGAAATTTTGCGGATTGGTCAATCCGTTCGCGAGATATGGCAGTTTGTAGGTAAGAAACGCTTGAGAAACTCAACATTTTCGCAGTTCAGATGCTCGAAACGAATAACTAGAACGGCCTAGGGGAAAAGTGCGCATACCGTTGTAATCGGGCGAGTTTCTAGTTTCAGATGCAACAGAAATTTTGCGGATTAGTCAATCCGTTCGCGAGATATTGCAGTTTGGAGGTAAGAAACGCTTGAGAAACTCAAAATTTTCGCAGTTCTGATGCTCGACAAGCATAACTAGAACGGTCTAGGGGAAAAGTACGCATACCGTTGTAATCGGGCGACTTTCTACTTTCAGATGCAACAGAAATTTTGCGGATTGGTCAATCCGTTCGCGAGATGTGGCAGTTTGTAGGTAAGAAACGCTTGAGAAACTCAAAATTTTCGCAGTTCTGATGCTCAAAAGGAATAACTAGAACGGCCTAGGGGAAAAGTACGCATACCGTTGTAATCGGGCGAGTTTCTACTTTCAGATGCAACAGAAATTTTGCGGCTTAGTCAATCCGTTCGCGAGATATGGCAGTTTGGAGGTAAGAGACGCTTGAGAAACTCAAAATTTTCGCAGTTCTGATGCTCGACAAGCATAACTAGAACGGTCTAGGGGAAAAGTACGCATACCGTTGTAATCGGGCGAGTTTCTACTTTCAGATGCAACAGAAATTTTGCGGATTAGTCAATCCGTTCGCGAGATATGGCAGTTTAGAGGTAAGAAACGCTTGAGAAACTCAAAATTTTCGCAGTTCTGATGCTCGACAAGCATAACTAGAACGGTCTAGGGGAAAAGTACGCATACCGTTGTAATCGGACGAGTTTCTACTTTCAGATGCAACAGAAATTTTGCGGATTGGTCAATCCGTTCGCGAGATATGGCAGTTTGGAGGTAATAAACGCTTGAGAAACTCAAAATTTTCGCAGTTCTGATGCTCGAAACGAATAACTAGAACGGCCTAGGGGAAAAGCACGCATACCGTTGTAATCGGGCGAGTTTCTACTTTCAGATGCAACAGAAATTTTGCGGATTAGTCAATCCGTTCGCGAGATATGGCAGTTTAGAGGTAAGAAACGCTTGAGAAACTCAAAATTTTCGCAGTTCTGATGCTCGACAAGCATAACTAGAACGGTCTAGGGGAAAAGTACGCATACCGTTGTAATCGGGCGAGTTTCTACTTTCAGATGCAACAGAAATTTTGCGGATTGGTCAATCCGTTCGCGAGATATGGCAGTTTGGAGGTAATAAACGCTTGAGAAACTCAAAATTTTCGCAGTTCTGATGCTCGAAACAAATAACTAGAACGGCCTAGGGGAAAAGTACGCATACCGTTGTAATCGGGCGAGTTTCTACTTTCAGATGCAACAGAAATTTTGCGGATTGGTCAATCCGTTCGCGAGATATGGCAGTTTGGAGGTAAGAAACGCTTGAGAAACTTAAAATTTTCGCAGTTCTGATGCTCGAAACGAATAACTAGAATCGCCTAGGGGAAAAGTACGCATACCGTTGTAATCGGGCGAGTTTCTACTTTCAGATGCAACAGAAATTTTGCGGATTGGTCAATCCGTTCGCGAGATATGGCAGTTTGGAGGTAAGAAACGCTTGAGAAACTCAAAATTTTCGCAGTTCTGATGCTCGAAACGAATAACTAGAACGGCCTAGGGGAAAAGTACGCATGCCGTTGTAATCGGGCGAGTTTCTACTTTCAGATGCAACAGAAATTTTGCGGATTGGTCAATCCGTTCGCGAGATATGGCAGTTTGGAGGTAAGAAACGCTTGAGAAACTCAAAATTTTCGCAGTTCTGATGCTCGAAACGAATAACTAGAACGGCCTAGGGGAAAAGCACGAATACCGTTGTAATCGGGCGAGTTTCTACTTTCAGATGCAACAGAAATTTTGCGGATTAGTCAATCTGTTCGCGAGATATGGCAGTTTAGAGGTAAGATACGCTTGAGAAACTCAAAATTTTCGCAGTTCTGATGCTCGACAAGCATAACTAGAACAGTCTAGGGGAAAAGTACGCATACCGTTGTAATCGGGCGAGTTTCTACTTTCAGATGCAACAGAAATTTTGCGGATTGGTCAATCCGTTCGCGAGATATGGCAGTTTGGAGGTAATAAACGCTTGAGAAACTCAAAATTTTCGCAGTTCTGATGCTCGAAACGAATAACTAGAACGGCCTAGGGGAAAAGTACGCATACCGTTGTAATCGGGCGACTTTCTACTTTCAGATGCAACAGAAATTTTGCGGCTTAGTCAATCCGTTCGCGAGATATGGCAGTTTGGGGGTAAGAGACGCTTGAGAAACTCAAAATTTTCGCAGTTCTGATGCTCGACAAGCATAACTAGAACGGTCTAGGGGAAAAGTACGCATACCGTTGTAATCGGGCGAGTTTCTACTTTCAGATATAACAGAAATTTTGCGGATTGGTCAATCCGTTCGCGAGATATGGCAGTTTGGAGGTAATAAACGCTTGAGAAACTCAAAATTTTCGCAGTTCTGATGCTCGAAACGAATAACTAGAACGGCCTAGGGGAAAAGTACGCATACCGTTGTAATCGGGCGAGTTTCTACTTTCAGATGCAACAGAAATTTTGCGGATTGGTCAATCCGTTCGGGAGATATGGCAGTTTGGAGGTAAGAAACGCTTGAGAAACTCAAACTTTTCGCAGTTCTGATGCTCGAAACGAATAACTAGAATCGCCTAGGGGAAAAGTACGCATACCGTTGTAATCGGGCCAGTTTCTACTTTCAGATGCAACAGAAATTTTGCGGATTGGTCAATCCGTTCGCGAGATATGGCAGTTTGGAGGTAAGAAACGCTTGAGAAACTCAAAATTTTCGCAGTTCTGATGCTCGAAACGAATAACTAGAATCGCCTAGGGGAAAAGTACGCATACCGTTGTAATCGGGCGAGTTTCTACTTTCAGATGCAACAGAAATTTTGCGGATTGGTCAATCCGTTCGCGAGATATGGCAGTTTGGAGGTAAGAAACGCTTGAGAAACTCAAAATTTTCGCAGTTCTGATGCTCGAAACGAATAACTAGAACGGCCTAGGGGAAAAGTACGCATGCCGTTGTAATCGGGCGAGTTTCTGCTTTCAGATGCAACAGAAATTTTGCGGATTGGTCAATCCGTTCGCGAGATATGGCAGTTTGGAGGTAAGAAACGCTTGAGAAACTCAAAATTTTCGCAGTTCTGATGCTCGAAACGAATAACTAGAACGGCCTAGGGGAAAAGCACGCATACCGTTGTAATCGGGCGAGTTTCTACTTTCAGATGCAACAGAAATTTTGCGGATTAGTCAATCCGTTCGCGAGATATGGCAGTTTAGAGGTAAGATACGCTTGAGAAACTCAAAATTTTCGCAGTTCTGATGCTCGACAAGCATAACTAGAACGGTCTAGGGGAAAAGTACGCATACCGTTGTAATCGGGCGAGTTTCTACTTTCAGATGCAACAGAAATTTTGCGGATTGGTCAATCCGTTCGCGAGATATGGCAGTTTGGAGGTAATAAACGCTTGAGAAACTCAAAATTTTCGCAGTTCTGATGCTCGAAACGAATAACCAGAACGGCCTAGGGGAAAAGTACGCATACCGTTGTAATGGGGCGAGTTTCTACTTTCAGATGCAACAGAAATTTTGCGGATTGGTCAATCCGTTCGCGAGATATGGCAGTTTGGAGGTAAGAAACGCTTGAGAAACTCAAAATTTTCGCAGTTCTGATGCTCGAAACGAATAACTAGAACGGCCTAGGGGAAATGTACGCATACCGTTGTAATCGGGCGAGTTTCTACTTTCAGATGCAACAGAAATTTTGCGGATTGGTCAATCCGTTCGCGAGATATGGCAGTTTGGAGGTAAGAAACGCTTGAGAAACTCAAAATTTTCGCAGTTCTGATGCTCGAAACGAATAACTAGAACGGCCTAGGGGAAAAGCACGCATACCGTTGTAATCGGGCGAGTTTCTACTTTCAGATGCAACAGAAATTTTGCGGATTAGTCAATCCGTTCGCGAGATATGGCAGTTTAGAGGTAAGATACGCTTGAGAAACTCAAAATTTTCGCAGTTCTGATGCTCGACAAGCATAACTAGAACGGTCTAGGGGAAAAGTACGCATACCGTTGTAATCGGGCGAGTTTCTACTTTCAGATGCAACAGAAATTTTGCGGATTGGTCAATCCGTTCGCGAGATATGGCAGTTTGGAGGTAATAAACGCTTGAGAAACTCAAAATTTTCGCAGTTCTGATGCTCGAAACGAATAACCAGAACGGCCTAGGGGAAAAGTACGCATACCGTTGTAATCGGGCGACTTTCTACTTTCAGATGCAACAGAAATTTTGCGGATTGGTCAATCCGTTCGCGAGATGTGGCAGTTTGTAGGTAAGAAACGCTTGAGAAACTCAACATTTTCGCAGTTCAGATGCTCGAAACGAATAACTAGAACGGCCTAGGGGAAAAGTACGCATACCGTTGTAATCGGGCGAGTTTCTAGTTTCAGATGCAACAGAAATTTTGCGGATTAGTCAATCCGTTCGCGAGATATTGCAGTTTGGAGGTAAGAAACGCTTGAGAAACTCAAAATTTTCGCAGTTCTGATGCTCGACAAGCATAACTAGAACGGTCTAGGGGAAAAGTACGCATACCGTTGTAATCGGGCGACTTTCTACTTTCAGATGCAACAGAAATTTTGCGGATTGGTCAATCCGTTCGCGAGATGTGGCAGTTTGTAGGTAAGAAACGCTTGAGAAACTCAACATTTTCGCAGTTCTGATGCTCAAAAGGAATAACTAGAACGGCCTAGGGGAAAAGTACGCATACCGTTGTAATCGGGCGAGTTTCTACTTTCAGATGCAACAGAAATTTTGCGGCTTAGTCAATCCGTTCGCGAGATATGGCAGTTTGGAGGTAAGAGACGCTTGAGAAACTCAAAATTTTCGCAGTTCTGATGCTCGACAAGCATAACTAGAACGGTCTAGGGGAAAAGTACGCATACCGTTGTAATCGGGCGAGTTTCTACTTTCAGATGCAACAGAAATTTTGCGGATTAGTCAATCCGTTCGCGAGATATGGCAGTTTAGAGGTAAGAAACGCTTGAGAAACTCAAAATTTTCGCAGTTCTGATGCTCGACAAGCATAACTAGAACGGTCTAGGGGAAAAGTACGCATACCGTTGTAATCGGGCGAGTTTCTACTTTCAGATGCAACAGAAATTTTGCGGATTGGTCAATCCGTTCGCGAGATATGGCAGTTTGGAGGTAATAAACGCTAGAGAAACTCAAAATTTTCGCAGTTCTGATGCTCGAAACGAATAACCAGAACGGCCTAGGGGAAAAGTACGCATACCGGTGTAATCGGGCGAGTTTCTACTTTCAGATGCAACAGAAATTTTGCGGATTGGTCAATCCGTTCGCGAGATATGGCAGTATGGAGGTAAGAAACGCTTGAGAAACTCAAAATTTTCGCAGTTCTGATGCTCGAAACGAATAACTAGAATCGCCTAGGGGAAAAGTACGCATACCGTTGTAATCGGGCGAGTTTCTACTTTCAGATGCAACAGAAATTTTGCGGATTGGTCAATCCGTTCGCGAGATATGGCAGTTTGGAGGTAATAAACGCTTGAGAAACTCAAAATTTTCGCAGTTCTGATGCTCGACAAGCATAACTAGAACGGTCTAGGGGAAAAGTACGCATACCGTTGTAATCGGGCGAGTTTCTACTTTCAGATGCAACAGAAATTTTGCGGATTGGTCAATCCGTTCGCGAGATATGGCAGTTTGGAGGTAATAAACGCTTGAGAAACTCAAAATTTTCGCAGTTCTGATGCTCGAAACGAATAACCAGAACGGCCTAGGGGAAAAGTACGCATACCGTTGTAATGGGGCGAGTTTCTACTTTCAGATGCAACAGAAATTTTGCGGATTGGTCAATCCGTTCGCGAGATATGGCAGTTTGGAGGTAAGAAACGCTTGAGAAACTCAAAATTTTCGCAGTTCTGATGCTCGAAACGAATAACTAGAACGGCTTAGGGGAAATGTACGCATGCCGTTGTAATCGGGCGAGTTTCTACTTTCAGATGCAACAGAAATTTTGCGGATTGGTCAATCCGTTCGCGAGATGTGGCAGTTTGTAGGTAAGAAACGCTTGAGAAACTCAACATTTTCGCAGTTCAGATGCTCGAAACGAATAACTAGAACGGCCTAGGGGAAAAGTACGCATACCGTTGTAATCGGGCGAGTTTCTAGTTTCAGATGCAACAGAAATTTTGCGGATTAGTCAATCCGTTCGCGAGATATTGCAGTTTGGAGGTAAGAAACGCTTGAGAAACTCAAAATTTTCGCAGTTCTGATGCTCGAAAGCATAACTAGAACGGTCTAGGGGAAAAGTACGCATACCGTTGTAATCGGGCGACTTTCTACTTTCAGATGCAACAGAAATTTTGCGGATTGGTCAATCCGTTCGCGAGATGTGGCAGTTTGTAGGTAAGAAACGCTTGAGAAACTCAAAATTTTCGCAGTTCTGATGCTCAAAAGGAATAACTAGAACGGCCTAGGGGAAAAGTACGCATACCGTTGTAATCGGGCGAGTTTCTACTTTCAGATGCAACAGAAATTTTGCGGCTTAGTCAATCCGTTCGCGAGATATGGCAGTTTAGAGGTAAGATACGCTTCAGAAACTCAAAATTTTCGCAGTTCTGATGCTCGACAAGCATAACTAGAACGGTCTAGGGGAAAAGTACGCATACCGTTGTAATCGGGCGAGTTTCTACTTTCAGATGCAACAGAAATTTTGCGGATTGGTCAATCCGTTCGCGAGATATGGCAGTTTGGAGGTAATAAACGCTTGAGAAACTCAAAATTTTCGCAGTTCTGATGCTCGAAACGAATAACCAGAACGGCCTAGGGGAAAAGTACGCATACCGTTGTAATCGGGCGAGTTTCTACTTTCAGATGCAACAGAAATTTTGCGGATTGGTCAATCCGTTCGCGAGATATGGCTGTTTGGAGGTAATAAACGCTTGAGAAACTCAAAATTTTCGCAGTTCTGATGCTCGAAACGAATAACCAGAACGGCCTAGGGGAAAAGTACGCATACCGTTGTAATGGGGCGAGTTTCTACTTTCAGATGCAACAGAAATTTTGCGGATTGGTCAATCCGTTCGCGAGATGTGGCAGTTTGTAGGTAAGAAACGCTTGAGAAACTCAAAATTTTCGCAGTTCTGATGCTCGAAACGAATAACTAGAACGGCTTAGGGGAAATGTACGCATGCCGTTGTAATCGGGCGAGTTTCTACTTTCAGATGCAACAGAAATTTTGCGGATTGGTCAATCCGTTCGCGAGATGTGGCAGTTTGTAGGTAAGAAACGCTTGAGAAACTCAACATTTTCGCAGTTCAGATGCTCGAAACGAATAACTAGAACGGCCTAGGGGAAAAGTACGCATACCGTTGTAATCGGGCGAGTTTCTAGTTTCAGATGCAACAGAAATTTTGCGGATTAGTCAATCCGTTCGCGAGATATTGCAGTTTGGAGGTAAGAAACGCTTGAGAAACTCAAAATTTTCGCAGTTCTGATGCTCGACAAGCATAACTAGAACGGTCTAGGGGAAAAGTACGCATACCGTTGTAATCGGGCGACTTTCTACTTTCAGATGCAACAGAAATTTTGCGGATTGGTCAATCCGTTCGCGAGATGTGGCAGTTTGTAGGTAAGAAACGCTTGAGAAACTCAAAATTTTCGCAGTTCTGATGCTCAAAAGGAATAACTAGAACGGCCTAGGGGAAAAGTACGCATACCGTTGTAATCGGGCGAGTTTCTACTTTCAGATGCAACAGAAATTTTGCGGCTTAGTCAATCCGTTCGCGAGATATGGCAGTTTAGAGGTAAGATACGCTTCAGAAACTCAAAATTTTCGCAGTTCTGATGCTCGACAAGCATAACTAGAACGGTCTAGGGGAAAAGTACGCATACCGTTGTAATCGGGCGAGTTTCTACTTTCAGATGCAACAGAAATTTTGCGGATTGGTCAATCCGTTCGCGAGATATGGCAGTTTGGAGGTAATAAACGCTTGAGAAACTCAAAATTTTCGCAGTTCTGATGCTCGAAACGAATAACCAGAACGGCCTAGGGGAAAAGTACGCATACCGTTGTAATCGGGCGAGTTTCTACTTTCAGATGCAACAGAAATTTTGCGGATTGGTCAATCCGTTCGCGAGATATGGCAGTTTGGAGGTAATAAACGCTTGAGAAACTCAAAATTTTCGCAGTTCTGATGCTCGAAACGAATAACCAGAACGGCCTAGGGGAAAAGTACGCATACCGTTGTAATGGGGCGAGTTTCTACTTTCAGATGCAACAGAAATTTTGCGGATTGGTCAATCCGTTCGCGAGATATGGCAGTTTGGAGGTAAGAAACGCTTGAGAAACTCAAAATTTTCGCAGTTCTGATGCTCGAAACGAATAACCAGAACGGCCTAGGGGAAAAGCACGCATACCGTTGTAATCGGACGAGTTTCTACTTTCAGATGCAACAGAAATTTTGCGGATTGGTCAATCCGTTCGCGAGATATGGCAGTTTGGAGGTAATAAACGCTTGAGAAACTCAAAATTTTCGCAGTTCTGATGCTCGAAACGAATAACTAGAACGGCCTAGGGGAAAAGTACGCATACCGTTGTAATCGGGCGAGTTTCTACTTTCAGATGCAACAGAAATTTTGCGGATTGGTCAATCCGTTCGCGAGATATGGCAGTTTGGAGGTAAGAAACGCTTGAGAAACTCAAAATTTTCGCAGTTCTGATGCTCGAAACGAATAACTAGAATCGCCTAGGGGAAAAGTACGCATACCGTTGTAATCGGGCGAGTTTCTACTTTCAGATGCAACAGAAATTTTGCGGATTGGTCAATCCGTTCGCGAGATATGGCAGTTTGGAGGTAAGAAACGCTTGAGAAACTCAAAATTTTCGCAGTTCTGATGCTCGAAACGAATAACTAGAACGGCCTAGGGGAAAAGTACGCATGCCGTTGTAATCGGGCGAGTTTCTACTTTCAGATGCAACAGAAATTTTGCGGATTGGTCAATCCGTTCGCGAGATATGGCAGTTTGGAGGTAATAAACGCTAGAGAAACTCAAAATTTTCGCAGTTCTGATGCTCGAAACGAATAACCAGAACGGCCTAGGGGAAAAGTACGCATACCGGTGTAATCGGGCGAGTTTCTACTTTCAGATGCAACAGAAATTTTGCGGATTGGTCAATCCGTTCGCGAGATATGGCAGTTTGGAGGTAAGAAACGCTTGAGAAACTCAAAATTTTCGCAGTTCTGATGCTCGACAAGCATAACTAGAACGGTCTAGGGGAAAAGTACGCATACCGTTGTAATCGGGCCAGTTTCTACTTTCAGATGCAACAGAAATTTTGCGGATTGGTCAATCCGTTCGCGAGATATGGCAGTTTGGAGGTAAGAAACGCTTGAGAAACTCAAAATTTTCGCAGTTCTGATGCTCGAAACGAATAACTAGAATCGCCTAGGGGAAAAGTACGCATACCGTTGTAATCGGGCGAGTTTCTACTTTCAGATGCAACAGAAATTTTGCGGATTGGTCAATCCGTTCGCGAGATATGGCAGTTTGGAGGTAAGAAACGCTTGAGAAACTCAAAATTTTCGCAGTTCTGATGCTCGAAACGAATAACTAGAACGGCCTAGGGGAAAAGTACGCATGCCGTTGTAATCGGGCGAGTTTCTACTTTCAGATGCAACAGAAATTTTGCGGATTGGTCAATCCGTTCGCGAGATATGGCAGTTTGGAGGTAAGAAACGCTTGAGAAACTCAAAATTTTCGCAGTTCTGATGCTCGAAACGAATAACTAGAACGGCCTAGGGGAAAAGCACGCATACCGTTGTAATCGGGCGAGTTTCTACTTTCAGATGCAACAGAAATTTTGCGGATTAGTCAATCCGTTCGCGAGATATGGCAGTTTAGAGGTAAGATACGCTTGAGAAACTCAAAATTTTCGCAGTTCTGATGCTCGACAAGCATAACTAGAACGGTCTAGGGGAAAAGTACGCATACCGTTGTAATCGGGCGAGTTTCTACTTTCAGATGCAACAGAAATTTTGCGGATTGGTCAATCCGTTCGCGAGATATGGCAGTTTGGAGGTAATAAACGCTTGAGAAACTCAAAATTTTCGCAGTTCTGATGCTCGAAACGAATAACCAGAACGGCCTAGGGGAAAAGTACGCATACCGTTGTAATGGGGCGAGTTTCTACTTTCAGATGCAACAGAAATTTTGCGGATTGGTCAATCCGTTCGCGAGATATGGCAGTTTGGAGGTAAGAAACGCTTGAGAAACTCAAAATTTTCGCAGTTCTGATGCTCGAAACGAATAACTAGAACGGCCTAGGGGAAATGTACGCATGCCGTTGTAATCGGGCGAGTTTCTACTTTCAGATGCAACAGAAATTTTGCGGATTGGTCAATCCGTTCGCGAGATATGGCAGTTTGGAGGTAAGAAACGCTTGAGAAACTCAAAATTTTCGCAGTTCTGATGCTCGAAACGAATAACTAGAACGGCCTAGGGGAAAAGCACGCATACCGTTGTAATCGGGCGAGTTTCTACTTTCAGATGCAACAGAAATTTTGCGGATTAGTCAATCCGTTCGCGAGATATGGCAGTTTAGAGGTAAGATACGCTTGAGAAACTCAAAATTTTCGCAGTTCTGATGCTCGACAAGCATAACTAGAACGGTCTAGGGGAAAAGTACGCATACCGTTGTAATCGGGCGAGTTTCTACTTTCAGATGCAACAGAAATTTTGCGGATTGGTCAATCCGTTCGCGAGATATGGCAGTTTGGAGGTAATAAACGCTTGAGAAACTCAAAATTTTCGCAGTTCTGATGCTCGAAACGAATAACCAGAACGGCCTAGGGGAAAAGTACGCATACCGTTGTAATCGGGCGACTTTCTACTTTCAGATGCAACAGAAATTTTGCGGATTGGTCAATCCGTTCGCGAGATGTGGCAGTTTGTAGGTAAGAAACGCTTGAGAAACTCAACATTTTCGCAGTTCAGATGCTCGAAACGAATAACTAGAACGGCCTAGGGGAAAAGTACGCATACCGTTGTAATCGGGCGAGTTTCTAGTTTCAGATGCAACAGAAATTTTGCGGATTAGTCAATCCGTTCGCGAGATATTGCAGTTTGGAGGTAAGAAACGCTTGAGAAACTCAAAATTTTCGCAGTTCTGATGCTCGACAAGCATAACTAGAACGGTCTAGGGGAAAAGTACGCATACCGTTGTAATCGGGCGACTTTCTACTTTCAGATGCAACAGAAATTTTGCGGATTGGTCAATCCGTTCGCGAGATGTGGCAGTTTGTAGGTAAGAAACGCTTGAGAAACTCAACATTTTCGCAGTTCTGATGCTCAAAAGGAATAACTAGAACGGCCTAGGGGAAAAGTACGCATACCGTTGTAATCGGGCGAGTTTCTACTTTCAGATGCAACAGAAATTTTGCGGCTTAGTCAATCCGTTCGCGAGATATGGCAGTTTGGAGGTAAGAGACGCTTGAGAAACTCAAAATTTTCGCAGTTCTGATGCTCGACAAGCATAACTAGAACGGTCTAGGGGAAAAGTACGCATACCGTTGTAATCGGGCGAGTTTCTACTTTCAGATGCAACAGAAATTTTGCGGATTAGTCAATCCGTTCGCGAGATATGGCAGTTTAGAGGTAAGAAACGCTTGAGAAACTCAAAATTTTCGCAGTTCTGATGCTCGACAAGCATAACTAGAACGGTCTAGGGGAAAAGTACGCATACCGTTGTAATCGGGCGAGTTTCTACTTTCAGATGCAACAGAAATTTTGCGGATTGGTCAATCCGTTCGCGAGATATGGCAGTTTGGAGGTAATAAACGCTAGAGAAACTCAAAATTTTCGCAGTTCTGATGCTCGAAACGAATAACCAGAACGGCCTAGGGGAAAAGTACGCATACCGGTGTAATCGGGCGAGTTTCTACTTTCAGATGCAACAGAAATTTTGCGGATTGGTCAATCCGTTCGCGAGATATGGCAGTATGGAGGTAAGAAACGCTTGAGAAACTCAAAATTTTCGCAGTTCTGATGCTCGAAACGAATAACTAGAATCGCCTAGGGGAAAAGTACGCATACCGTTGTAATCGGGCGAGTTTCTACTTTCAGATGCAACAGAAATTTTGCGGATTGGTCAATCCGTTCGCGAGATATGGCAGTTTGGAGGTAATAAACGCTTGAGAAACTCAAAATTTTCGCAGTTCTGATGCTCGACAAGCATAACTAGAACGGTCTAGGGGAAAAGTACGCATACCGTTGTAATCGGGCGAGTTTCTACTTTCAGATGCAACAGAAATTTTGCGGATTGGTCAATCCGTTCGCGAGATATGGCAGTTTGGAGGTAATAAACGCTTGAGAAACTCAAAATTTTCGCAGTTCTGATGCTCGAAACGAATAACCAGAACGGCCTAGGGGAAAAGTACGCATACCGTTGTAATGGGGCGAGTTTCTACTTTCAGATGCAACAGAAATTTTGCGGATTGGTCAATCCGTTCGCGAGATATGGCAGTTTGGAGGTAAGAAACGCTTGAGAAACTCAAAATTTTCGCAGTTCTGATGCTCGAAACGAATAACTAGAACGGCTTAGGGGAAATGTACGCATGCCGTTGTAATCGGGCGAGTTTCTACTTTCAGATGCAACAGAAATTTTGCGGATTGGTCAATCCGTTCGCGAGATGTGGCAGTTTGTAGGTAAGAAACGCTTGAGAAACTCAACATTTTCGCAGTTCAGATGCTCGAAACGAATAACTAGAACGGCCTAGGGGAAAAGTACGCATACCGTTGTAATCGGGCGAGTTTCTAGTTTCAGATGCAACAGAAATTTTGCGGATTAGTCAATCCGTTCGCGAGATATTGCAGTTTGGAGGTAAGAAACGCTTGAGAAACTCAAAATTTTCGCAGTTCTGATGCTCGACAAGCATAACTAGAACGGTCTAGGGGAAAAGTACGCATACCGTTGAAATCGGGCGACTTTCTACTTTCAGACGCAACAGAAATTTTGCGGATTGGTCAATCCGTTCGCGAGATGTGGCAGTTTGTAGGTAAGAAACGCTTGAGAAACTCAAAATTTTCGCAGTTCTGATGCTCAAAAGGAATAACTAGAACGGCCTAGGGGAAAAGTACGCATACCGTTGTAATCGGGCGAGTTTCTACTTTCAGATGCAACAGAAATTTTGCGGCTTAGTCAATCCGTTCGCGAGATATGGCAGTTTGGAGGTAAGAGACGCTTGAGAAACTCAAAATTTTCGCAGTTCTGATGCTCGACAAGCATAACTAGAACGGTCTAGGGGAAAAGTACGCATACCGTTGTAATCGGGCGAGTTTCTACTTTCAGATGCAACAGAAATTTTGCGGATTGGTCAATCCGTTCGCGAGATATGGCAGTTTGGAGGTAATAAACGCTTGAGAAACTCAAAATTTTCGCAGTTCTGATGCTCGAAACGAATAACTAGAACGGCCTAGGGGAAAAGTACGCATACCGTTGTAATCGGGCGAGTTTCTACTTTCAGATGCAACAGAAATTTTGCGGATTGGTCAATCCGTTCGCGAGATATGGCAGTTTGGAGGTAAGAAACGCTTGAGAAACTCAAAATTTTCGCAGTTCTGATGCTCGAAACGAATAACTAGAACGGCCTAGGGGAAAAGCACGCATACCGTTGTAATCGGGCGAGTTTCTACTTTCAGATGCAACAGAAATTTTGCGGCTTAGTCAATCCGTTCGCGAGATATGGCAGTTTGGAGGTAAGAGACGCTTGAGAAACTCAAAATTTTCGCAGTTCTGATGCTCGACAAGCATAACTAGAACGGTCTAGGGGAAAAGTACGCATACCGTTGTAATCGGGCGAGTTTCTACTTTCAGATGCAACAGAAATTTTGCGGATTGGTCAATCCGTTCGCGAGATATGGCAGTTTGGAGGTAATAAACGCTTGAGAAACTCAAAATTTTCGCAGTTCTGATGCTCGAAACGAATAACTAGAACGGCCTAGGGGAAAAGTACGCATACCGTTGTAATCGGGCGAGTTTCTACTTTCAGATGCAACAGAAATTTTGCGGATTGGTCAATCCGTTCGCGAGATATGGCAGTTTGGAGGTAAGAAACGCTTGAGAAACTCAAAATTTTCGCAGTTCTGATGCTCGAAACGAATAACTAGAACGGCCTAGGGGAAAAGCACGCATACCGTTGTAATCGGGCGAGTTTCTACTTTCAGATGCAACAGAAATTTTGCGGATTAGTCAATCCGTTCGCGAGATATGGCAGTTTGGAGGTAATAAACGCTTGAGAAACTCAAAATTTTCGCAGTTCTGATGCTCGAAACGAATAACCAGAACGGCCTAGGGGAAAAGTACGCATACCGTTGTAATCGGGCGAGTTTCTACTTTCAGATGCAACAGAAATTTTGCGGATTGGTCAATCCGTTCGCGAGATATGGCAGTTTGGAGGTAATAAACGCTTGAGAAACTCAAAATTTTCGCAGTTCTGATGCTCGAAACGAATAACCAGAACGGCCTAGGGGAAAAGTACGCATACCGTTGTAATGGGGCGAGTTTCTACTTTCAGATGCAACAGAAATTTTGCGGATTGGTCAATCCGTTCGCGAGATATGGCAGTTTGGAGGTAAGAAACGCTTGAGAAACTCAAAATTTTCGCAGTTCTGATGCTCGAAACGAATAACCAGAACGGCCTAGGGGAAAAGCACGCATACCGTTGTAATCGGACGAGTTTCTACTTTCAGATGCAACAGAAATTTTGCGGATTGGTCAATCCGTTCGCGAGATATGGCAGTTTGGAGGTAATAAACGCTTGAGAAACTCAAAATTTTCGCAGTTCTGATGCTCGAAACGAATAACTAGAACGGCCTAGGGGAACAGTACGCATACCGTTGTAATCGGGCGAGTTTCTACTTTCAGATGCAACAGAAATTTTGCGGATTGGTCAATCCGTTCGCGAGATATGGCAGTTTGGAGGTAATAAACGCTTGAGAAACTCAAAATTTTCGCAGTTCTGATGCTCAAAAGGAATAACTAGAACGGCCTAGGGGAAAAGTACGCATACCGTTGTAATCGGGCGAGTTTCTACTTTCAGATGCAACAGAAATTTTGCGGCTTAGTCAATCCGTTCGCGAGATATGGCAGTTTGGAGGTAAGAGACGCTTGAGAAACTCAAAATTTTCGCAGTTCTGATGCTCGACAAGCATAACTAGAACGGTCTAGGGGAAAAGTACGCATACCGTTGTAATCGGGCGAGTTTCTACTTTCAGATGCAACAGAAATTTTGCGGATTAGTCAATCCGTTCGCGAGATATGGCAGTTTAGAGGTAAGAAACGCTTGAGAAACTCAAAATTTTCGCAGTTCTGATGCTCGACAAGCATAACTAGAACGGTCTAGGGGAAAAGTACGCATACCGTTGTAATCGGGCGAGTTTCTACTTTCAGATGCAACAGAAATTTTGCGGATTGGTCAATCCGTTCGCGAGATATGGCAGTTTGGAGGTAATAAACGCTTGAGAAACTCAAAATTTTCGCAGTTCTGATGCTCGAAACGAATAACTAGAACGGCCTAGGGGAACAGTACGAATACCGTTGTAATCGGGCGAGTTTCTACTTTCAGATGCAACAGAAATTTTGCGGATTGGTCAATCCGTTCGCGAGATATGGCAGTTTGGAGGTAATAAACGCTTGAGAAACTCAAAATTTTCGCAGTTCTGATGCTCAAAAGGAATAACTAGAACGGCCTAGGGGAAAAGTACGCATACCGTTGTAATCGGGCGAGTTTCTACTTTCAGATGCAACAGAAATTTTGCGGCTTAGTCAATCCGTTCGCGAGATATGGCAGTTTGGAGGTAAGAGACGCTTGAGAAACTCAAAATTTTCGCAGTTCTGATGCTCGACAAGCATAACTAGAACGGTCTAGGGGAAAAGTACGCATACCGTTGTAATCGGGCGAGTTTCTACTTTCCGATGCAACAGAAATTTTGCGGATTAGTCAATCCGTTCGCGAGATATGGCAGTTTAGAGGTAAGAAACGCTTGAGAAACTCAAAATTTTCGCAGTTCTGATGCTCGACAAGCATAACTAGAACGGTCTAGGGGAAAAGTACGCATACCGTTGTAATCGGGCGAGTTTCTACTTTCAGATGCAACAGAAATTTTGCGGATTGGTCAATCCGTTCGCGAGATATGGCAGTTTGGAGGTAATAAACGCTTGAGAAACTCAAAATTTTCGCAGTTCTGATGCTCGAAACGAATAACCAGAACGGCCTAGGGGAAAAGCACGCATACCGTTGTAATCGGACGAGTTTCTACTTTCAGATGCAACAGAAATTTTGCGGATTGGTCAATCCGTTCGCGAGATATGGCAGTTTGGAGGTAATAAACGCTTGAGAAACTCAAAATTTTCGCAGTTCTGATGCTCGAAACGAATAACTAGAACGGCCTAGGGGAACAGTACGCATACCGTTGTAATCGGGCGAGTTTCTACTTTCAGATGCAACAGAAATTTTGCGGATTGGTCAATCCGTTCGCGAGATATGGCAGTTTGGAGGTAATAAACGCTTGAGAAACTCAAAATTTTCGCAGTTCTGATGCTCAAAAGGAATAACTAGAACGGCCTAGGGGAAAAGTACGCATACCGTTGTAATCGGGCGAGTTTCTACTTTCAGATGCAACAGAAATTTTGCGGCTTAGTCAATCCGTTCGCGAGATATGGCAGTTTGGAGGTAAGAGACGCTTGAGAAACTCAAAATTTTCGCAGTTCTGATGCTCGAAACGAATAACTAGAACGGCCTAGGGGAAAAGTACGCATACCGTTGTAATCGGGCGAGTTTCTACTTTCAGATGCAACAGAAATTTTGCGGATTGGTCAATCCGTTCGCGAGATATGGCAGTTTGGAGGTAAGAAACGCTTGAGAAACTCAAAATTTTCGCAGTTCTGATGCTCGACAAGCATAACTAGAACGGTCTAGGGGAAAAGTACGCATACCGTTGTAATCGGGCGAGTTTCTACTTTCAGATGCAACAGAAATTTTGCGGATTGGTCAATCCGTTCGCGAGATATGGCAGTTTGGAGGTAATAAACGCTTGAGAAACTCAAAATTTTCGCAGTTCTGATGCTCGAAACGAATAACTAGAATCGCCTAGGGGAAAAGTACGCATACCGTTGTAATCGGGCGAGTTTCTACTTTCAGATGCAACAGAAATTTTGCGGCTTAGTCAATCCGTTCGCGAGATATGGCAGTTTGGAGGTAAGAGACGCTTGAGAAACTCAAAATTTTCGCAGTTCTGATGCTCGAAACGAATAACTAGAACGGCCTAGGGGAAAAGTACGCATACCGTTGTAATCGGGCGAGTTTCTACTTTCAGATGCAACAGAAATTTTGCGGATTGGTCAATCCGTTCGCGAGATATGGCAGTTTGGAGGTAATAAACGCTTGAGAAACTCAAAATTTTCGCAGTTCTGATGCTCGAAACGAATAACCAGAACGGCCTAGGGGAAAAGTACGCATACCGTTGTAATGGGGCGAGTTTCTACTTTCAGATGCAACAGAAATTTTGCGGATTGGTCAATCCGTTCGCGAGATATGGCAGTTTGGAGGTAAGAAACGCTTGAGAAACTCAAAATTTTCGCAGTTCTGATGCTCGACAAGCATAACTAGAACGGTCTAGGGGAAAAGTACGCATACCGTTGTAATCGGGCGAGTTTCTACTTTCAGATGCAACAGAAATTTTGCGGATTGGTCAATCCGTTCGCGAGATATGGCAGTTTGGAGGTAATAAACGCTTGAGAAACTCAAAATTTTCGCAGTTCTGATGCTCGAAACGAATAACTAGAATCGCCTAGGGGAAAAGTACGCATACCGTTGTAATCGGGCGAGTTTCTACTTTCAGATGCAACAGAAATTTTGCGGCTTAGTCAATCCGTTCGCGAGATATGGCAGTTTGGAGGTAAGAGACGCTTGAGAAACTCAAAATTTTCGCAGTTCTGATGCTCGAAACGAATAACTAGAACGGCCTAGGGGAAAAGTACGCATACCGTTGTAATCGGGCGAGTTTCTACTTTCAGATGCAACAGAAATTTTGCGGATTGGTCAATCCGTTCGCGAGATATGGCAGTTTGGAGGTAATAAACGCTTGAGAAACTCAAAATTTTCGCAGTTCTGATGCTCGAAACGAATAACCAGAACGGCCTAGGGGAAAAGTACGCATACCGTTGTAATGGGGCGAGTTTCTACTTTCAGATGCAACAGAAATTTTGCGGATTGGTCAATCCGTTCGCGAGATATGGCAGTTTGGAGGTAATAAACGCTTGAGAAACTCAAAATTTTCGCAGTTCTGATGCTCGACAAGCATAACTAGAACGGTCTAGGGGAAAAGTACGCATACCGTTGTAATCGGGCGAGTTTCTACTTTCAGATGCAACAGAAATTTTGCGGATTGGTCAATCCGTTCGCGAGATATGGCAGTTTGGAGGTAATAAACGCTTGAGAAACTCAAAATTTTCGCAGTTCTGATGCTCGAAACGAATAACTAGAATCGCCTAGGGGAAAAGTACGCATACCGTTGTAATCGGGCGAGTTTCTACTTTCAGATGCAACAGAAATTTTGCGGATTAGTCAATCCGTTCGCGAGATATGGCAGTTTAGAGGTAAGATACGCTTCAGAAACTCAAAATTTTCGCAGTTCTGATGCTCGACAAGCATAACTAGAACGGTCTAGGGGAAAAGTACGCATACCGTTGTAATCGGGCGAGTTTCTACTTTCAGATGCAAGAGAAATTTTGCGGATTGGTCAATCCGTTCGCGAGATATGGCAGTTTGGAGGTAATAAACGCTTGAGAAACTCAAAATTTTCGCAGTTCTGATGCTCGAAACGAATAACCAGAACGGCCTAGGGGAAAAGTACGCATACCGTTGTAATGGGGCGAGTTTCTACTTTCAGATGCAACAGAAATTTTGCGGATTAGTCAATCCGTTCGCGAGATATGGCAGTTTAGGGGTAAGATACGCTTCAGAAACTCAAAATTTTCGCAGTTCTGATGCTCGACAAGCATAACTAGAACGGTCTAGGGGAAAAGTACGCATACCGTTGTAATCGGGCGAGTTTCTACTTTCAGATGCAACAGAAATTTTGCGGATTGGTCAATCCGTTCGCGAGATATGGCAGTTTGGAGGTAAGAAACGCTTGAGAAACTCAAAATTTTCGCAGTTCTGATGCTCGAAACGAATAACTAGAACGGCCTAGGGGAAAAGCACGCATACCGTTGTAATCGGACGAGTTTCTACTTTCAGATGCAACAGAAATTTTGCGGATTAGTCAATCCGTTCGCGAGATATGGCAGTTTAGGGGTAAGATACGCTTCAGAAACTCAAAATTTTCGCAGTTCTGATGCTCGACAAGCATAACTAGAACGGTCTAGGGGAAAAGTACGCATACCGTTGTAATCGGGCGAGTTTCTACTTTCAGATGCAACAGAAATTTTGCGGATTGGTCAATCCGTTCGCGAGATATGGCAGTTTGGAGGTAAGAAACGCTTGAGAAACTCAAAATTTTCGCAGTTCTGATGCTCGAAACGAATAACTAGAATAGCCTAGGGGAAAGGTACGCATACCGTTGTAATCGGGCGAGTTTCTACTTTCAGATGCAACAGAAATTTTGCGGATTAGTCAATCCGTTCGCGAGATATGGCAGTTTAGGGGTAAGATACGCTTCAGAAACTCAAAATTTTCGCAGTTCTGATGCTCGACAAGCATAACTAGAACGGTCTAGGGGAAAAGTACGCATACCGTTGTAATCGGGCGAGTTTCTACTTTCAGATGCAACAGAAATTTTGCGGATTGGTCAATCCGTTCGCGAGATATGGCAGTTTGGAGGTAAGAAACGCTTGAGAAACTCAAAATTTTCGCAGTTCTGATGCTCGAAACGAATAACTAGAACGGCCTAGGGGAAAAGCACGCATACCGTTGTAATCGGACGAGTTTCTACTTTCAGATGCAACAGAAATTTTGCGGATTGGTCAATCCGTTCGCGAGATATGGCAGTTTGGAGGTAATAAACGCTTGAGAAACTCAAAATTTTCGCAGTTCTGATGCTCGAAACGAATAACTAGAACGGCCTAGGGGAACAGTACGCATACCGTTGTAATCGGGCGAGTTTCTACTTTCAGATGCAACAGAAATTTTGCGGATTGGTCAATCCGTTCGCGAGATATGGCAGTTTGGAGGTAATAAACGCTTGAGAAACTCAAAATTTTCGCAGTTCTGATGCTCAAAAGGAATAACTAGAACGGCCTAGGGGAAAAGTACGCATACCGTTGTAATCGGGCGAGTTTCTACTTTCAGATGCAACAGAAATTTTGCGGCTTAGTCAATCCATTCGCGAGATATGGCAGTTTGGAGGTAAGAGACGCTTGAGAAACTCAAAATTTTCGCAGTTCTGATGCTCGAAACGAATAACTAGAATCGCCTAGGGGAAAAGTACGCATACCGTTGTAATCGGGCGAGTTTCTACTTTCAGATGCAACAGAAATTTTGCGGATTAGTCAATCCGTTCGCGAGATATGGCAGTTTAGAGGTAAGAGACGCTTGAGAAACTCAAAATTTTCGCAGTTCTGATGCTCGAAACGAATAACTAGAACGGCCTAGGGGAAAAGTACGCATACCGTTGTAATCGGGCGAGTTTCTACTTTCAGATGCAACAGAAATTTTGCGGATTGGTCAATCCGTTCGCGAGATATGGCAGTTTGGAGGTAAGAAACGCTTGAGAAACTCAAAATTTTCGCAGTTCTGATGCTCGACAAGCATAACTAGAACGGTCTAGGGGAAAAGTACGCATACCGTTGTAATCGGGCGAGTTTCTACTTTCAGATGCAACAGAAATTTTGCGGATTGGTCAATCCGTTCGCGAGATATGGCAGTTTGGAGGTAATAAACGCTTGAGAAACTCAAAATTTTCGCAGTTCTGATGCTCGAAACGAATAACTAGAATCGCCTAGGGGAAAAGTACGCATACCGTTGTAATCGGGCGAGTTTCTACTTTCAGATGCAACAGAAATTTTGCGGCTTAGTCAATCCGTTCGCGAGATATGGCAGTTTGGAGGTAAGAGACGCTTGAGAAACTCAAAATTTTCGCAGTTCTGATGCTCGAAACGAATAACT
This sequence comes from Ptiloglossa arizonensis, assembly GCF_051014685.1. NCBI lineage: Eukaryota > Metazoa > Arthropoda > Insecta > Hymenoptera > Colletidae > Ptiloglossa > Ptiloglossa arizonensis. Next base: position 264,262 of record NW_027478933.1, read on the forward strand.
AGAACGGCCTAGGGGAAAAGTACGCATACCGTTGTAATCGGGCGAGTTTCTACTTTCAGATGCAACAGAAATTTTGCGGATTGGTCAATCCGTTCGCGAGATATGGCAGTTTGGAGGTAAGAAACGCTTGAGAAACTCAAAATTTTCGCAGTTCTGATGCTCGACAAGCATAACTAGAACGGTCTAGGGGAAAAGTACGCATACCGTTGTAATCGGGCGAGTTTCTACTTTCAGATGCAACAGAAATTTTGCGGATTGGTCAATCCGTTCGCGAGATATGGCAGTTTGGAGGTAATAAACGCTTGAGAAACTCAAAATTTTCGCAGTTCTGATGCTCGAAACGAATAACTAGAATCGCCTAGGGGAAAGGTACGCATACCGTTGTAATCGGGCGAGTTTCTACTTTCAGATGCAACAGAAATTTTGCGGATTAGTCAATCCGTTCGCGAGATATGGCAGTTTAGGGGTAAGATACGCTTCAGAAACTCAAAATTTTCGCAGTTCTGATGCTCGACAAGCATAACTAGAACGGTCTAGGGGAAAAGTACGCATACCGTTGTAATCGGGCGAGTTTCTACTTTCAGATGCAACAGAAATTTTGCGGATTGGTCAATCCGTTCGCGAGATATGGCAGTTTGGAGGTAAGAAACGCTTGAGAAACTCAAAATTTTCGCAGTTCTGATGCTCGAAACGAATAACTAGAACGGCCTAGGGGAAAAGCACGCATACCGTTGTAATCGGACGAGTTTCTACTTTCAGATGCAACAGAAATTTTGCGGATTGGTCAATCCGTTCGCGAGATATGGCAGTTTGGAGGTAATAAACGCTTGAGAAACTCAAAATTTTCGCAGTTCTGATGCTCGAAACGAATAACTAGAACGGCCTAGGGGAACAGTACGCATACCGTTGTAATCGGGCGAGTTTCTACTTTCAGATGCAACAGAAATTTTGCGGATTGGTCAATCCGTTCGCGAGATATGGCAGTTTGGAGGTAAGAAACGCTTGAGAAACTCAAAATTTTCGCAGTTCTGATGCTCGAAACGAATAACTAGAACGGCCTAGGGGAAAAGTACGCATACCGTTGTAATCGGGCGAGTTTCTACTTTCAGATGCAACAGAAATTTTGCGGCTTAGTCAATCCGTTCGCGAGATATGGCAGTTTGGAGGTAAGAGACGCTTGAGAAACTCAAAATTTTCGCAGTTCTGATGCTCGACAAGCATAACTAGAACGGTCTAGGGGAAAAGTACGCATACCGTTGTAATCGGGCGAGTTTCTACTTTCAGATGCAACAGAAATTTTGCGGATTAGTCAATCCGTTCGCGAGATATGGCAGTTTAGAGGTAAGAAACGCTTGAGAAACTCAAAATTTTCGCAGTTCTGATGCTCGACAAGCATAACTAGAACGGTCTAGGGGAAAAGTACGCATACCGTTGTAATCGGGCGAGTTTCTACTTTCAGATGCAACAGAAATTTTGCGGATTGGTCAATCCGTTCGCGAGATATGGCAGTTTGGAGGTAATAAACGCTTGAGAAACTCAAAATTTTCGCAGTTCTGATGCTCGAAACGAATAACCAGAACGGCCTAGGGGAAAAGCACGCATACCGTTGTAATCGGACGAGTTTCTACTTTCAGATGCAACAGAAATTTTGCGGATTGGTCAATCCGTTCGCGAGATATGGCAGTTTGGAGGTAATAAACGCTTGAGAAACTCAAAATTTTCGCAGTTCTGATGCTCGAAACGAATAACTAGAACGGCCTAGGGGAACAGTACGCATACCGTTGTAATCGGGCGAGTTTCTACTTTCAGATGCAACAGAAATTTTGCGGATTGGTCAATCCGTTCGCGAGATATGGCAGTTTGGAGGTAATAAACGCTTGAGAAACTCAAAATTTTCGCAGTTCTGATGCTCAAAAGGAATAACTAGAACGGTCTAGGGGAAAAGTACGCATACCGTTGTAATCGGGCGAGTTTCTACTTTCAGATGCAACAGAAATTTTGCGGATTAGTCAATCCGTTCGCGAGATATGGCAGTTTGGAGGTAAGAGACGCTTGAGAAACTCAAAATTTTCGCAGTTCTGATGCTCGACAAGCATAACTAGAACGGTCTAGGGGAAAAGTACGCATACCGTTGTAATCGGGCGAGTTTCTACTTTCAGATGCAACAGAAATTTTGCGGATTAGTCAATCCGTTCGCGAGATATGGCAGTTTAGAGGTAAGAAACGCTTGAGAAACTCAAAATTTTCGCAGTTCTGATGCTCGACAAGCATAACTAGAACGGTCTAGGGGAAAAGTACGCATACCGTTGTAATCGGGCGAGTTTCTACTTTCAGATGCAACAGAAATTTTGCGGATTGGTCAATCCGTTCGCGAGATATGGCAGTTTGGAGGTAATAAACGCTTGAGAAACTCAAAATTTTCGCAGTTCTGATGCTCGAAACGAATAACTAGAACGGCCTAGGGGAACAGTACGCATACCGTTGTAATCGGGCGAGTTTCTACTTTCAGATGCAACAGAAATTTTGCGGATTGGTCAATCCGTTCGCGAGATATGGCAGTTTGGAGGTAATAAACGCTTGGGAAACTCAAAATTTTCGCAGTTCTGATGCTCAAAAGGAATAACTAGAACGGCCTAGGGGAAAAGTACGCATACCGTTGTAATCGGGCGAGTTTCTACTTTCAGATGCAACAGAAATTTTGCGGCTTAGTCAATCCGTTCGCGAGATATGGCAGTTTGGAGGTAAGAGACGCTTGAGAAACTCAAAATTTTCGCAGTTCTGATGCTCGACAAGCATAACTAGAACGGTCTAGGGGAAAAGTACGCATACCGTTGTAATCGGGCGAGTTTCTACTTTCAGATGCAACAGAAATTTTGCGGATTAGTCAATCCGTTCGCGAGATATGGCAGTTTAGAGGTAAGAAACGCTTGAGAAACTCAAAATTTTCGCAGTTCTGATGCTCGACAAGCATAACTAGAACGGTCTAGGGGAAAAGTACGCATACCGTTGTAATCGGGCGAGTTTCTACTTTCAGATGCAACAGAAATTTTGCGGATTGGTCAATCCGTTCGCGAGATATGGCAGTTTGGAGGTAATAAACGCTTGAGAAACTCAAAATTTTCGCAGTTCTGATGCTCGAAACGAATAACCAGAACGGCCTAGGGGAAAAGCACGCATACCGTTGTAATCGGACGAGTTTCTACTTTCAGATGCAACAGAAATTTTGCGGATTGGTCAATCCGTTCGCGAGATATGGCAGTTTGGAGGTAATAAACGCTTGAGAAACTCAAAATTTTCGCAGTTCTGATGCTCGAAACGAATAACTAGAACGGCCTAGGGGAACAGTACGCATACCGTTGTAATCGGGCGAGTTTCTACTTTCAGATGCAACAGAAATTTTGCGGATTGGTCAATCCGTTCGCGAGATATGGCAGTTTGGAGGTAATAAACGCTTGAGAAACTCAAAATTTTCGCAGTTCTGATGCTCAAAAGGAATAACTAGAACGGCCTAGGGGAAAAGTACGCATACCGTTGTAATCGGGCGAGTTTCTACTTTCAGATGCAACAGAAATTTTGCGGCTTAGTCAATCCGTTCGCGAGATATGGCAGTTTGGAGGTAAGAGACGCTTGAGAAACTCAAAATTTTCGCAGTTCTGATGCTCGAAACGAATAACTAGAACGGCCTAGGGGAAAAGTACGCATACCGTTGTAATCGGGCGAGTTTCTACTTTCAGATGCAACAGAAATTTTGCGGATTGGTCAATCCGTTCGCGAGATATGGCAGTTTGGAGGTAAGAAACGCTTGAGAAACTCAAAATTTTCGCAGTTCTGATGCTCGACAAGCATAACTAGAACGGTCTAGGGGAAAAGTACGCATACCGTTGTAATCGGGCGAGTTTCTACTTTCAGATGCAACAGAAATTTTGCGGATTGGTCAATCCGTTCGCGAGATATGGCAGTTTGGAGGTAATAAACGCTTGAGAAACTCAAAATTTTCGCAGTTCTGATGCTCGAAACGAATAACTAGAATCGCCTAGGGGAAAAGTACGCATACCGTTGTAATCGGGCGAGTTTCTACTTTCAGATGCAACAGAAATTTTGCGGATTGGTCAATCCGTTCGCGAGATATGGCAGTTTGGAGGTAATAAACGCTTGAGAAACTCAAAATTTTCGCAGTTCTGATGCTCAAAAGGAATAACTAGAACGGCCTAGGGGAAAAGTACGCATACCGTTGTAATCGGGCGAGTTTCTACTTTCAGATGCAACAGAAATTTTGCGGATTGGTCAATCCGTTCGCGAGATATGGCAGTTTGGAGGTAATAAACGCTTGGGAAACTCAAAATTTTCGCAGTTCTGATGCTCAAAAGGAATAACTAGAACGGCCTAGGGGAAAAGTACGCATACCGTTGTAATCGGGCGAGTTTCTACTTTCAGATGCAACAGAAATTTTGCGGCTTAGTCAATCCGTTCGCGAGATATGGCAGTTTGGAGGTAAGAGACGCTTGAGAAACTCAAAATTTTCGCAGTTCTGATGCTCGACAAGCATAACTAGAACGGTCTAGGGGAAAAGTACGCATACCGTTGTAATCGGGCGAGTTTCTACTTTCAGATGCAACAGAAATTTTGCGGATTAGTCAATCCGTTCGCGAGATATGGCAGTTTAGAGGTAAGAAACGCTTGAGAAACTCAAAATTTTCGCAGTTCTGATGCTCGACAAGCATAACTAGAACGGTCTAGGGGAAAAGTACGCATACCGTTGTAATCGGGCGAGTTTCTACTTTCAGATGCAACAGAAATTTTGCGGATTGGTCAATCCGTTCGCGAGATATGGCAGTTTGGAGGTAATAAACGCTTGAGAAACTCAAAATTTTCGCAGTTCTGATGCTCGAAACGAATAACCAGAACGGCCTAGGGGAAAAGCACGCATACCGTTGTAATCGGACGAGTTTCTACTTTCAGATGCAACAGAAATTTTGCGGATTGGTCAATCCGTTCGCGAGATATGGCAGTTTGGAGGTAATAAACGCTTGAGAAACTCAAAATTTTCGCAGTTCTGATGCTCGAAACGAATAACTAGAACGGCCTAGGGGAACAGTACGCATACCGTTGTAATCGGGCGAGTTTCTACTTTCAGATGCAACAGAAATTTTGCGGATTGGTCAATCCGTTCGCGAGATATGGCAGTTTGGAGGTAATAAACGCTTGAGAAACTCAAAATTTTCGCAGTTCTGATGCTCAAAAGGAATAACTAGAACGGCCTAGGGGAAAAGTACGCATACCGTTGTAATCGGGCGAGTTTCTACTTTCAGATGCAACAGAAATTTTGCGGCTTAGTCAATCCGTTCGCGAGATATGGCAGTTTGGAGGTAAGAGACGCTTGAGAAACTCAAAATTTTCGCAGTTCTGATGCTCGAAACGAATAACTAGAACGGCCTAGGGGAAAAGTACGCATACCGTTGTAATCGGGCGAGTTTCTACTTTCAGATGCAACAGAAATTTTGCGGATTGGTCAATCCGTTCGCGAGATATGGCAGTTTGGAGGTAAGAAACGCTTGAGAAACTCAAAATTTTCGCAGTTCTGATGCTCGACAAGCATAACTAGAACGGTCTAGGGGAAAAGTACGCATACCGTTGTAATCGGGCGAGTTTCTACTTTCAGATGCAACAGAAATTTTGCGGATTGGTCAATCCGTTCGCGAGATATGGCAGTTTGGAGGTAATAAACGCTTGAGAAACTCAAAATTTTCGCAGTTCTGATGCTCGAAACGAATAACTAGAATCGCCTAGGGGAAAAGTACGCATACCGTTGTAATCGGGCGAGTTTCTACTTTCAGATGCAACAGAAATTTTGCGGATTGGTCAATCCGTTCGCGAGATATGGCAGTTTGGAGCTAAGAAACGCTTGAGAAACTCAAAATTTTCGCAGTTCTGATGCTCGAAACGAATAACTAGAACGGCCTAGGGGAAAAGTACGCATGCCGTTGTAATCGGGCGAGTTTCTACTTTCAGATGCAACAGAAATTTTGCGGATTGGTCAATCCGTTCGCGAGATATGGCAGTTTGGAGGTAAGAAACGCTTGAGAAACTCAAAATTTTCGCAGTTCTGATGCTCGAAACGAATAACTAGAACGGCCTAGGGGAAATGTACGCATGCCGTTGTAATCGGGCGAGTTTCTACTTTCAGATGCAACAGAAATTTTGCGGATTGGTCAATCCGTTCGCGAGGTATGGCAGTTTGGAGGTAAGAAACGCTTGAGAAACTCAAAATTTTCGCAGTTCTGATGCTCGAAACGAATAACTAGAACGGCCTAGGGGAAAAGCACGCATACCGTTGTAATCGGACGAGTTTCTACTTTCAGATGCAACAGAAATTTTGCGGATTAGTCAATCCGTTCGCGAGATATGGCAGTTTAGAGGTAAGAAACGCTTGAGAAACTCAAAATTTTCGCAGTTCTGATGCTCGACAAGCATAACTAGAACGGTCTAGGGGAAAAGTACGCATGCCGTTGTAATCGGGCGAGTTTCTACTTTCAGATGCAACAGAAATTTTGCGGATTGGTCAATCCGTTCGCGAGATATGGCAGTTTGGAGGTAATAAACGCTTGAGAAACTCAAAATTTTCGCAGTTCTGATGCTCGAAACGAATAACTAGAACGGACTGGGGGAAAAGTACGCATACCGTTGTAATCGGGCGAGTTTCTACTTTCAGATGCAACAGAAATTTTGCGGATTGGTCAATCCGTTCGCGAGATATGGCAGTTTGGAGGTAAGAAACGCTTGAGAAACTCAAATTTTTCGCAGTTCTGATGCTCGAAACGAATAATTAGAACGGCCTAGGGGAAAAGCACGCATACCGTTGTAATCGGGCGAGTTTCTACTTTCAGATGCAACAGAAATTTTGCGGATTAGTCAATCCGTTCGCGAGATATGGCAGTTTAGAGGTAAGAAACGCTTGAGGAACTCAAAATTTTCGCAGTTCTGATGCTCGACAAGCATAACTAGAACGGTCTAGGGGAAAAGTACGCATGCCGTTGTAATCGGGCGAGTTTCTACTTTCAGATGCAACAGAAATTTCGCGGATTGTTCAATCCGTTCGCGAGATATGGCAGTTTGGAGGTAATAAACGCTTGAGAAACTCAAAATTTTCGCAGTTCTGATGCTCGAAACGAATAACTAGAACGGCCTAGGGGAACAGTACGCATACCGTTGTAATCGGGCGAGTTTCTACTTTCAGATGCAACAGAAATTTTGCGGATTGGTCAATCCGTTCGCGAGATATGGCAGTTTGGAGGTAATAAACGCTTGAGAAACTCAAAATTTTCGCAGTTCTGATGCTCAAAAGGAATAACTAGAACGGCCTAGGGGAAAAGTACGCATACCGTTGTAATCGGGCGAGTTTCTACTTTCAGATGCAACAGAAATTTTGCGGCTTAGTCAATCCGTTCGCGAGATATGGCAGTTTGGAGGTAAGAGACGCTTGAGAAACTCAAAATTTTCGCAGTTCTGATGCTCGAAACGAATAACTAGAACGGCCTAGGGGAAAAGTACGCATACCGTTGTAATCGGGCGAGTTTCTACTTTCAGATGCAACAGAAATTTTGCGGATTGGTCAATCCGTTCGCGAGATATGGCAGTTTGGAGGTAAGAAACGCTTGAGAAACTCAAAATTTTCGCAGTTCTGATGCTCGACAAGCATAACTAGAACGGTCTAGGGGAAAAGTACGCATACCGTTGTAATCGGGCGAGTTTCTACTTTCAGATGCAACAGAAATTTTGCGGATTGGTCAATCCGTTCGCGAGATATGGCAGTTTGGAGGTAATAAACGCTTGAGAAACTCAAAATTTTCGCAGTTCTGATGCTCGAAACGAATAACTAGAATCGCCTAGGGGAAAAGTACGCATACCGTTGTAATCGGGCGAGTTTCTACTTTCAGATGCAACAGAAATTTTGCGGATTGGTCAATCCGTTCGCGAGATATGGCAGTTTGGAGCTAAGAAACGCTTGAGAAACTCAAAATTTTCGCAGTTCTGATGCTCGAAACGAATAACTAGAACGGCCTAGGGGAAAAGTACGCATGCCGTTGTAATCGGGCGAGTTTCTACTTTCAGATGCAACAGAAATTTTGCGGATTGGTCAATCCGTTCGCGAGATATGGCAGTTTGGAGGTAAGAAACGCTTGAGAAACTCAAAATTTTCGCAGTTCTGATGCTCGAAACGAATAACTAGAACGGCCTAGGGGAAATGTACGCATGCCGTTGTAATCGGGCGAGTTTCTACTTTCAGATGCAACAGAAATTTTGCGGATTGGTCAATCCGTTCGCGAGATATGGCAGTTTGGAGGTAAGAAACGCTTGAGAAACTCAAAATTTTCGCAGTTCTGATGCTCGAAACGAATAACTAGAACGGCCTAGGGGAAAAGCACGCATACCGTTGTAATCGGACGAGTTTCTACTTTCAGATGCAACAGAAATTTTGCGGATTAGTCAATCCGTTCGCGAGATATGGCAGTTTAGAGGTAAGAAACGCTTGAGAAACTCAAAATTTTCGCAGTTCTGATGCTCGACAAGCATAACTAGAACGGTCTAGGGGAAAAGTACGCATACCGTTGTAATCGGGCGAGTTTCTACTTTCAGATGCAACAGAAATTTTGCGGATTGGTCAATCCGTTCGCGAGATATGGCAGTTTGGAGGTAATAAACGCTTGAGAAACTCAAAATTTTCGCAGTTCTGATGCTCGAAACGAATAACTAGAACGGACTAGGGGAAAAGTACGCATACCGTTGTAATCGGGCGAGTTTCTACTTTCAGATGCAACAGAAATTTTGCGGATTGGTCAATCCGTTCGCGAGATATGGCAGTTTGGAGGTAAGAAACGCTTGAGAAACTCAAAATTTTCGCAGTTCTGATGCTCGAAACGAATAATTAGAACGGCCTAGGGGAAAAGCACGCATACCGTTGTAATCGGGCGAGTTTCTACTTTCAGATGCAACAGAAATTTTGCGGATTAGTCAATCCGTTCGCGAGATATGGCAGTTTAGAGGTAAGAAACGCTTGAGGAACTCAAAATTTTCGCAGTTCTGATGCTCGACAAGCATAACTAGAACGGTCTAGGGGAAAAGTACGCATGCCGTTGTAATCGGGCGAGTTTCTACTTTCAGATGCAACAGAAATTTTGCGGCTTAGTCAATCCGTTCGCGAGATATGGCAGTTTGGAGGTAAGAGACGCTTGAGAAACTCAAAATTTTCGCAGTTCTGATGCTCGAAACGAATAACTAGAATGGCCTAGGGGAAAAGTACGCATACCGTTGTAATCGGGCGAGTTTCTACTTTCAGATGCAACAGAAATTTTGCGGATTGGTCAATCCGTTCGCGAGATATGGCAGTTTGGAGGTAAGAAACGCTTGAGAAACTCAAAATTTTCGCAGTTCTGATGCTCGAAACGAATAACTAGAACGGACTAGGGGAAAAGTACGCACACCGTTGTAATCGGGCGAGTTTCTACTTTCAGATGCAACAGAAATTTTGCGGATTGGTCAATCCGTTCGCGAGATATGGCAGTTTGGAGGTAAGAAACGCTTGAGAAACTCAAAATTTTCGCAGTTCTGATGCTCGAAACGAATAATTAGAACGGCCTAGGGGAAAAGCACGCATACCGTTGTAATCGGGCGAGTTTCTACTTTCAGATGCAACAGAAATTTTGCGGATTAGTCAATCCGTTCGCGAGATATGGCAGTTTAGAGGTAAGAAACGCTTGAGGAACTCAAAATTTTCGCAGTTCTGATGCGCGACAAGCATAACTAGAACGGTCTAGGGGAAAAGTACGCATGCCGTTGTAATCGGGCGAGTTTCTACTTTCAGATGCAACAGAAATTTTGCGGATTGGTCAATCCGTTCGCGAGATATGGCAGTTTGGAGGTAATAAACGCTTGAGAAACTCAAAATTTTCGCAGTTCTGATGCTCGAAACGAATAACCAGAACGGCCTAGGGGAAAAGTACGCATACCGTTGTAATCGGGCGAGTTTCTACTTTCAGATGCAACAGAAATTTTGCGGATTGGTCAATCCGTTCGCGAGATATGGCAGTTTGGAGGTAAGAAACGCTTGAGAAACTCAAAATTTTCGCAGTTCTGATGCTCGACAAGCATAACTAGAACGGTCTAGGGGAAAAGTACGCATACCGTTGTAATGGGGCGAGTTTCTACTTTCAGATGCAACAGAAATTTTGCGGATTGGTCAATCCGTTCGCGAGATATGGCAGTTTGGAGGTAATAAACGCTTGAGAAACTCAAAATTTTCGCAGTTCTGATGCTCGAAACGAATAACTAGAACGGCCTAGGGGAAAAGTACGCATACCGTTGTAATCGGGCGAGTTTCTACTTTCAGATGCAACAGAAATTTTGCGGATTGGTCAATCCGTTCGCGAGATATGGCAGTTTGGAGGTAAGAAACGCTTGAGAAACTCAAAATTTTCGCAGTTCTGATGCTCGAAACGAATAACTAGAATCGCCTAGGGGAAAAGTACGCATACCGTTGTAATCGGGCGAGTTTCTACTTTCAGATGCAACAGAAATTTTGCGGATTGGTCAATCCGTTCGCGAGATATGGCAGTTTGGAGGTAATAAACGCTTGAGAAACTCAAAATTTTCGCAGTTCTGATGCTCGAAACGAATAACTAGAACGGCCTAGGGGAAAAGTACGCATACCGTTGTAATCGGGCGAGTTTCTACTTTCAGATGCAACAGAAATTTTGCGGATTGGTCAATCCGTTCGCGAGATATGGCAGTTTAGAGGTAAGAAACGCTTGAGGAACTCAAAATTTTCGCAGTTCTGATGCTCGACAAGCATAACTAGAACGGTCTAGGGGAAAAGTACGCATGCCGTTGTAATCGGGCGAGTTTCTACTTTCAGATGCAACAGAAATTTTGCGGCTTAGTCAATCCGTTCGCGAGATATGGCAGTTTGGAGGTAAGAGACGCTTGAGAAACTCAAAATTTTCGCAGTTCTGATGCTCGAAACGAATAACTAGAATGGCCTAGGGGAAAAGTACGCATACCGTTGTAATCGGGCGAGTTTCTACTTTCAGATGCAACAGAAATTTTGCGGATTGGTCAATCCGTTCGCGAGATATGGCAGTTTGGAGGTAAGAAACGCTTGAGAAACTCAAAATTTTCGCAGTTCTGATGCTCGAAACGAATAACTAGAACGGACTAGGGGAAAAGTACGCACACCGTTGTAATCGGGCGAGTTTCTACTTTCAGATGCAACAGAAATTTTGCGGATTGGTCAATCCGTTCGCGAGATATGGCAGTTTGGAGGTAAGAAACGCTTGAGAGACTCAAAATTTTCGCAGTTCTGATGCTCGAAACGAATAATTAGAACGGCCTAGGGGAAAAGCACGCATACCGTTGTAATCGGGCGAGTTTCTACTTTCAGATGCAACAGAAATTTTGCGGATTAGTCAATCCGTTCGCGAGATATGGCAGTTTAGAGGTAAGAAACGCTTGAGGAACTCAAAATTTTCGCAGTTCTGATGCGCGACAAGCATAACTAGAACGGTCTAGGGGAAAAGTACGCATGCCGTTGTAATCGGGCGAGTTTCTACTTTCAGATGCAACAGAAATTTTGCGGATTGGTCAATCCGTTCGCGAGATATGGCAGTTTGGAGGTAATAAACGCTTGAGAAACTCAAAATTTTCGCAGTTCTGATGCTCGAAACGAATAACCAGAACGGCCTAGGGGAAAAGTACGCATACCGTTGTAATCGGGCGAGTTTCTACTTTCAGATGCAACAGAAATTTTGCGGATTGGTCAATCCGTTCGCGAGATATGGCAGTTTGGAGGTAAGAAACGCTTGAGAAACTCAAAATTTTCGCAGTTCTGATGCTCGACAAGCATAACTAGAACGGTCTAGGGGAAAAGTACGCATACCGTTGTAATGGGGCGAGTTTCTACTTTCAGATGCAACAGAAATTTTGCGGATTGGTCAATCCGTTCGCGAGATATGGCAGTTTGGAGGTAATAAACGCTTGAGAAACTCAAAATTTTCGCAGTTCTGATGCTCGAAACGAATAACTAGAACGGCCTAGGGGAAAAGTACGCATACCGTTGTAATCGGGCGAGTTTCTACTTTCAGATGCAACAGAAATTTTGCGGATTGGTCAATCCGTTCGCGAGATATGGCAGTTTGGAGGTAAGAAACGCTTGAGAAACTCAAAATTTTCGCAGTTCTGATGCTCGACAAGCATAACTAGAACGGTCTAGGGGAAAAGTACGCATACCGTTGTAATGGGGCGAGTTTCTACTTTCAGATGCAACAGAAATTTTGCGGATTGGTCAATCCGTTCGCGAGATATGGCAGTTTGGAGGTAATAAACGCTTGAGAAACTCAAAATTTTCGCAGTTCTGATGCTCGAAACGAATAACTAGAACGGCCTAGGGGAAAAGTACGCATACCGTTGTAATCGGGCGAGTTTCTACTTTCAGATGCAACAGAAATTTTGCGGATTGGTCAATCCGTTCGCGAGATATGGCAGTTTGGAGGTAAGAAACGCTTGAGAAACTCAAAATTTTCGCAGTTCTGATGCTCGAAACGAATAACTAGAATCGCCTAGGGGAAAAGTACGCATACCGTTGTAATCGGGCGAGTTTCTACTTTCAGATGCAACAGAAATTTTGCGGATTGGTCAATCCGTTCGCGAGATATGGCAGTTTGGAGGTAAGAAACGCTTGAGAAACTCAAAATTTTCGCAGTTCTGATGCTCGAAACGAATGACTAGAACGGCCTAGGGGAAATGTACGCATGCCGTTGTAATCGGGCGAGTTTCTACTTTCAGATGCAACAGAAATTTTGCGGCTTAGTCAATCCGTTCGCGAGATATGGCAGTTTGGAGGTAAGAGACGCTTGAGAAACTCAAAATTTTCGCAGTTCTGATGCTCGACAAGCATAACTAGAACGGTCTAGGGGAAAAGTACGCATACCGTTGTAATCGGGCGAGTTTCTACTTTCAGATGCAACAGAAATTTTGCGGATTAGTCAATCCGTTCGCGAGATATGGCAGTTTAGAGGTAAGAAACGCTTGAGAAACTCAAAATTTTCGCAGTTCTGATGCTCGACAAGCATAACTAGAACGGTCTAGGGGAAAAGTACGCATACCGTTGTAATCGGGCGAGTTTCTACTTTCAGATGCAACAGAAATTTTGCGGATTGGTCAATCCGTTCGCGAGATATGGCAGTTTGGAGGTAATAAACGCTTGAGAAACTCAAAATTTTCGCAGTTCTGATGCTCGAAACGAATAACCAGAACGGCCTAGGGGAAAAGCACGCATACCGTTGTAATCGGACGAGTTTCTACTTTCAGATGCAACAGAAATTTTGCGGATTGGTCAATCCGTTCGCGAGATATGGCAGTTTGGAGGTAATAAACGCTTGAGAAACTCAAAATTTTCGCAGTTCTGATGCTCGAAACGAATAACTAGAACGGCCTAGGGGAACAGTACGCATACCGTTGTAATCGGGCGAGTTTCTACTTTCAGATGCAACAGAAATTTTGCGGATTGGTCAATCCGTTCGCGAGATATGGCAGTTTGGAGGTAATAAACGCTTGAGAAACTCAAAATTTTCGCAGTTCTGATGCTCAAAAGGAATAACTAGAACGGCCTAGGGGAGAAGTACGCATACCGTTGTAATCGGGCGAGTTTCTACTTTCAGATGCAACAGAAATTTTGCGGCTTAGTCAATCCGTTCGCGAGATATGGCAGTTTGGAGGTAAGAGACGCTTGAGAAACTCAAAATTTTCGCAGTTCTGATGCTCGACAAGCATAACTAGAACGGTCTAGGGGAAAAGTACGCATACCGTTGTAATCGGGCGAGTTTCTACTTTCAGATGCAACAGAAATTTTGCGGATTAGTCAATCCGTTCGCGAGATATGGCAGTTTAGAGGTAAGAAACGCTTGAGAAACTCAAAATTTTCGCAGTTCTGATGCTCGACAAGCATAACTAGAACGGTCTAGGGGAAAAGTACGCATAACGTTGTAATCGGGCGAGTTTCTACTTTCAGATGCAACAGAAATTTTGCGGATTGGTCAATCCGTTCGCGAGATATGGCAGTTTGGAGGTAAGAAACGCTTGAGAAACTCAAAATTTTCGCAGTTCTGATGCTCGAAACGAATAATTAGAACGGCCTAGGGGAAAAGCACGCATACCGTTGTAATCGGGCGAGTTTCTACTTTCAGATGCAACAGAAATTTTGCGGATTAGTTAATCCGTTCGCGAGATATGGCAGTTTAGAGGTAAGAAACGCTTGAGGAACTCAAAATTTTCGCAGTTCTGATGCTCGACAAGCATAACTAGAACGGTCTAGGGGAAAAGTACGCATGCCGTTGTAATCGGGCGAGTTTCTACTTTCAGATGCAACAGAAATTTTGCGGCTTAGTCAATCCGTTCGCGAGATATGGCAGTTTGGAGGTAAGAGACGCTTGAGAAACTCAAAATTTTCGCAGTTCTGATGCTCGAAACGAATAACTAGAATGGCCTAGGGGAAAAGTACGCATACCGTTGTAATCGGGCGAGTTTCTACTTTCAGATGCAACAGAAATTTTGCGGATTGGTCAATCCGTTCGCGAGATATGGCAGTTTGGAGGTAAGAAACGCTTGAGAAACTCAAAATTTTCGCAGTTCTGATGCTCGAAACGAATAACTAGAACGGACTAGGGGAAAAGTACGCACACCGTTGTAATCGGGCGAGTTTCTACTTTCAGATGCAACAGAAATTTTGCGGATTGGTCAATCCGTTCGCGAGATATGGCAGTTTGGAGGTAAGAAACGCTTGAGAAACTCAAAATTTTCGCAGTTCTGATGCTCGAAACGAATAATTAGAACGGCCTAGGGGAAAAGCACGCATACCGTTGTAATCGGGCGAGTTTCTACTTTCAGATGCAACAGAAATTTTGCGGATTAGTCAATCCGTTCGCGAGATATGGCAGTTTAGAGGTAAGAAACGCTTGAGGAACTCAAAATTTTCGCAGTTCTGATGCGCGACAAGCATAACTAGAACGGTCTAGGGGAAAAGTACGCATGCCGTTGTAATCGGGCGAGTTTCTACTTTCAGATGCAACAGAAATTTTGCGGATTGGTCAATCCGTTCGCGAGATATGGCAGTTTGGAGGTAATAAACGCTTGAGAAACTCAAAATTTTCGCAGTTCTGATGCTCGAAACGAATAACCAGAACGGCCTAGGGGAAAAGTACGCATACCGTTGTAATCGGGCGAGTTTCTACTTTCAGATGCAACAGAAATTTTGCGGATTAGTCAATCCGTTCGCGAGATATGGCAGTTTAGAGGTAAGAAACGCTTGAGAAACTCAAAATTTTCGCAGTTCTGATGCTCGACAAGCATAACTAGAACGGTCTAGGGGAAAAGTACGCATACCGTTGTAATCGGGCGAGTTTCTACTTTCAGATGCAACAGAAATTTTGCGGATTGGTCAATCCGTTCGCGAGATATGGCAGTTTGGAGGTAATAAACGCTTGAGAAACTCAAAATTTTCGCAGTTCTGATGCTCGAAACGAATAACCAGAACGGCCTAGGGGAAAAGCACGCATACCGTTGTAATCGGACGAGTTTCTACTTTCAGATGCAACAGAAATTTTGCGGATTGGTCAATCCGTTCGCGAGATATGGCAGTTTGGAGGTAATAAACGCTTGAGAAACTCAAAATTTTCGCAGTTCTGATGCTCGAAACGAATAACTAGAACGGCCTAGGGGAACAGTACGCATACCGTTGTAATCGGGCGAGTTTCTACTTTCAGATGCAACAGAAATTTTGCGGATTGGTCAATCCGTTCGCGAGATATGGCAGTTTGGAGGTAATAAACGCTTGAGAAACTCAAAATTTTCGCAGTTCTGATGCTCAAAAGGAATAACTAGAACGGCCTAGGGGAGAAGTACGCATACCGTTGTAATCGGGCGAGTTTCTACTTTCAGATGCAACAGAAATTTTGCGGCTTAGTCAATCCGTTCGCGAGATATGGCAGTTTGGAGGTAAGAGACGCTTGAGAAACTCAAAATTTTCGCAGTTCTGATGCTCGACAAGCATAACTAGAACGGTCTAGGGGAAAAGTACGCATACCGTTGTAATCGGGCGAGTTTCTACTTTCAGATGCAACAGAAATTTTGCGGATTAGTCAATCCGTTCGCGAGATATGGCAGTTTAGAGGTAAGAAACGCTTGAGAAACTCAAAATTTTCGCAGTTCTGATGCTCGACAAGCATAACTAGAACGGTCTAGGGGAAAAGTACGCATAACGTTGTAATCGGGCGAGTTTCTACTTTCAGATGCAACAGAAATTTTGCGGATTGGTCAATCCGTTCGCGAGATATGGCAGTTTGGAGGTAAGAAACGCTTGAGAAACTCAAAATTTTCGCAGTTCTGATGCTCGAAACGAATAATTAGAACGGCCTAGGGGAAAAGCACGCATACCGTTGTAATCGGGCGAGTTTCTACTTTCAGATGCAACAGAAATTTTGCGGATTAGTTAATCCGTTCGCGAGATATGGCAGTTTAGAGGTAAGAAACGCTTGAGGAACTCAAAATTTTCGCAGTTCTGATGCTCGACAAGCATAACTAGAACGGTCTAGGGGAAAAGTACGCATGCCGTTGTAATCGGGCGAGTTTCTACTTTCAGATGCAACAGAAATTTTGCGGCTTAGTCAATCCGTTCGCGAGATATGGCAGTTTGGAGGTAAGAGACGCTTGAGAAACTCAAAATTTTCGCAGTTCTGATGCTCGAAACGAATAACTAGAATGGCCTAGGGGAAAAGTACGCATACCGTTGTAATCGGGCGAGTTTCTACTTTCAGATGCAACAGAAATTTTGCGGATTGGTCAATCCGTTCGCGAGATATGGCAGTTTGGAGGTAAGAAACGCTTGAGAAACTCAAAATTTTCGCAGTTCTGATGCTCGAAACGAATAACTAGAACGGACTAGGGGAAAAGTACGCACACCGTTGTAATCGGGCGAGTTTCTACTTTCAGATGCAACAGAAATTTTGCGGATTGGTCAATCCGTTCGCGAGATATGGCAGTTTGGAGGTAAGAAACGCTTGAGAAACTCAAAATTTTCGCAGTTCTGATGCTCGAAACGAATAATTAGAACGGCCTAGGGGAAAAGCACGCATACCGTTGTAATCGGGCGAGTTTCTACTTTCAGATGCAACAGAAATTTTGCGGATTAGTCAATCCGTTCGCGAGATATGGCAGTTTAGAGGTAAGAAACGCTTGAGGAACTCAAAATTTTCGCAGTTCTGATGCGCGACAAGCATAACTAGAACGGTCTAGGGGAAAAGTACGCATGCCGTTGTAATCGGGCGAGTTTCTACTTTCAGATGCAACAGAAATTTTGCGGATTGGTCAATCCGTTCGCGAGATATGGCAGTTTGGAGGTAATAAACGCTTGAGAAACTCAAAATTTTCGCAGTTCTGATGCTCGAAACGAATAACCAGAACGGCCTAGGGGAAAAGTACGCATACCGTTGTAATCGGGCGAGTTTCTACTTTCAGATGCAACAGAAATTTTGCGGATTGGTCAATCCGTTCGCGAGATATGGCAGTTTGGAGGTAAGAAACGCTTGAGAAACTCAAAATTTTCGCAGTTCTGATGCTCGACAAGCATAACTAGAACGGTCTAGGGGAAAAGTACGCATACCGTTGTAATGGGGCGAGTTTCTACTTTCAGATGCAACAGAAATTTTGCGGATTGGTCAATCCGTTCGCGAGATATGGCAGTTTGGAGGTAATAAACGCTTGAGAAACTCAAAATTTTCGCAGTTCTGATGCTCGAAACGAATAACTAGAACGGCCTAGGGGAAAAGTACGCATACCGTTGTAATCGGGCGAGTTTCTACTTTCAGATGCAACAGAAATTTTGCGGATTGGTCAATCCGTTCGCGAGATATGGCAGTTTGGAGGTAAGAAACGCTTGAGAAACTCAAAATTTTCGCAGTTCTGATGCTCGAAACGAATAACTAGAATCGCCTAGGGGAAAAGTACGCATACCGTTGTAATCGGGCGAGTTTCTACTTTCAGATGCAACAGAAATTTTGCGGATTGGTCAATCCGTTCGCGAGATATGGCAGTTTGGAGGTAAGAAACGCTTGAGAAACTCAAAATTTTCGCAGTTCTGATGCTCGAAACGAATGACTAGAACGGCCTAGGGGAAATGTACGCATGCCGTTGTAATCGGGCGAGTTTCTACTTTCAGATGCAACAGAAATTTTGCGGCTTAGTCAATCCGTTCGCGAGATATGGCAGTTTGGAGGTAAGAGACGCTTGAGAAACTCAAAATTTTCGCAGTTCTGATGCTCGACAAGCATAACTAGAACGGTCTAGGGGAAAAGTACGCATACCGTTGTAATCGGGCGAGTTTCTACTTTCAGATGCAACAGAAATTTTGCGGATTAGTCAATCCGTTCGCGAGATATGGCAGTTTAGAGGTAAGAAACGCTTGAGAAACTCAAAATTTTCGCAGTTCTGATGCTCGACAAGCATAACTAGAACGGTCTAGGGGAAAAGTACGCATACCGTTGTAATCGGGCGAGTTTCTACTTTCAGATGCAACAGAAATTTTGCGGATTGGTCAATCCGTTCGCGAGATATGGCAGTTTGGAGGTAATAAACGCTTGAGAAACTCAAAATTTTCGCAGTTCTGATGCTCGAAACGAATAACCAGAACGGCCTAGGGGAAAAGCACGCATACCGTTGTAATCGGACGAGTTTCTACTTTCAGATGCAACAGAAATTTTGCGGATTGGTCAATCCGTTCGCGAGATATGGCAGTTTGGAGGTAATAAACGCTTGAGAAACTCAAAATTTTCGCAGTTCTGATGCTCGAAACGAATAACTAGAACGGCCTAGGGGAACAGTACGCATACCGTTGTAATCGGGCGAGTTTCTACTTTCAGATGCAACAGAAATTTTGCGGATTGGTCAATCCGTTCGCGAGATATGGCAGTTTGGAGGTAATAAACGCTTGAGAAACTCAAAATTTTCGCAGTTCTGATGCTCAAAAGGAATAACTAGAACGGCCTAGGGGAGAAGTACGCATACCGTTGTAATCGGGCGAGTTTCTACTTTCAGATGCAACAGAAATTTTGCGGCTTAGTCAATCCGTTCGCGAGATATGGCAGTTTGGAGGTAAGAGACGCTTGAGAAACTCAAAATTTTCGCAGTTCTGATGCTCGACAAGCATAACTAGAACGGTCTAGGGGAAAAGTACGCATACCGTTGTAATCGGGCGAGTTTCTACTTTCAGATGCAACAGAAATTTTGCGGATTAGTCAATCCGTTCGCGAGATATGGCAGTTTAGAGGTAAGAAACGCTTGAGAAACTCAAAATTTTCGCAGTTCTGATGCTCGACAAGCATAACTAGAACGGTCTAGGGGAAAAGTACGCATAACGTTGTAATCGGGCGAGTTTCTACTTTCAGATGCAACAGAAATTTTGCGGATTGGTCAATCCGTTCGCGAGATATGGCAGTTTGGAGGTAATAAACGCTAGAGAAACTCAAAATTTTCGCAGTTCTGATGCTCGAAACGAATAACTAGAACGGCCTAGGGGAACAGTACGCATACCGTTGTAATCGGGCGAGTTTCTACTTTCAGATGCAACAGAAATTTTGCGGATTGGTCAATCCGTTCGCGAGATATGGCAGTTTGGAGGTAATAAACGCTTGAGAAACTCAAAATTTTCGCAGTTCTGATGCTCAAAAGGAATAACTAGAACGGCCTAGGGGAAAAGTACGCATACCGTTGTAATCGGGCGAGTTTCTACTTTCAGATGCAACAGAAATTTTGCGGCTTAGTCAATCCGTTCGCGAGATATGGCAGTTTGGAGGTAAGAGACGCTTGAGAAACTCAAAATTTTCGCAGTTCTGATGCTCGACAAGCATAACTAGAACGGTCTAGGGGAAAAGTACGCATACCGTTGTAATCGGGCGAGTTTCTACTTTCAGATGCAACAGAAATTTTGCGGATTAGTCAATCCGTTCGCGAGATATGGCAGTTTAGAGGTAAGAAACGCTTGAGGAACTCAAAATTTTCGCAGTTCTGATGCTCGACAAGCATAACTAGAACGGTCTAGGGGAAAAGTACGCATGCCGTTGTAATCGGGCGAGTTTCTACTTTCAGATGCAACAGAAATTTTGCGGATTGGTCAATCCGTTCGCGAGATATGGCAGTTTGGAGGTAATAAACGCTTGAGAAACTCAAAATTTTCGCAGTTCTGATGCTCGAAACGAATAACCAGAACGGCCTAGGGGAAAAGTACGCATACCGTTGTAATCGGGCGAGTTTCTACTTTCAGATGCAACAGAAATTTTGCGGATTGGTCAATCCGTTCGCGAGATATGGCAGTTTGGAGGTAAGAAACGCTTGAGAAACTCAAAATTTTCGCAGTTCTGATGCTCGACAAGCATAACTAGAACGGTCTAGGGGAAAAGTACGCATACCGTTGTAATGGGGCGAGTTTCTACTTTCAGATGCAACAGAAATTTTGCGGATTGGTCAATCCGTTCGCGAGATATGGCAGTTTGGAGGTAATAAACGCTTGAGAAACTCAAAATTTTCGCAGTTCTGATGCTCGAAACGAATAACTAGAACGGCCTAGGGGAAAAGTACGCATACCGTTGTAATCGGGCGAGTTTCTACTTTCAGATGCAACAGAAATTTTGCGGATTGGTCAATCCGTTCGCGAGATATGGCAGTTTGGAGGTAAGAAACGCTTGAGAAACTCAAAATTTTCGCAGTTCTGATGCTCGAAACGAATAACTAGAATCGCCTAGGGGAAAAGTACGCATACCGTTGTAATCGGGCGAGTTTCTACTTTCAGATGCAACAGAAATTTTGCGGATTGGTCAATCCGTTCGCGAGATATGGCAGTTTGGAGGTAAGAAACGCTTGAGAAACTCAAAATTTTCGCAGTTCTGATGCTCGAAACGAATGACTAGAACGGCCTAGGGGAAATGTACGCATGCCGTTGTAATCGGGCGAGTTTCTACTTTCAGATGCAACAGAAATTTTGCGGCTTAGTCAATCCGTTCGCGAGATATGGCAGTTTGGAGGTAAGAGACGCTTGAGAAACTCAAAATTTTCGCAGTTCTGATGCTCGACAAGCATAACTAGAACGGTCTAGGGGAAAAGTACGCATACCGTTGTAATCGGGCGAGTTTCTACTTTCAGATGCAACAGAAATTTTGCGGATTAGTCAATCCGTTCGCGAGATATGGCAGTTTAGAGGTAAGAAACGCTTGAGAAACTCAAAATTTTCGCAGTTCTGATGCTCGACAAGCATAACTAGAACGGTCTAGGGGAAAAGTACGCATACCGTTGTAATCGGGCGAGTTTCTACTTTCAGATGCAACAGAAATTTTGCGGATTGGTCAATCCGTTCGCGAGATATGGCAGTTTGGAGGTAATAAACGCTTGAGAAACTCAAAATTTTCGCAGTTCTGATGCTCGAAACGAATAACCAGAACGGCCTAGGGGAAAAGCACGCATACCGTTGTAATCGGACGAGTTTCTACTTTCAGATGCAACAGAAATTTTGCGGATTCGTCAATCCGTTCGCGAGATATGGCAGTTTGGAGGTAATAAACGCTTGAGAAACTCAAAATTTTCGCAGTTCTGATGCTCGAAACGAATAACTAGAACGGCCTAGGGGAACAGTACGCATACCGTTGTAATCGGGCGAGTTTCTACTTTCAGATGCAACAGAAATTTTGCGGATTGGTCAATCCGTTCGCGAGATATGGCAGTTTGGAGGTAATAAACGCTTGAGAAACTCAAAATTTTCGCAGTTCTGATGCTCAAAAGGAATAACTAGAACGGCCTAGGGGAAAAGTACGCATACCGTTGTAATCGGGCGAGTTTCTACTTTCAGATGCAACAGAAATTTTGCGGCTTAGTCAATCCGTTCGCGAGATATGGCAGTTTGGAGGTAAGAGACGCTTGAGAAACTCAAAATTTTCGCAGTTCTGATGCTCGACAAGCATAACTAGAACGGTCTAGGGGAAAAGTACGCATACCGTTGTAATCGGGCGAGTTTCTACTTTCAGATGCAACAGAAATTTTGCGGATTAGTCAATCCGTTCGCGAGATATGGCAGTTTAGAGGTAAGAAACGCTTGAGAAACTCAAAATTTTCGCAGTTCTGATGCTCGACAAGCATAACTAGAACGGTCTAGGGGAAAAGTACGCATAACGTTGTAATCGGGCGAGTTTCTACTTTCAGATGCAACAGAAATTTTGCGGATTGGTCAATCCGTTCGCGAGATATGGCAGTTTGGAGGTAATAAACGCTTGAGAAACTCAAAATTTTCGCAGTTCTGATGCTCGAAACGAATAACTAGAACGGCCTAGGGGAACAGTACGCATACCGTTGTAATCGGGCGAGTTTCTACTTTCAGATGCAACAGAAATTTTGCGGATTGGTCAATCCGTTCGCGAGATATGGCAGTTTGGAGGTAATAAACGCTTGAGAAACTCAAAATTTTCGCAGTTCTGATGCTCAAAAGGAATAACTAGAACGGCCTAGGGGAAAAGTACGCATACCGTTGTAATCGGGCGAGTTTCTACTTTCAGATGCAACAGAAATTTTGCGGCTTAGTCAATCCGTTCGCGAGATATGGCAGTTTGGAGGTAAGAGACGCTTGAGAAACTCAAAATTTTCGCAGTTCTGATGCTCGACAAGCATAACCAGAACGGTCTAGGGGAAAAGTACGCATACCGTTGTAATCGGGCGAGTTTCTACTTTCAGATGCAACAGAAATTTTGCGGATTAGTCAATCCGTTCGCGAGATATGGCAGTTTAGAGGTAAGAAACGCTTGAGAAACTCAAAATTTTCGCAGTTCTGATGCTCGACAAGCATAACTAGAACGGTCTAGGGGAAAAGTACGCATACCGTTGTAATGGGGCGAGTTTCTACTTTCAGATGCAACAGAAATTTTGCGGATTGGTCAATCCGTTCGCGAGATATGGCAGTTTGGAGGTAATAAACGCTTGAGAAACTCAAAATTTTCGCAGTTCTGATGCTCGAAACGAATAACTAGAACGGCCTAGGGGAAAAGTACGCATACCGTTGTAATCGGGCGAGTTTCTACTTTCAGATGCAACAGAAATTTTGCGGATTGGTCAATCCGTTCGCGAGATATGGCAGTTTGGAGGTAAGAAACGCTTGAGAAACTCAAAATTTTCGCAGTTCTGATGCTCGAAACGAATAACTAGAATCGCCTAGGGGAAAAGTACGCATACCGTTGTAATCGGGCGAGTTTCTACTTTCAGATGCAACAGAAATTTTGCGGATTGGTCAATCCGTTCGCGAGATATGGCAGTTTGGAGGTAAGAAACGCTTGAGAAACTCAAAATTTTCGCAGTTCTGATGCTCGAAACGAATGACTAGAACGGCCTAGGGGAAATGTACGCATGCCGTTGTAATCGGGCGAGTTTCTACTTTCAGATGCAACAGAAATTTTGCGGCTTAGTCAATCCGTTCGCGAGATATGGCAGTTTGGAGGTAAGAGACGCTTGAGAAACTCAAAATTTTCGCAGTTCTGATGCTCGACAAGCATAACTAGAACGGTCTAGGGGAAAAGTACGCATACCGTTGTAATCGGGCGAGTTTCTACTTTCAGATGCAACAGAAATTTTGCGGATTAGTCAATCCGTTCGCGAGATATGGCAGTTTAGAGGTAAGAAACGCTTGAGAAACTCAAAATTTTCGCAGTTCTGATGCTCGACAAGCATAACTAGAACGGTCTAGGGGAAAAGTACGCATACCGTTGTAATCGGGCGAGTTTCTACTTTCAGATGCAACAGAAATTTTGCGGATTGGTCAATCCGTTCGCGAGATATGGCAGTTTGGAGGTAATAAACGCTTGAGAAACTCAAAATTTTCGCAGTTCTGATGCTCGAAACGAATAACCAGAACGGCCTAGGGGAAAAGCACGCATACCGTTGTAATCGGACGAGTTTCTACTTTCAGATGCAACAGAAATTTTGCGGATTGGTCAATCCGTTCGCGAGATATGGCAGTTTGGAGGTAATAAACGCTTGAGAAACTCAAAATTTTCGCAGTTCTGATGCTCGAAACGAATAACTAGAACGGCCTAGGGGAACAGTACGCATACCGTTGTAATCGGGCGAGTTTCTACTTTCAGATGCAACAGAAATTTTGCGGATTGGTCAATCCGTTCGCGAGATATGGCAGTTTGGAGGTAATAAACGCTTGAGAAACTCAAAATTTTCGCAGTTCTGATGCTCAAAAGGAATAACTAGAACGGCCTAGGGGAAAAGTACGCATACCGTTGTAATCGGGCGAGTTTCTACTTTCAGATGCAACAGAAATTTTGCGGCTTAGTCAATCCGTTCGCGAGATATGGCAGTTTGGAGGTAAGAGACGCTTGAGAAACTCAAAATTTTCGCAGTTCTGATGCTCGACAAGCATAACTAGAACGGTCTAGGGGAAAAGTACGCATACCGTTGTAATCGGGCGAGTTTCTACTTTCAGATGCAACAGAAATTTTGCGGATTAGTCAATCCGTTCGCGAGATATGGCAGTTTAGAGGTAAGAAACGCTTGAGAAACTCAAAATTTTCGCAGTTCTGATGCTCGACAAGCATAACTAGAACGG
Organism: Ptiloglossa arizonensis; assembly: GCF_051014685.1. Classification (NCBI taxonomy): domain Eukaryota; kingdom Metazoa; phylum Arthropoda; class Insecta; order Hymenoptera; family Colletidae; genus Ptiloglossa; species Ptiloglossa arizonensis. The sequence continues at coordinate 288,944 of NW_027478933.1, forward strand.
TCTAGGGGAAAAGTACGCATAACGTTGTAATCGGGCGAGTTTCTACTTTCAGATGCAACAGAAATTTTGCGGATTGGTCAATCCGTTCGCGAGATATGGCAGTTTGGAGGTAATAAACGCTTGAGAAACTCAAAATTTTCGCAGTTCTGATGCTCGAAACGAATAACTAGAACGGCCTAGGGGAACAGTACGCATACCGTTGTAATCGGGCGAGTTTCTACTTTCAGATGCAACAGAAATTTTGCGGATTGGTCAATCCGTTCGCGAGATATGGCAGTTTGGAGGTAATAAACGCTTGAGAAACTCAAAATTTTCGCAGTTCTGATGCTCAAAAGGAATAACTAGAACGGTCTAGGGGAAAAGTACGCATACCGTTGTAATCGGGCGAGTTTCTACTTTCAGATGCAACAGAAATTTTGCGGCTTAGTCAATCCGTTCGCGAGATATGGCAGTTTGGAGGTAAGAGACGCTTGAGAAACTCAAAATTTTCGCAGTTCTGATGCTCGACAAGCATAACTAGAACGGTCTAGGGGAAAAGTACGCATACCGTTGTAATCGGGCGAGTTTCTACTTTCAGATGCAACAGAAATTTTGCGGATTAGTCAATCCGTTCGCGAAATATGGCAGTTTAGAGGTAAGAAACGCTTGAGAAACTCAAAATTTTCGCAGTTCTGATGCTCGACAAGCATAACTAGAACGGTCTAGGGGAAAAGTACGCATACCGTTGTAATCGGGCGAGTTTCTACTTTCAGATGCAACAGAAATTTTGCGGATTGGTCAATCCGTTCGCGAGATATGGCAGTTTGGAGGTAATAAACGCTTGAGAAACTCAAAATTTTCGCAGTTCTGATGCTCGAAACGAATAACCAGAACGGCCTAGGGGAAAAGCACGCATACCGTTGTAATCGGACGAGTTTCTACTTTCAGATGCAACAGAAATTTTGCGGATTGGTCAATCCGTTCGCGAGATATGGCAGTTTGGAGGTAATAAACGCTTGAGAAACTCAAAATTTTCGCAGTTCTGATGCTCGAAACGAATAACTAGAACGGCCTAGGGGAACAGTACGCATACCGTTGTAATCGGGCGAGTTTCTACTTTCAGATGCGACAGAAATTTTGCGGATTGGTCAATCCGTTCGCGAGATATGGCAGTTTGGAGGTAATAAACGCTTGAGAAACTCAAAATTTTCGCAGTTCTGATGCTCAAAAGGAATAACTAGAACGGCCTAGGGGAAAAGTACGCATACCGTTGTAATCGGGCGAGTTTCTACTTTCAGATGCAACAGAAATTTTGCGGCTTAGTCAATCCGTTCGCGAGATATGGCAGTTTGGAGGTAAGAGACGCTTGAGAAACTCAAAATTTTCGCAGTTCTGATGCTCGAAACGAATAACTAGAACGGCCTAGGGGAAAAGTACGCATACCGTTGTAATCGGGCGAGTTTCTACTTTCAGATGCAACAGAAATTTTGCGGATTGGTCAATCCGTTCGCGAGATATGGCAGTTTGGAGGTAAGAAACGCTTGAGAAACTCAAAATTTTCGCAGTTCTGATGCTCGACAAGCATAACTAGAACGGTCTAGGGGAAAAGTACACATACCGTTGTAATCGGGCGAGTTTCTACTTTCAGATGCAACAGAAATTTTGCGGATTGGTCAATCCGTTCGCGAGATATGGCAGTTTGGAGGTAATAAACGCTTGAGAAACTCAAAATTTTCGCAGTTCTGATGCTCGAAACGAATAACTAGAATCGCCTAGGGGAAAAGTACGCATACCGTTGTAATCGGGCGAGTTTCTACTTTCAGATGCAACAGAAATTTTGCGGATTGGTCAATCCGTTCGCGAGATATGGCAGTTTGGAGCTAAGAAACGCTTGAGAAACTCAAAATTTTCGCAGTTCTGATGCTCGAAACGAATAACTAGAACGGCCTAGGGGAAAAGTACGCATGCCGTTGTAATCGGGCGAGTTTCTACTTTCAGATGCAACAGAAATTTTGCGGCTTAGTCAATCCGTTCGCGAGATATGGCAGTTTGGAGGTAAGAGACGCTTGAGAAACTCAAAATTTTCGCAGTTCTGATGCTCGACAAGCATAACTAGAACGGTCTAGGGGAAAAGTACGCATACCGTTGTAATCGGGCGAGTTTCTACTTTCAGATGCAACAGAAATTTTGCGGATTAGTCAATCCGTTCGCGAGATATGGCAGTTTAGAGGTAAGAAACGCTTGAGGAACTCAAAATTTTCGCAGTTCTGATGCTCGACAAGCATAACTAGAACGGTCTAGGGGAAAAGTACGCATACCGTTGTAATCGGGCGAGTTTCTACTTTCAGATGCAACAGAAATTTTGCGGATTGGTCAATCCGTTCGCGAGATATGGCAGTTTGGAGGTAATAAACGCTTGAGAAACTCAAAATTTTCGCAGTTCTGATGCTCGAAACGAATAACCAGAACGGCCTAGGGGAAAAGCACGCATACCGTTGTAATCGGACGAGTTTCTACTTTCAGATGCAACAGAAATTTTGCGGATTGGTCAATCCGTTCGCGAGATATGGCAGTTTGAAGGTAATAAACGCTTGAGAAACTCAAAATTTTCGCAGTTCTGATGCTCGAAACGAATAACTAGAACGGCCTAGGGGAACAGTACGCATACCGTTGTAATCGGGCGAGTTTCTACTTTCAGATGCGACAGAAATTTTGCGGATTGGTCAATCCGTTCGCGAGATATGGCAGTTTGGAGGTAATAAACGCTTGAGAAACTCAAAATTTTCGCAGTTCTGATGCTCAAAAGGAATAACTAGAACGGCCTAGGGGAAAAGTACGCATACCGTTGTAATCGGGCGAGTTTCTACTTTCAGATGCAACAGAAATTTTGCGTCTTAGTCAATCCGTTCGCGAGATATGGCAGTTTGGAGGTAAGAGACGCTTGAGAAACTCAAAATTTTCGCAGTTCTGATTATCGAAACGAATAACTAGAACGGCCTAGGGGAAAAGTACGCATACCGTTGTAATCGGGCGAGTTTCTACTTTCAGATGCAACAGAAATTTTGCGGATTGGTCAATCCGTTCGCGAGATATGGCAGTTTGGAGGTAAGAAACGCTTGAGAAACTCAAAATTTTCGCAGTTCTGATGCTCGACAAGCATAACTAGAACGGTCTAGGGGAAAAGTACGCATACCGTTGTAATCGGGCGAGTTTCTACTTTCAGATGCAACAGAAATTTTGCGGATTGGTCAATCCGTTCGCGAGATATGGCAGTTTGGAGGTAATAAACGCTTGAGAAACTCAAAATTTTCGCAGTTCTGATGCTCGAAACGAATAACTAGAATCGCCTAGGGGAAAAGTACGCATACCGTTGTAATCGGGCGAGTTTCTACTTTCAGATGCAACAGAAATTTTGCGGATTGGTCAATCCGTTCGCGAGATATGGCAGTTTGGAGCTAAGAAACGCTTGAGAAACTCAAAATTTTCGCAGTTCTGATGCTCGAAACGAATAACTAGAACGGCCTAGGGGAAAAGTACGCATGCCGTTGTAATCGGGCGAGTTTCTACTTTCAGATGCAACAGAAATTTTGCGGATTGGTCAATCCGTTCGCGAGATATGGCAGTTTGGAGGTAAGAAACGCTTGAGAAACTCAAAATTTTCGCAGTTCTGATGCTCGAAACGAATAACTAGAACGGCCTAGGGGAAATGTACGCATGCCGTTGTAATCGGGCGAGTTTCTACTTTCAGATGCAACAGAAATTTTGCGGATTGGTCAATCCGTTCGCGAGATATGGCAGTTTGGAGGTAAGAAACGCTTGAGAAACTCAAAATTTTCGCAGTTCTGATGCTCGAAACGAATAACTAGAACGGCCTAGTGGAAAAGCACGCATACCGTTGTAATCGGACGAGTTTCTACTTTCAGATGCAACAGAAATTTTGCGGATTAGTCAATCCGTTCGCGAGATATGGCAGTTTAGAGGTAAGAAACGCTTGAGAAACTCAAAATTTTCGCAGTTCTGATGCTCGACAAGCATAACTAGAACGGTCTAGGGGAAAAGTACGCATACCGTTGTAATCGGGCGAGTTTCTACTTTCAGATGCAACAGAAATTTTGCGGATTGGTCAATCCGTTCGCGAGATATGGCAGTTTGGAGGTAATAAACGCTTGAGAAACTCAAAATTTTCGCAGTTCTGATGCTCGAAACGAATAACTAGAACGGACTAGGGGAAAAGTACGCATACCGTTGTAATCGGGCGAGTTTCTACTTTCAGATGCAACAGAAATTTTGCGGATTGGTCAATCCGTTCGCGAGATATGGCAGTTTGGAGGTAAGAAACGCTTGAGAAACTCAAAATTTTCGCAGTTCTGATGCTCGAAACGAATAATTAGAACGGCCTAGGGGAAAAGCACGCATACCGTTGTAATCGGGCGAGTTTCTACTTTCAGATGCAACAGAAATTTTGCGGATTAGTCAATCCGTTCGCGAGATATGGCAGTTTAGAGGTAAGAAACGCTTGAGGAACTCAAAATTTTCGCAGTTCTGATGCTCGACAAGCATAACTAGAACGGTCTAGGGGAAAAGTACGCATGCCGTTGTAATCGGGCGAGTTTCTACTTTCAGATGCAACAGAAATTTTGCGGATTGGTCAATCCGTTCGCGAGATATGGCAGTTTGGAGGTAATAAACGCTTGAGAAACTCAAAATTTTCGCAGTTCTGATGCTCGAAACGAATAACCAGAACGGCCTAGGGGAAAAGTACGCATACCGTTGTAATCGGGCGAGTTTCTACTTTCAGATGCAACAGAAATTTTGCGGATTGGTCAATCCGTTCGCGAGATATGGCAGTTTGGAGGTAAGAAACGCTTGAGAAACTCAAAATTTTCGCAGTTCTGATGCTCGACAAGCATAACTAGAACGGTCTAGGGGAAAAGTACGCATACCGTTGTAATGGGGCGAGTTTCTACTTTCAGATGCAACAGAAATTTTGCGGATTGGTCAATCCGTTCGCGAGATATGGCAGTTTGGAGGTAATAAACGCTTGAGAAACTCAAAATTTTCGCAGTTCTGATGCTCGAAACGAATAACTAGAACGGCCTAGGGGAAAAGTACGCATACCGTTGTAATCGGGCGAGTTTCTACTTTCAGATGCAATAGAAATTTTGCGGATTGGTCAATCCGTTCGCGAGATATGGCAGTTTGGAGGTAAGAAACGCTTGAGAAACTCAAAATTTTCGCAGTTCTGATGCTCGAAACGAATAACTAGAATCGCCTAGGGGAAAAGTACGCATACCGTTGTAATCGGGCGAGTTTCTACTTTCAGATGCAACAGAAATTTTGCGGATTGGTCAATCCGTTCGCGAGATATGGCAGTTTGGAGGTAAGAAACGCTTGAGAAACTCAAAATTTTCGCAGTTCTGATGCTCGAAACGAATGACTAGAACGGCCTAGGGGAAATGTACGCATGCCGTTGTAATCGGGCGAGTTTCTACTTTCAGATGCAACAGAAATTTTGCGGATTGGTCAATCCGTTCGCGAGATATGGCAGTTTGAAGGTAAGAAACGCTTGAGAAACTCCAAATTTTCGCAGTTCTGATGCTCGAAACGAATAACTAGAACGGCCTAGGGGAAAACTACTCATACCGTTGTAATGGGGCGAGTTTCTACTTTCAGATGCAACAGAAACTTTGCGGATTGGTCAATCCGTTCGTGAGATATGGCAGTTTTGATGTAAGAAACGCTTGAGAAACTCCAAATTTTCGCAGTTCTGATGCTCGAAACGAATAACTAGAACGGTCTAGGGGAAAAGTACGCATACCGTTGTAATCGGGCGAGTTTCTACTTTCAGATGCAACAGAAATTTTGCGGATTGGTCAATCGGTTCGCGAGATATGGCAGTTTGGAGGTAATAAACGCTTGAGAAACTCAAAATTTTCGCAGTTCTGATGCTCGAAACGAATAACCAGAACGGCCTAGGGGAAAAGTACGCATACCGTTGTAATCGGGCGAGTTTCTACTTTCAGATGCAACAGAAATTTTGCGGATTGGTCAATCCGTTCGCGAGATATGGCAGTTTGGAGGTAAGAAACGCTTGAGAAACTCAAAATTTTCGCAGTTCTGATGCTCGACAAGCATAACTAGAACGGTCTAGGGGAAAAGTACGCATACCGTTGTAATCGGGCGAGTTTCTACTTTCAGATGCAACAGAAATTTTGCGTCTTAGTCAATCCGTTCGCGAGATATGGCAGTTTGGAGGTAAGAGACGCTTGAGAAACTCAAAATTTTCGCAGTTCTGATTATCGAAACGAAAAACTAGAACGGCCTAGGGGAAAAGTACGCATACCGTTGTAATCGGGCGAGTTTCTACTTTCAGATGCAACAGAAATTTTGCGGATTGGTCAATCCGTTCGCGAGATATGGCAGTTTGGAGGTAAGAAACGCTTGAGAAACTCAAAATTTTCGCAGTTCTGATGCTCGACAAGCATAACTAGAACGGTCTAGGGGAAAAGTACGCATACCGTTGTAATCGGGCGAGTTTCTACTTTCAGATGCAACAGAAATTTTGCGGATTGGTCAATCCGTTCGCGAGATATGGCAGTTTGGAGGTAATAAACGCTTGAGAAACTCAAAATTTTCGCAGTTCTGATGCTCGAAACGAATAACTAGAATCGCCTAGGGGAAAAGTACGCATACCGTTGTAATCGGGCGAGTTTCTACTTTCAGATGCAACAGAAATTTTGCGGATTGGTCAATCCGTTCGCGAGATATGGCAGTTTGGAGCTAAGAAACGCTTGAGAAACTCAAAATTTTCGCAGTTCTGATGCTCGAAACGAATAACTAGAACGGCCTAGGGGAAAAGTACGCATGCCGTTGTAATCGGGCGAGTTTCTACTTTCAGATGCAACAGAAATTTTGCGGATTGGTCAATCCGTTCGCGAGATATGGCAGTTTGGAGGTAAGAAACGCTTGAGAAACTCAAAATTTTCGCAGTTCTGATGCTCGAAACGAATAACTAGAACGGCCTAGGGGAAATGTACGCATGCCGTTGTAATCGGGCGAGTTTCTACTTTCAGATGCAACAGAAATTTTGCGGATTGGTCAATCCGTTCGCGAGATATGGCAGTTTGGAGGTAAGAAACGCTTGAGAAACTCAAAATTTTCGCAGTTCTGATGCTCGAAACGAATAACTAGAACGGCCTAGTGGAAAAGCACGCATACCGTTGTAATCGGACGAGTTTCTACTTTCAGATGCAACAGAAATTTTGCGGATTAGTCAATCCGTTCGCGAGATATGGCAGTTTAGAGGTAAGAAACGCTTGAGAAACTCAAAATTTTCGCAGTTCTGATGCTCGACAAGCATAACTAGAACGGTCTAGGGGAAAAGTACGCATACCGTTGTAATCGGGCGAGTTTCTACTTTCAGATGCAACAGAAATTTTGCGGATTGGTCAATCCGTTCGCGAGATATGGCAGTTTGGAGGTAATAAACGCTTGAGAAACTCAAAATTTTCGCAGTTCTGATGCTCGAAACGAATAACTAGAACGGACTAGGGGAAAAGTACGCATACCGTTGTAATCGGGCGAGTTTCTACTTTCAGATGCAACAGAAATTTTGCGGATTGGTCAATCCGTTCGCGAGATATGGCAGTTTGGAGGTAAGAAACGCTTGAGAAACTCAAAATTTTCGCAGTTCTGATGCTCGAAACGAATAATTAGAACGGCCTAGGGGAAAAGCACGCATACCGTTGTAATCGGGCGAGTTTCTACTTTCAGATGCAACAGAAACTTTGCGGATTGGTCAATCCGTTCGTGAGATATGGCAGTTTTGATGTAAGAAACGCTTGAGAAACTCCAAATTTTCGCAGTTCTGATGCTCGAAACGAATAACTAGAACGGTCTAGGGGAAAAGTACGCATACCGTTGTAATCGGGCGAGTTTCTACTTTCAGATGCAACAGAAATTTTGCGGATTGGTCAATCGGTTCGCGAGATATGGCAGTTTGGAGGTAATAAACGCTTGAGAAACTCAAAATTTTCGCAGTTCTGATGCTCGAAACGAATAACCAGAACGGCCTAGGGGAAAAGTACGCATACCGTTGTAATCGGGCGAGTTTCTAGTTTCAGATGCAACAGAAATTTTGCGGATTGGTCAATCCGTTCGCGAGATATGGCAGTTTGGAGGTAAGAAACGCTTGAGAAACTCAAAATTTTCGCAGTTCTGATGCTCGACAAGCATAACTAGAACGGTCTAGGGGAAAAGTACGCATACCGTTGTAATCGGGCGAGTTTCTACTTTCAGATGCAACAGAAATTTTGCGGATTGGTCAATCCGTTCGCGAGATATGGCAGTTTGGAGGTAAGAAACGCTTGAGAAACTCAAAATTTTCGCAGTTCTGATGCTCGAAACGAATGACTAGAACGGCCTAGGGGAAATGTACGCATGCCGTTGTAATCGGGCGAGTTTCTACTTTCAGATGCAACAGAAATTTTGCGGATTGGTCAATCCGTTCGCGAGATATGGCAGTTTGGAGGTAAGAAACGCTTGAGAAACTCAAAATTTTCGCAGTTCTGATGCTCGAAACGAATGACTAGAACGGCCTAGGGGAAATGTACGCATGCCGTTGTAATCGGGCGAGTTTCTACTTTCAGATGCAACAGAAATTTTGCGGATTGGTCAATCCGTTCGCGAGATATGGCAGTTTGAAGGTAAGAAACGCTTGAGAAACTCCAAATTTTCGCAGTTCTGATGCTCGAAACGAATAACTAGAACGGCCTAGGGGAAAACTACTCATACCGTTGTAATGGGGCGAGTTTCTACTTTCAGATGCAACAGAAACTTTGCGGATTGGTCAATCCGTTCGTGAGATATGGCAGTTTTGATGTAAGAAACGCTTGAGAAACTCCAAATTTTCGCAGTTCTGATGCTCGAAACGAATAACTAGAACGGTCTAGGGGAAAAGTACGCATACCGTTGTAATCGGGCGAGTTTCTACTTTCAGATGCAACAGAAATTTTGCGGATTGGTCAATCGGTTCGCGAGATATGGCAGTTTGGAGGTAATAAACGCTTGAGAAACTCAAAATTTTCGCAGTTCTGATGCTCGAAACGAATAACCAGAACGGCCTAGGGGAAAAGTACGCATACCGTTGTAATCGGGCGAGTTTCTACTTTCAGATGCAACAGAAATTTTGCGGATTGGTCAATCCGTTCGCGAGATATGGCAGTTTGGAGGTAAGAAACGCTTGAGAAACTCAAAATTTTCGCAGTTCTGATGCTCGACAAGCATAACTAGAACGGTCTAGGGGAAAAGTACGCATACCGTTGTAATCGGGCGAGTTTCTACTTTCAGATGCAACAGAAATTTTGCGGATTGGTCAATCCGTTCGCGAGATATGGCAGTTTGGAGGTAAGAAACGCTTGAGAAACTCAAAATTTTCGCAGTTCTGATGCTCGAAACGAATGACTAGAACGGCCTAGGGGAAATGTACGCATGCCGTTGTAATCGGGCGAGTTTCTACTTTCAGATGCAACAGAAATTTTGCGGATTGGTCAATCCGTTCGCGAGATATGGCAGTTTGGAGGTAAGAAACGCTTGAGAAACTCAAAATTTTCGCAGTTCTGATGCTCGAAACGAATGACTAGAACGGCCTAGGGGAAATGTACGCATGCCGTTGTAATCGGGCGAGTTTCTACTTTCAGATGCAACAGAAATTTTGCGGATTGGTCAATCCGTTCGCGAGATATGGCAGTTTGAAGGTAAGAAACGCTTGAGAAACTCCAAATTTTCGCAGTTCTGATGCTCGAAACGAATAACTAGAACGGCCTAGGGGAAAACTACTCATACCGTTGTAATGGGGCGAGTTTCTACTTTCAGATGCAACAGAAACTTTGCGGATTGGTCAATCCGTTCGTGAGATATGGCAGTTTTGATGTAAGAAACGCTTGAGAAACTCCAAATTTTCGCAGTTCTGATGCTCGAAACGAATAACTAGAACGGTCTAGGGGAAAAGTACGCATACCGTTGTAATCGGGCGAGTTTCTACTTTCAGATGCAACAGAAATTTTGCGGATTGGTCAATCGGTTCGCGAGATATGGCAGTTTGGAGGTAATAAACGCTTGAGAAACTCAAAATTTTCGCAGTTCTGATGCTCGAAACGAATAACCAGAACGGCCTAGGGGAAAAGTACGCATACCGTTGTAATCGGGCGAGTTTCTACTTTCAGATGCAACAGAAATTTTGCGGATTGGTCAATCCGTTCGCGAGATATGGCAGTTTGGAGGTAAGAAACGCTTGAGAAACTCAAAATTTTCGCAGTTCTGATGCTCGACAAGCATAACTAGAACGGTCTAGGGGAAAAGTACGCATACCGTTGTAATCGGGCGAGTTTCTACTTTCAGATGCAACAGAAATTTTGCGGATTGGTCAATCCGTTCGCGAGATATGGCAGTTTGGAGGTAAGAAACGCTTGAGAAACTCAAAATTTTCGCAGTTCTGATGCTCGAAACGAATGACTAGAACGGCCTAGGGGAAATGTACGCATACCGTTGTAATGGGGCGAGTTTCTACTTTCAGATGCAACAGAAACTTTGCGGATTGGTCAATCCGTTCGTGAGATATGGCAGTTTTGATGTAAGAAACGCTTGAGAAACTCCAAATTTTCGCAGTTCTGATGCTCGAAACGAATAACTAGAACGGCCTAGGGGAAAACTACTCATACCGTTGTAATGGGGCGAGTTTCTACTTTCAGATGCAACAGAAACTTTGCGGATTGGTCAATCCGTTCGTGAGATATGGCAGTTTTGAGGTAAGAAACGCTTGAGAAACTCCAAATTTTCGCAGTTCTGATGCTCGAAACGAATAACTAGAACGGTCTAGGGGAAAACTACTCATACCGTTGTAATGGGGCTAGTTTCTACTTTCAGATGCAACAGAAACTTTGCGGATTGGTCAATCCGTTCGCGAGATATGCCAGTTTTGAGGTAAGAAACGCTTGAGAAACTCCAAATTTTCGCAGTTCTGATGCTCGAAACGAATGACTAGAACGGCCTAGGGGAAATGTACGCATGCCCTTGTAATCGGGCGAGTTTCTACTTTCAGATGCAACAGAAATTTTGCGGATTGGTCAATCCGTTCGCGAGATATGGCAGTTTGAAGGTAAGAAACGCTTGAGAAACTCCAAATTTTCGCAGTTCTGATGCTCGAAACGAATAACTAGAACGGCCTAGGGGAAAACTACTCATACCGTTGTAATGGGGCGAGTTTCTACTTTCAGATGCAACAGAAACTTTGCGGATTGGTCAATCCGTTCGTGAGATATGGCAGTTTTGATGTAAGAAACGCTTGAGAAACTCCAAATTTTCGCAGTTCTGATGCTCGAAACGAATAACTAGAACGGTCTAGGGGAAAAGTACGCATACCGTTGTAATCGGGCGAGTTTCTACTTTCAGATGCAACAGAAATTTTGCGGATTGGTCAATCCGTTCGCGAGATATGGCAGTTTGGAGGTAATAAACGCTTGAGAAACTCAAAATTTTCGCAGTTCTGATGCTCGAAACGAATAACCAGAACGGCCTAGGGGAAAAGTACGCATACCGTTGTAATCGGGCGAGTTTCTACTTTCAGATGCAACAGAAATTTTGCGGATTGGTCAATCCGTTCGCGAGATATGGCAGTTTGGAGGTAAGAAACGCTTGAGAAACTCAAAATTTTCGCAGTTCTGATGCTCGACAAGCATAACTAGAACGGTCTAGGGGAAAAGTACGCATACCGTTGTAATCGGGCGAGTTTCTACTTTCAGATGCAACAGAAATTTTGCGGATTGGTCAATCCGTTCGCGAGATATGGCAGTTTGGAGGTAAGAAACGCTTGAGAAACTCAAAATTTTCGCAGTTCTGATGCTCGAAACGAATGACTAGAACGGCCTAGGGGAAATGTACGCATGCCGTTGTAATCGGGCGAGTTTCTACTTTCAGATGCAACAGAAATTTTGCGGATTGGTCAATCCGTTCGCGAGATATGGCAGTTTGGAGGTAAGAAACGCTTGAGAAACTCCAAATTTTCGCAGTTCTGATGCTCGAAACGAATAACTAGAACGGCCTAGGGGAAAACTACTCATACCGTTGTAATGGGGCGAGTTTCTACTTTCAGATGCAACAGAAACTTTGCGGATTGGTCAATCCGTTCGTGAGATATGGCAGTTTTGATGTAAGAAACGCTTGAGAAACTCCAAATTTTCGCAGTTCTGATGCTCGAAACGAATAACTAGAACGGCCTAGGGGAAAACTACTCATACCGTTGTAATGGGGCGAGTTTCTACTTTCAGATGCAACAGAAACTTTGCGGATTGGTCAATCCGTTCGTGAGATATGGCAGTTTTGAGGTAAGAAACGCTTGAGAAACTCCAAATTTTCGCAGTTCTGATGCTCGAAACGAATAACTAGAACGGTCTAGGGGAAAACTACTCATACCGTTGTAATGGGGCTAGTTTCTACTTTCAGATGCAACAGAAACTTTGCGGATTGGTCAATCCGTTCGCGAGATATGCCAGTTTTGAGGTAAGAAACGCTTGAGAAACTCCAAATTTTCGCAGTTCTGATGCTCGAAACGAATAACTAGAACGGTCTAGGGGAAAACTACTCATACCGTTGTAATGGGGCTAGTTTCTACTTTCAGATGCAACAGAAACTTTTCGGATTGGTCAATCCGTTCGCGAGATTTGGCAGCTTTGAGGTAAGAAACGCTTGAGAAACTCCAAATTTTCGCAGTTCTGATGCTCGAAACGAATAACTAGAACGGCCTAGGGGAAAACTACTCATACCGTTGTAATGGGGCGAGTTTCTACTTTCAGATGCAACAGAAACTTTGCGGATTGGTCAACCCGTTCGCGAGATATGGCAGCTTTGAGGTAAGAAACGCTTGAGAAACTCCAAATTTTCGCAGTTCTGATGCTCGAAACGAATAACTAGAACGGCCTAGGGGAAAACTACTCATACCGTTGTAATGGGGCCAGTTTCTACTTTCAGATGCAACAGAAACTTTGCGGATTGGTCAATCCGTTCGCGAGATATGGCAGTTTTGAGGTAAGAAACGCTTGAGAAACTCCAAATTGTCGCAGTTCTGATGCTCGAAACGAATAACTAGAACGGTCTAGGGGAAAACTACTCATACCGTTGTAATGGGGCTAGTTTCTACTTTCAGATGCAACAGAAACTTTTCGGATCGGTCAATCCGTTTGCGAGATATGGCAGTTTTGAGGTAAGAAACGCTTGAGAAACTCCAAATTTTCGCAGTTCTGATGCTCGAAACGAATAACTAGAACGGCCTAGGGGAAAACTACTCATACCGTTGTAATGGGGCGAGTTTCTACTTTCAGATGCAACAGAAACTTTGCGGATTGGTCAATCCGTTCGCGAGATATGGCAGATTTGAGGTAAGAAACGCTTGAGAAACTCCAAATTGTCGCAGTTCTGATGCTCGAAACGAATAACTAGAACGGTCTAGGGGAAAACTACTCGTACCGTTGTAATGGGGCTAGTTTCTACTTTCAGATGCAACAGAAACTTTGCGGATTGGTCAATCCGTTCGCGAGATATGGCAGTTTTGAGGTAAGAAACGCTTGAGAAACTCCAAATTTTCGCAGTTCTGATGCTCGAAACGAATAACTAGAACGGCATAGGGGATAACTACTTATACCGTTGTAATGGGGCGAGTTTCTACTTTCAGATGCAACAGAAACTTTGCGGATTGGTCAATCCGTTCGCGAGATATGGCAGTTTTGAGGTAAGAAACGCTTGAGAAACTCCAAATTTTCGCAGTTCTGATGCTCGAAACGAATAACTAGAACGGTCTAGGGGAAAACTACTCATACCGTTGTAATGGGGCTAGTTTCTACTTTCAGATGCAACAGAAACTTTGCGGATTGGTCAATCCGTTCGCGAGATATGGCAGTTTTGAGGTAAGAAACGCTTGAGAAACTCCAAATTTTCGCAGTTCTGATGCTCGAAACGAATAACTAGAACGGTCTAGGGGAAAACTACTCATACCGTTGTAATGGGGCTAGTTTCTACTTTCAGATGCAACAGAAACTTTGCGGATTGGTCAATCCGTTCGCGAGATATGGCAGTTTTGAGGTAAGAAACGCTTGAGAAACTCCAAATTTTCGCAGTTCTGATGCTCGAAACGAATAACTAGAACGGCATAGGGGATAACTACTTATACTGTTGTAATGGGGCGAGATTCTACTTTCAGATGCAACAGAAACTTTGCGGATTGGTCAATCCGTTCGCGAGATATGGCAGTTTTGAGGTAAGAACCGCTTGAGAATCTCCAAATTTTCTTAGTTCTGAGGCTCGAAACGAATAACTAGAACGGTCTAGGGGAAAACTTCTCATACCGTTGTAATGGGGCTAGTTTCTACTTTCAGATGCAACAGAAACTTTGCGGATTGGTCAATCCGTTCGCGAGATATGGCAGTTTTGAGGTAAGAAACGCTTGAGAAACTCCAAATTTTCGCAGTTCTGATGCTCGAAACGAATAACTAGAACGGCCTAGGGGAAAACTACTCATACCGTTGTAATGGGGCGAGTTTCTACTTTCAGATGCAACAGAAACTTTGCGGATTGTTCAATCCGTTCGCGAGATATGGCAGTTTTGAGGTAAGAAACGCTTGAGAAACTCCAAATTTTCGCAGTTCTGATGCTCGAAACGAATAACTAGAACGGCCTAGGGGAAAACTACTCATACCGTTGTAATGGGGCCAGTTTCTACTTTCAGATGCAACAGAAACTTTGCGGATTGGTCAATCCGTTCGCGAGATATGGCAGTTTTGAGGTAAGAAACGCTTGAGAAACTCCAAATTGTCGCAGTTCTGATGCTCGAAACGAATAACTAGAACGGTCTAGGGGAAAACTACTCATACCGTTGTAATGGGGCTAGTTTCTACTTTCAGATGCAACAGAAACTTTGCGGATTGGTCAATCCGTTCGCGAGATATGGCAGTTTTGAGGTAAGAAACGCTTGAGAAACTCCAAATTTTCGCAGTTCTGATGCTCGAAACGAATAACTAGAACGGTCTAGGGGAAAACTACTCATACCGTTGTAATGGGGCTAGTTTCTACTTTCAGATGCAACAGAAACTTTTCGGATTGGTCAATCCGTTCGCGAGATATGGCAGTTTTGAGGTAAGAAACGCTTGAGAAACTCCAAATTTTCGCAGTTCTGATGCTCGAAACGAATAACTAGAACGGCCTAGGGGAAAACTACTCATACCGTTGTAATGGGGCGAGTTTCTACTTTCAGATGCAACAGAAACTTTGCGGATTGGTCAATCCGTTCGCGAGATATGGCAGTTTTGAGGTAAGAAACGCTTGAGAAACTCCAAATTTTCGCAGTTCTGATGCTCGAAACGAATAACTAGAACGGTCTAGGGGAAAACTACTCATACCGTTGTAATGGGGCTAGCTTCTACTTTCAGATGCAACAGAAACTTTGCGGATTGGTCAATACGTTCGCGAGATATGGCAGTTTTGAGGTAAGAAACGCTTGAGAAACTCAAAATTTTCGCAGTTCTGAGGCTCGAAACGAATAACTAGAACGGCCTAGGGGAATACTACTCATACCTTTGTAATGGGGCGAGTTTCTACTTTCAGATGCAAGAGAAATTTAGCGGATTGGTCAATCCGTTCGCGAGATATGGCAGTTTTGGGGTAAGAAACGCTTGAGAAACTCAAAATTGTCGCAGTTCTGATGCTCGAAACGAATAACTAGAACGGTCTAGGGGAAAACTACTCATACCGTTGTAATGGGGCTAGTTTCTACTTTCAGATGCAACAGAAACTTTACGGATTGGTCAATCCGTTCGCGAGATATGGCAGTTTTGAGGTAAGAAACGCTTGAGAAACTCCAAATTTTCTTAGTTCTGAGGCTCGAAACGAATAACTAGAACGGTCTAGGGGAAAACTACTCATACCGTTGTAATGGGGCTAGTTTCTACTTTCAGATGCAACAGAAACTTTGCGGATTGGTCAATCCGTTCGCGAGATATGGCAGTTTTGAGGTAAGAAACGCTTGAGAAACTCCAAATTTTCGCAGTTCTGATGCTCGAAACGAATAACTAGAACGGCCTAGGGGAAAACTACTCATACCGTTGTAATGGGGCGAGTTTCTACTTTCAGATGCAACAGAAACTTTGCGGATTGGTCAATCCGTTCGCGAGATATGGCAGTTTTGAGGTAAGAAACGCTTGAGAAACTCCAAATTTTCGCAGTTCTGATGCTCGAAACGAATAACTAGAACAGCCTAGGGGAAAACTACTCATACCGTTGTAATGGGGCCAGTTTCTACTTTCAGATGCAACAGAAACTTTGCGGATTGGTCAATCCGTTCGCGAGATATGGCAGTTTTGAGGTAAGAAACGCTTGAGAAACTCCAAATTGTCGCAGTTCTGATGCTCGAAACGAATAACTAGAACGGTCTAGGGGAAAACTACTCGTACCGTTGTAATGGGGCTAGTTTCTACTTTCAGATGCAACAGAAACTTTGCGGATTGGTCAATCCGTTCGCGAGATATGGCAGTTTTGAGGTAAGAAACGCTTGAGAAACTCCAAATTGTCGCAGTTCTGATGCTCGAAACGAATAACTAGAACGATCTAGGGGAAAACTACTCGTACCGTTGTAATGGGGCTAGTTTCTACTTTCAGATGCAACAGAAACTTTGCGGATTGGTCAATCCGTTCGCGAGATATGGCAGTTTTGAGGTAAGAAACGCTTGAGAAACTCCAAATTTTCGCAGTTCTGATGCTCGAAACGAATAACTAGAACGGTCTAGGGGAAAACTACTCATACCGTTGTAATGGGGCTAGTTTCTACTTTCAGATGCAA
Source organism: Ptiloglossa arizonensis (assembly GCF_051014685.1). Taxonomy (NCBI): domain Eukaryota; kingdom Metazoa; phylum Arthropoda; class Insecta; order Hymenoptera; family Colletidae; genus Ptiloglossa; species Ptiloglossa arizonensis. The sequence goes on from NW_027478933.1 coordinate 305,802, forward strand.
CAGAAACTTTTCGGATTGGTCAATCCGTTCGCGAGATATGGCAGTTTTGAGGTAAGAAACGCTTGAGAAACTCCAAATTTTCGCAGTTCTGATGCTCGAAACGAATAACTAGAACGGCCTAGGGGAAAACTACTCATACCGTTGTAATGGGGCGAGTTTCTACTTTCAGATGCAACAGAAACTTTGCGGATTGGTCAATCCGTTCGCGAGATATGGCAGTTTTGAGGTAAGAAACGCTTGAGAAACTCCAAATTTTCGCAGTTCTGATGCTCGAAACGAATAACTAGAACGGTCTAGGGGAAAACTACTCATACCGTTGTAATGGGGCTAGCTTCTACTTTCAGATGCAACAGAAACTTTGCGGATTGGTCAATACGTTCGCGAGATATGGCAGTTTTGAGGTAAGAAACGCTTGAGAAACTCCAAATTTTCGCAGTTCTGAGGCTCGAAACGAATAACTAGAACGGCCTAGGGGAATACTACTCATACCTTTGTAATGGGGCGAGTTTCTACTTTCAGATGCAAGAGAAATTTAGCGGATTGGTCAATCCGTTCGCGAGATATGGCAGTTTTGGGGTAAGAAACGCTTGAGAAACTCAAAATTGTCGCAGTTCTGATGCTCGAAACGAATAACTAGAACGGTCTAGGGGAAAACTACTCATACCGTTGTAATGGGGCTAGTTTCTACTTTCAGATGCAACAGAAACTTTACGGATTGGTCAATCCGTTCGCGAGATATGGCAGTTTTGAGGTAAGAAACGCTTGAGAAACTCCAAATTTTCGCAGTTCTGATGTTCGAAACGAATAACTAGAACGGCCTAGGGGAAAACTACTCATACCGTTGTAATGGGGCGAGTTTCTACTTTCAGATGCAAGAGAAATTTTGCGGATTGGTCAATCCGTTCGCGAGATATGGCAGTTTTGGGTTAAGAAACGCTTGAGAAACTCCAAATTTTCGCAGTTCTGATGCTCGAAACGAATAACTAGAACGGTCTAGTGGAAAACTACTCATACCGTTGTAATGGGGCTAGTTTCTACTTTCGGATGCAACAGAAACTTTTCGGATGGTCAATCCGTTCGCGAGATATGGCAGTTTTGAGGTAAGAAACGTTTGAGAAACTCAAAATTTTCGCAGTTCTGATGCTCGAAACGAATAACTAGAACGGCCTAGGGGAAAACTACTCATACCGTTGTAATGGGGCTAGTTTCTACTTTCAGATGCAACAGAAACTTTGCGGATTGGTCAATCCGTTCGCGAGATATGGCAGTTTTGAGGTAAGAAACGCTTGAGAAACTCCAAATTTTCGCAGTTCTGATGCTCGAAACGAATAACTAGAACGGCATAGGGGATAACTACTTATACCGTTGTAATGGGGCGAGTTTCTACTTTCAGATGCAACAGAAACTTTGCGGATTGGTCAATCCGTTCGCGAGATATGGCAGTTTTGAGGTAAGAAACGCTTGAGAAACTCCAAATTTTCTTAGTTCTGAGGCTCGAAACGAATAACTAGAACGGTCTAGGGGAAAACTACTCATACCGTTGTAATGGGGCTAGTTTCTACTTTCAGATGCAACAGAAACTTTGCGGATTGGTCAATCCGTTCGCGAGATATGGCAGTTTTGAGGTAAGAAACGCTTGAGAAACTCCAAATTTTCGCAGTTCTGATGCTCGAAACGAATAACTAGAACGGCCTAGGGGAAAACTACTCATACCGTTGTAATGGGGCGAGTTTCTATTTTCAGATGCAACAGAAACTTTGCGGATTGGTCAATCCGTTCGCGAGATATGGCAGTTTTGATGTAAGAAACGCTTGAGAAACTCCAAATTTTCGCAGTTCTGATGCTCGAAACGAATAACTAGAACGGCCTAGGGGAAAACTACTCATACCGTTGTAATGGGGCGAGTTTCTACTTTCAGATGCAAGAGAAATTTTATGGATTGGTCAATCCGTTCGCGAGATATGGCAGTTTTGGCGTAAGAAACGCTTGAGAAACTCAAAATTTTCGCAGTTCTGATGCTCGAAACGAATAACTAGAACGGCCTAGGGGAAAACTACTCATACCGTTGTAATGGGGCTAGTTTCTACTTTCAGATGCAACAGAAACTTTGCGGATTGGTCAATCCGTTCGCGAGATATGGCAGTTTTGAGGTAAGAAACGCTTGAGAAACTCCAAATTTTCGCAGTTCTGATGCTCGAAACGAATAACTAGAACGGCCTAGGGGAAAACTACTCATACCGTTGTAATGGGGCGAGTTTCTACTTTCAGATGCAACAGAAACTTTGCGGATTGGTCAATCCGTTCGCGAGATATGGCAGTTTTGAGGTAAGAGACGCTTGAGAAACTCAAAATTGTCGCAGTTCTGATGCTCGAAACGAATAACTAGAACGGTCTAGGGGAAAACTACTCATACCGTTGTAATGGGGCTAGTTTCTACTTTCAGATGCAACAGAAACTTTTCGGATTGGTCAATCCGTTCGCGAGATATGGCAGTTTTGAGGTAAGAAACGCTTGAGAAACTCCAAATTTTCGCAGTTCTGATGTTCGAAACGAATAACTAGAACGGCCTAGGGGAAAACTACTCATACCGTTGTAATGGGGCGAGTTTCTACTTTCAGATGCAAGAGAAATTTTGCGGATTGGTCAATCCGTTCGCGAGATATGGCAGTTTTGGGTTAAGAAACGCTTGAGAAACTCCAAATTTTCGCAGTTCTGATGCTCGAAACGAATAACTAGAACGGTCTAGGGGAAAACTACTCATACCGTTGTAATGGGGCTAGTTTCTACTTTCAGATGCAACAGAAACTTTTCGGATTGGTCAATCCGTTCGCGAGATATGGCAGTTTTGAGGTAAGAAACGTTTGAGAAACTCAAAATTTTCGCAGTTCTGATGCTCGAAACGAATAACTAGAACGGCCTAGGGGAAAACTACTCATACCGTTGTAATGGGGCTAGTTTCTACTTTCAGATGCAACAGAAACTTTGCGGATTGGTCAATCCGTTCGCGAGATATGGCAGTTTTGAGGTAAGAAACGCTTGAGAAACTCCAAATTTTCGCAGTTCTGATGCTCGAAACGAATAACTAGAACGGTCTAGGGGAAAACTACTCATACCGTTGTAATGGGGCTAGCTTCTACTTTCAGATGCAACAGAAACTTTGCGGATTGGTCAATACGTTCGCGAGATATGGCAGTTTTGAGGTAAGAAACGCTTGAGAAACTCAAAATTGTCGCAGTTCTGATGCTCGAAACGAATAACTAGAACGGTCTAGGGGAAAACTACTCATACCGTTGTAATGGGGCTAGTTTCTACTTTCAGATGCAACAGAAACTTTTCGGATTGGTCAATCCGTTCGCGAGATATGGCAGTTTTGAGGTAAGAAACGCTTGAGAAACTCCAAATTTTCGCAGTTCTGATGTTCGAAACGAATAACTAGAACGGCCTAGGGGAAAACTACTCATACCGTTGTAATGGGGCGAGTTTCTACTTTCAGATGCAAGAGAAATTTTGCGGATTGGTCAATCCGTTCGCGAGATATGGCAGTTTTGGGTTAAGAAACGCTTGAGAAACTCCAAATTTTCGCAGTTCTGATGCTCGAAACGAATAACTAGAACGGTCTAGGGGAAAACTACTCATACCGTTGTAATGGGGCTAGTTTCTACTTTCAGATGCAACAGAAACTTTTCGAATTGGTCAATCCGTTCGCGAGATATGGCAGTTTTGAGGTAAGAAACGCTTGTGAAACTCCAAATTTTCGCAGTTCTGATGCTCGAAACGAATAACTAGAACGGCCTAGGGGATAACTACTTATACCGTTGTAATGGGGCGAGTTTCTACTTTCAGATGCAACAGAAACTTTGCAGATTGGTCAATCCGTTCGCGAGATATGGCAGTTTTGAGGTAAGGAACGCTTGAGAAACTCCAAATTTTCGCAGTTCTGATGCTCGAAACGAATAACTAGAACGGTCTAGTGGAAAACTACTCATACCGTTGTAATGGGGCTAGTTTCTACTTTCGGATGCAACAGAAACTTTTCGGATTGGTCAATCCGTTCGCGAGATATGGCAGTTTTGAGGTAAGAAACGTTTGAGAAACTCAAAATTTTCGCAGTTCTGATGCTCGAAACGAATAACTAGAACGGCCTAGGGGAAAACTACTCATACCGTTGTAATGGGGCTAGTTTCTACTTTCAGATGCAACAGAAACTTTGCGGATTGGTCAATCCGTTCGCGAGATATGGCAGTTTTGAGGTAAGAAACGCTTGAGAAACTCCAAATTTTCGCAGTTCTGATGCTCGAAACGAATAACTAGAACGGCATAGGGGATAACTACTTATACCGTTGTAATGGGGCGAGTTTCTACTTTCAGATGCAACAGAAACTTTGCGGATTGGTCAATCCGTTCGCGAGATATGGCAGTTTTGATGTAAGAAACGCTTGAGAAACTCCAAATTTTCTTAGTTCTGAGGCTCGAAACGAATAACTAGAACGGTCTAGGGGAAAACTACTCATACCGTTGTAATGGGGCTAGTTTCTACTTTCAGATGCAACAGAAACTTTGCGGATTGGTCAATCCGTTCGCGAGATATGGCAGTTTTGAGGTAAGAAACGCTTGAGAAACTCCAAATTTTCGCAGTTCTGATGCTCGAAACGAATAACTAGAACGGCCTAGGGGAAAACTACTCATACCGTTGTAATGGGGCGAGTTTCTATTTTCAGATGCAACAGAAACTTTGCGGATTGGTCTATCCGTTCGCGAGATATGGCAGTTTTGATGTAAGAAACGCTTGAGAAACTCCAAATTTTCGCAGTTCTGATGCTCGAAACGAATAACTAGAACGGCCTAGGGGAAAACTACTCATACCGTTGTAATGGGGCGAGTTTCTACTTTCAGATGCAAGAGAAATTTTATGGATTGGTCAATCCGTTCGCGAGATATGGCAGTTTTGGCGTAAGAAACGCTTGAGAAACTCAAAATTTTCGCAGTTCTGATGCTCGAAACGAATAACTAGAACGGCCTAGGGGAAAACTACTCATACCGTTGTAATGGGGCTAGTTGCTACTTTCAGATGCAACAGAAACTTTGCGGATTGGTCAATCCGTTCGCGAGATATGGCAGTTTTGAGGTAAGAAACGCTTGAGAAACTCCAAATTTTCGCAGTTCTGATGCGCGAAACGAATAACTAGAACGGCCTAGGGGAAAACTACTCATACCGTTGTAATGGGGCGAGTTTCTACTTTCAGATGCAACAGAAACTTTGCGGATTGGTCAATCCGTTCGCGAGATATGGCAGTTTTGAGGTAAGAAACGCTTGAGAAACTCCAAATTTTCGCAGTTCTGATGCTCGAAACGAATAACTAGAACGGCCTAGGGGAAAACTACTCATACCGTTGTAATGGGGCGAGTTTCTACTTTCAGATGCAACAGAAACTTTGCGGATTGGTCAATCCGTTAGCGAGATATGGCAGTTTTGAGGTAAGAAACGCTTGAGAAACTCCAAATTTTCGCAGTTCTGATGCTCGAAACGAATAACTAGAACGGCCTAGGGGAAAACTACTCATACCGTTGTAATGGGGCGAGTTTCTACTTTCAGATGCAAGAGAAATTTTGCGGATTGGTCAATCCGTTCGCGAGATATGGCAGTTTTGGCGTAAGAAACGCTTGAGAAACCCAAAATTTTCGCAGTTCTGATGCTCGAAACGAATAACTAGAACGGCCTAGGGGAAAACTACTCATACCGTTGTAATGGGGCTAGTTTCTACTTTCAGATGCAACAGAAACTTTGCGGATTGGTCAATCCGTTCGCGAGATATGGCAGTTTTGAGGTAAGAAACGCTTGAGAAACTCCAAATTTTCGCAGTTCTGATGCTCGAAACGAATAACTAGAACGGTCTAGGGGAAAAGTACTCATACCGTTGTAATGGGGCTAGCTTCTACTTTCAGATGCAACAGAAACTTTGCGGATTGGTCAATACGTTCGCGAGATATGGCAGTTTTGAGGTAAGAAACGCTTGAGAAACTCCAAATTTTCGCAGTTCTGAGGCTCGAAACGAATAACTAGAACGGTCTAGGGGAAAACTACTCATACCGTTGTAATGGGGCTAGTTTCTACTTTCAGATGCAACAGAAACTTTGCGGATTGGTCAATCCGTTCGCGAGATATGGCAGTTTTGAGGTAAGAAACGCTTGAGAAACTCCAAATTTTCGCAGTTCTGATGCTAGAAACGAATAACTAGAACGGCCTAGGGGAAAACTACTCATACCGTTGTAATGGGGCTAGTTTCTACTTTCAGATGCAACAGAAACTTTTCGGATTGGTCAATCCGTTCGCGAGATATGGCAGTTTTGAGGTAAGAAACGCTTGAGAAACTCCAAATTTTCGCAGTTCTGATGTTCGAAACGAATAACTAGAACGGCCTAGGGGAAAACTACTCATACCGTTGTAATGGGGCGAGTTTCTACTTTCAGATGCAAGAGAAATTTTGCGGATTGGTCAATCCGTTCGCGAGATATGGCAGTTTTGGGTTAAGAAACGCTTGAGAAACTCCAAATTTTCGCAGTTCTGATGCTCGAAACGAATAACTAGAACGGCCTAGGGGAAAACTACTCATACCGTTGTAATGGGGCTAGTTGCTACTTTCAGATGCAACAGAAACTTTGCGGATTGGTCAATCCGTTCGCGAGATATGGCAGTTTTGAGGTAAGAAACGCTTGAGAAACTCCAAATTTTCGCAGTTCTGATGCTCGAAACGAATAACTAGAACGGCCTAGGGGAAAACTACTCATACCGTTGTAATGGGGCGAGTTTCTACTTTCAGATGCAACAGAAACTTTGCGGATTGGTCAATCCGTTCGCGAGATATGGCAGTTTTGAGGTAAGAAACGCTTGAGAAACTCCAAATTTTCGCAGTTCTGATGCTCGAAACGAATAACTAGAACGGCCTAGGGGAAAACTACTCATACCGTTGTAATGGGGCGAGTTTCTACTTTCAGATGCAACAGAAACTTTGCGGATTGGTCAATCCGTTAGCGAGATATGGCAGTTTTGATGTAAGAAACGCTTGAGAAACTCCAAATTTTCGCAGTTCTGATGCTCGAAACGAATAACTAGAACGGCCTAGGGGAAAACTACTCATACCGTTGTAATGGGGCGAGTTTCTACTTTCAGATGCAAGAGAAATTTTGCGGATTGGTCAATCCGTTCGCGAGATATGGCAGTTTTGGCGTAAGAAACGCTTGAGAAACCCAAAATTTTCGCAGTTCTGATGCTCGAAACGAATAACTAGAACGGCCTAGGGGAAAACTACTCATACCGTTGTAATGGGGCTAGTTGCTACTTTCAGATGCAACAGAAACTTTGCGGATTGGTCAATCCGTTCGCGAGATATGGCAGTTTTGAGGTAAGAAACGCTTGAGAAACTCCAAATTTTCGCAGTTCTGATGCTCGAAACGAATAACTAGAACGGCCTAGGGGAAAACTACTCATACCGTTGTAATGGGGCGAGTTTCTACTTTCAGATGCAACAGAAACTTTGCGGATTGGTCAATCCGTTCGCGAGATATGGCAGTTTTGAGGTAAGAAACGCTTGAGAAACTCCAAATTTTCGCAGTTCTGATGCTCGAAACGAATAACTAGAACGGCCTAGGGGAAAACTACTCATACCGTTGTAATGGGGCGAGTTTCTACTTTCAGATGCAACAGAAACTTTGCGGATTGGTCAATCCGTTAGCGAGATATGGCAGTTTTGATGTAAGAAACGCTTGAGAAACTCCAAATTTTCGCAGTTCTGATGCTCGAAACGAATAACTAGAACGGCCTAGGGGAAAACTACTCATACCGTTGTAATGGGGCGAGTTTCTACTTTCAGATGCAAGAGAAATTTTGCGGATTGGTCAATCCGTTCGCGAGATATGGCAGTTTTGGCGTAAGAAACGCTTGAGAAACCCAAAATTTTCGCAGTTCTGATGCTCGAAACGAATAACTAGAACGGCCTAGGGGAAAACTACTCATACCGTTGTAATGGGGCTAGTTTCTACTTTCAGATGCAACAGAAACTTTGCGGATTGGTCAATCCGTTCGCGAGATATGGCAGTTTTGAGGTAAGAAACGCTTGAGAAACTCCAAATTTTCGCAGTTCTGATGCTCGAAACGAATAACTAGAACGGTCTAGGGGAAAAGTACTCATACCGTTGTAATGGGGCTAGCTTCTACTTTCAGATGCAACAGAAACTTTGCGGATTGGTCAATACGTTCGCGAGATATGGCAGTTTTGAGGTAAGAAACGCTTGAGAAACTCCAAATTTTCGCAGTTCTGAGGCTCGAAACGAATAACTAGAACGGCCTAGGGGAATACTACTCATACCTTTGTAATGGGGCGAGTTTCTACTTTCAGATGCAAGAGAAATTTAGCGGATTGGTCAATCCGTTCGCGAGATATGGCAGTTTTGGGGTAAGAAACGCTTGAGAAACTCAAAATTGTCGCAGTTCTGATGCTCGAAACGAATAACTAGAACGGTCTAGGGGAAAACTACTCATACCGTTGTAATGGGGCTAGTTTCTACTTTCAGATGCAACAGAAACTTTTCGGATTGGTCAATCCGTTCGCGAGATATGGCAGTTTTGAGGTAAGAAACGCTTGAGAAACTCCAAATTTTCGCAGTTCTGATGTTCGAAACGAATAACTAGAACGGCCTAGGGGAAAACTACTCATACCGTTGTAATGGGGCGAGTTTCTACTTTCAGATGCAAGAGAAATTTTGCGGATTGGTCAATCCGTTCGCGAGATATGGCAGTTTTGGGGTAAGAAACGCTTGAGAAACTCCAAATTTTCGCAGTTCTGATGCTCGAAACGAATAACTAGAACGGTCTAGGGGAAAACTACTCATACCGTTGTAATGGGGCTAGTTTCTACTTTCAGATGCAACAGAAACTTTTCGAATTGGTCAATCCGTTCGCGAGATATGGCAGTTTTGAGGTAAGAAACGCTTGTGAAACTCCAAATTTTCGCAGTTCTGATGCTCGAAACGAATAACTAGAACGGCCTAGGGGATAACTACTTATACCGTTGTCATGGGGCGAGTTTCTACTTTCAGATGCAACAGAAACTTTTCGGATTGGTCAATCCGTTCGCGAGATATGGCAGTTTTGAGGTAAGGAACGCTTGAGAAACTCAAAATTTTCGCAGTTCTGATGCTCGAAACGAATAACTAGAACGGTCTAGTGGAAAACTACTCATACCGTTGTAATGGGGCTAGTTTCTACTTTCGGATGCAACAGAAACTTTTCGGATTGGTCAATCCGTTCGCGAGATATGGCAGTTTTGAGGTAAGAAACGTTTGAGAAACTCAAAATTTTCGCAGTTCTGATGCTCGAAACGAATAACTAGAACGGCCTAGGGGAAAACTACTCATACCGTTGTAATGGGGCTAGTTTCTACTTTCAGATGCAACAGAAACTTTGCGGATTGGTCAATCCGTTCGCGAGATATGGCAGTTTTGAGGTAAGAAACGCTTGAGAAACTCCAAATTTTCGCAGTTCTGATGCTCGAAACGAATAACTAGAACGGCATAGGGGATAACTACTTATACCGTTGTAATGGGGCGAGTTTCTACTTTCAGATGCAACAGAAACTTTGCGGATTGGTCAATCCGTTCGCGAGATATGGCAGTTTTGAGGTAAGAAACGCTTGAGAAACTCCAAATTTTCTTAGTTCTGAGGCTCGAAACGAATAACTAGAACGGTCTAGGGGAAAACTACTCATACCGTTGTAATGGGGCTAGTTTCTACTTTCAGATGCAACAGAAACTTTGCGGATTGGTCAATCCGTTCGCGAGATATGGCAGTTTTGAGGTAAGAAACGCTTGAGAAACTCCAAATTTTCGCAGTTCTGATGCTCGAAACGAATAACTAGAACGGCCTAGGGGAAAACTACTCATACCGTTGTAATGGGGCGAGTTTCTATTTTCAGATGCAACAGAAACTTTGCGGATTGGTCAATCCGTTCGCGAGATATGGCAGTTTTGATGTAAGAAACGCTTGAGAAACTCCAAATTTTCGCAGTTCTGATGCTCGAAACGAATAACTAGAACGGCCTAGGGGAAAACTACTCATACCGTTGTAATGGGCCGAGTTTCTACTTTCAGATGCAAGAGAAATTTTATGGATTGGTCAATCCGTTCGCGAGATATGGCAGTTTTGGCGTAAGAAACGCTTGCGAAACTCAAAATTTTCGCAGTTCTGATGCTCGAAACGAATAACTAGAACGGCCTAGGGGAAAACTACTCATACCGTTGTAATGGGGCTAGTTTCTACTTTCAGATGCAACAGAAACTTTTCGAATTGGTCAATCCGTTCGCGAGATATGGCAGTTTTGAGGTAAGAAACGCTCGAGAAACTCCAAATTTTCGCAGTTCTGATGCTCGAAACGAATAACTAGAACTGCCTAGGGGAAAACTACTCATACCGTTGTAATGGGGCGAGTTTCTATTTTCAGATGCAACAGAAACTTTGCGGATTGGTCAATCCGTTCGCGAGATATGGCAGTTTTGAGGTAAGAAACGCTTGAGAAACTCCAAATTTTCGCAGTTCTGATGCTCGAAACGAATAACTAGAACGGTCTAGGGGAAAACTACTCATACCGTTGTAATGGGGCTAGTTTCTACTTTCAGATGCAACAGAAACTTTTCGAATTGGTCAATCCGTTCGCGAGATATGGCAGTTTTGAGGTAAGAAACGCTTGTGAAACTCCAAATTTTCGCAGTTCTGATGCTCGAAACGAATAACTAGAACGGCCTAGGGGATAACTACTTATACCGTTGTAATGGGGCGAGTTTCTACTTTCAGATGCAACAGAAACTTTGCAGATTGGTCAATCCGTTCGCGAGATATGGCAGTTTTGAGGTAAGGAACGCTTGAGAAACTCCAAATTTTCGCAGTTCTGATGCTCGAAACGAATAACTAGAACGGTCTAGTGGAAAACTACTCATACCGTTGTAATGGGGCTAGTTTCTACTTTCGGATGCAACAGAAACTTTTCGGATTGGTCAATCCGTTCGCGAGATATGGCAGTTTTGAGGTAAGAAACGCTTGAGAAACTCCAAATTTTCGCAGTTCTGATGCTCGAAACGAATAACTAGAACGGCCTAGGGGAAAACTACTCATACCGTTGTAATGGGGCGAGTTTCTATTTTCAGATGCAACAGAAACTTTGCGGATTGGTCAATCCGTTCGCGAGATATGGCAGTTTTGATGTAAGAAACGCTTGAGAAACTCCAAATTTTCGCAGTTCTGATGCTCGAAACGAATAACTAGAACGGCCTAGGGGAAAACTACTCATACCGTTGTAATGGGGCGAGTTTCTACTTTCAGATGCAAGAGAAATTTTATGGATTGGTCAATCCGTTCGCGAGATATGGCAGTTTTGGCGTAAGAAACGCTTGAGAAACTCAAAATTTTCGCAGTTCTGATGCTCGAAACGAATAACTAGAACGGCCTAGGGGAAAACTACTCATACCGTTGTAATGGGGCTAGTTTCTACTTTCAGATGCAACAGAAACTTTGCGGATTGGTCAATCCGTTCGCGAGATATGGCAGTTTTGAGGTAAGAAACGCTCGAGAAACTCCAAATTTTCGCAGTTCTGATGCTCGAAACGAATAACTAGAACTGCCTAGGGGAAAACTACTCATACCGTTGTAATGGGGCGAGTTTCTACTTTCAGATGCAACAGAAACTTTGCGGATTGGTCAATCCGTTCGCGAGATATGGCAGTTTTGAGGTAAGAAACGCTTGAGAAACTCCAAATTTTCGCAGTTCTGATGCTCGAAACGAATAACTAGAACGGCCTAGGGGAAAACTACTCATACCGCTGTAATGGGGCGAGTTTCTACTTTCAGATGCATGAGAAATTTTGCGGATTGGTCAATCCGTTCGCGAGATATGGCAGTTTTGGCGTAAGAAACGCTTGAGAAACGCAAAATTTTCGCAGTTCTGATGCTCGAAACGAATAACTAGAACGGCCTAGGGGAAAACTACTCATACCGTTGTAATGGGGCTAGTTTCTACTTTCAGATGCAACAGCAACTTTGCGGATTGGTCAATCCGTTCGCGAGATATGGCAGTTTTGAGGTAAGAAACGCTTGAGAAACTCCAAATTTTCGCAGTTCTGATGCTCGAAACGAATAACTAGAACGGCCTAGGGGAAAACTACTCATACCGTTGTAATGGGGCGAGTTTCTACTTTCAGATGCAACAGAAACTTTGCGGATTGGTCAATCCGTTCTCGAGATATGGCAGTTTTGAGGTAAGAAACGCTTGAGAAACTCCAAATTTTCGCAGTTCTGATGCTCGAAACGAATAACTAGAACGGTCTAGGGGAAAACTACTCATACCGTTGTAATGGGTCTAGTTTCTACTTTCAGATGCAACAGAAACTTTTCGGATTGGTCAATCCGTTCGCGAGATATGGCAGTTTTGAGGTAAGAAACGTTTGAGAAACTCAAAATTTTCGCAGTTCTGATGCTCGAAACGAATAACTAGAACGGCCTAGGGGAAAACTACTCATACCGTTGTAATGGGGCTAGTTTCTACTTTCAGATGCAACAGAAACTTTGCGGATTGGTCAATCCGTTCGCGAGATATGGCAGTTTTGAGGTAAGAAACGCTTGAGAAACTCCAAATTTTCGCAGTTTTGATGCTCGAAACGAATAACTAGAACGGCATAGGGGATAACTACTTATACCGTTGTAATGGGGCGAGTTTCTACTTTCAGATGCAACAGAAACTTTGCGGATTGGTCAATCCGTTCGCGAGATATGGCAGTTTTGAGGTAAGAAACGCTTGAGAAACTCCAAATTTTCTTAGTTCTGAGGCTCGAAACGAATAACTAGAACGGTCTAGGGGAAAACTACTCATACCGTTGTAATGGGGCTAGTTTCTACTTTCAGATGCAACAGAAACTTTGCGGATTGGTCAATCCGTTCGCGAGATATGGCAGTTTTGAGGTAAGAAACGCTTGAGAAACTCCAAATTTTCGCAGTTCTGATGCTCGAAACGAATAACTAGAACGGCCTAGGGGAAAACTACTCATACCGTTGTAATGGGGCGAGTTTCTATTTTCAGATGCAACAGAAACTTTGCGGATTGGTCAATCCGTTCGCGAGATATGGCAGTTTTGATGTAAGACACGCTTGAGAAACTCCAAATTTTCGCAGTTCTGATGCTCGAAACGAATAACTAGAACGGCCTAGGGGAAAACTACTCATACCGTTGTAATGGGGCGAGTTTCTACTTTCAGATGCAAGAGAAATTTTATGGATTGGTCAATCCGTTCGCGAGATATGGCAGTTTTGGCGTAAGAAACGCTTGAGAAACTCAAAATTTTCGCAGTTCTGATGCTCGAAACGAATAACTAGAACGGCCTAGGGGAAAACTACTCATACCGTTGTAATGGGGCTAGTTTCTACTTTCAGATGCAACAGAAACTTTGCGGATTGGTCAATCCGTTCGCGAGATATGGCAGTTTTGAGGTAAGAAACGCTCGAGAAACTCCAAATTTTCGCAGTTCTGATGCTCGAAACGAATAACTAGAACTGCCTAGGGGAAAACTACTCATACCGTTGTAATGGGGCGAGTTTCTACTTTCAGATGCAACAGAAACTTTGCGGATTGGTCAATCCGTTCGCGAGATATGGCAGTTTTGAGGTAAGAAACGCTTGAGAAACTCCAAATTTTCGCAGTTCTGATGCTCGAAACGAATAACTAGAACGGCCTAGGGGAAAACTACTAATACCGCTGTAATGGGGCGAGTTTCTACTTTCAGATGCAAGAGAAATTTTGCGGATTGGTCAATCCGTTCGCGAGATATGGCAGTTTTGGCGTAAGAAACGCTTGAGAAACTCCAAATTTTCGCAGTTCTGATGCTCGAAACGAATAACTAGAACGGCCTAGGGGAAAACTACTCATACCGTTGTAATGGGGCTAGTTTCTACTTTCAGATGCAACAGCAACTTTGCGGATTGGTCAATCCGTTCGCGAGATATGGCAGTTTTGAGGTAAGAAACGCTTGAGAAACTCCAAATTTTCGCAGTTCTGATGCTCGAAACGAATAACTAGAACGGCCTAGGGGAAAACTACTCATACCGTTGTAATGGGGCGAGTTTCTACTTTCAGATGCAACAGAAACTTTGCGGATTGGTCAATCCGTTCTCGAGATATGGCAGTTTTGAGGTAAGAAACGCTTGAGAAACTCCAAATTTTCGCAGTTCTGATGCTCGAAACGAATAACTAGAACGGTCTAGGGGAAAACTACTCATACCGTTGTAATGGGTCTAGTTTCTACTTTCAGATGCAACAGAAACTTTTCGGATTGGTCAATCCGTTCGCGAGATATGGCAGTTTCGAGGTAAGAAACGCTTGAGAAACACCAAATTTTCGCAGTTCTGATGCTCGAAACGAATAACTAGAACGGCCTAGGGGAAAACTACTCACACCGTTGTAATGGGGCCAGTTTCTACTTTCAGATGCAACAGAAACTTTTCGGATTGGTCAATCCGTTCGCGAGATATGGCAGTTTTGAGGTAAGAAACGCTTGAGAAACTCCAAATTTTCGCAGTTCTGATGCTCGAAACGAATAACTAGGATGGTCTAGGGGAAAACTACTCATACCGTTGTAATGGGGCTAGTTTCTACTTTCAGATGCAACAGAAACTTTTCGGATTGGTCATTCCGTTCGCGAGATATGGCAGTTTTGAAGTAAGAAACGCTTGAGAAACTCCAAATTTTCGCAGTTCTGATGCTCGAAACGAATAACTAGAACGGCCTAGGGGAAAACTACTCATACCGTTGTAATGGGGCGAGTTTCTACTTTCAGATGCAAGAGAAATTTTGCGGATTGGTCAATCCGTTCGCGAGATATGGCAGTTTTGGTGTAAGAAAAGCTTGAGAAACTCCAAATTTTCGCAGTTCTGATGCTCGAAACGAATAACTAGAACGGTCTAGGGGAAAACTACTCATACCGTTGTAATGGGGCTAGTTTCTACTTTCAGATGCAACAGAAACTTTGCGGATTGGTCAATCCGTTCTCGAGATATGGCAGTTTTGAGGTAAGAAACGCTTGAGAAACTCCAAATTTTCGCAGTTCTGATGCTCGAAACGAATAACTAGAACGGCCTAGGGGAAAACTACTCATACCGTTGTTATGGGGCTAGTTTCTACTTTCAGATGCAACAGAAACTTTGCGGATTGGTCAATCCGTTCTCGAGATATGGCAGTTTTGAGGTAAGAAACGCTTGAGAAACTCCAAATTTTCGCAGTTCTGATGCTCGAAACGAATAACTAGAACGGCCTAGGGGAAAACTACTCATACCGTTGTAATGGGGCTAGTTTCTACTTTCAGATGCAACAGAAACTTTTCGGATTGGTCAATCCGTTCGCGAGATATGGCAGTTTTGAGGTAAGAAACGCTTGAGAAACTCCAAATTTTCGCAGTTCTGATGCTCGAAACGAATAACTAGAACGGCCTAGAGGAAAACTACTCATACCGTTGTAATGGGGCTAGTTTCTACTTTCAGATGCAACAGAAACTTTTCGGATTGGTCAATCCGTTCGCGAGATATGGCAGTTTTGAGGTAAGAAACGCTTGAGAAACTCCAAATTTTCGCAGTTCTGATGCTCGAAACGAATAACTAGAACGGCCTAGGGGAAAACTACTCATACCGCTGTAATGGGGCGAGTTTCTACTTTCAGATGCAAGAGAAATTTTGCGGATTGGTCAATCCGTTCGCGAGATATGGCAGTTTTGGCGTAAGAAACGCTTGAGAAACGCAAAATTTTCGCAGTTCTGATGCTCGAAACGAATAACTAGAACGGCCTAGGGGAAAACTACTCATACCGTTGTAATGGGGCTAGTTTCTACTTTCAGATGCAACAGCAACTTTGCGGATTGGTCAATCCGTTCGCGAGATATGGCAGTTTTGAGGTAAGAAACGCTTGAGAAACTCCAAATTTTCGCAGTTCTGATGCTCGAAACGAATAACTAGAACGGCCTAGGGGAAAACTACTCATACCGTTGTAATGGGGCGAGTTTCTACTTTCAGATGCAACAGAAACTTTGCGGATTGGTCAATCCGTTCTCGAGATATGGCAGTTTTGAGGTAAGAAACGCTTGAGAAACTCCAAATTTTCGCAGTTCTGATGCTCGAAACGAATAACTAGAACGGTCTAGGGGAAAACTACTCATACCGTTGTAATGGGTCTAGTTTCTACTTTCAGATGCAACAGAAACTTTTCGGATTGGTCAATCCGTTCGCGAGATATGGCAGTTTCGAGGTAAGAAACGCTTGAGAAACACCAAATTTTCGCAGTTCTGATGCTCGAAACGAATAACTAGAACGGCCTAGGGGAAAACTACTCACACCGTTGTAATGGGGCCAGTTTCTACTTTCAGATGCAACAGAAACTTTTCGGATTGGTCAATCCGTTCGCGAGATATGGCAGTTTTGAGGTAAGAAACGCTTGAGAAACTCCAAATTTTCGCAGTTCTGATGCTCGAAACGAATAACTAGGATGGTCTAGGGGAAAACTACTCATACCGTTGTAATGGGGCTAGTTTCTACTTTCAGATGCAACAGAAACTTTTCGGATTGGTCATTCCGTTCGCGAGATATGGCAGTTTTGAAGTAAGAAACGCTTGAGAAACTCCAAATTTTCGCAGTTCTGATGCTCGAAACGAATAACTAGAACGGCCTAGGGGAAAACTACTCATACCGTTGTAATGGGGCCAGTTTCTACTTTCAGATGCAAGAGAAATTTTGCGGATTGGTCAATCCGTTCGCGAGATATGGCAGTTTTGGTGTAAGAAAAGCTTGAGAAACTCCAAATTTTCGCAGTTCTGATGCTCGAAACGAATAACTAGAACGGTCTAGGGGAAAACTACTCATACCGTTGTAATGGGGCTAGTTTCTACTTTCAGATGCAACAGAAACTTTGCGGATTGGTCAATCCGTTCTCGAGATATGGCAGTTTTGAGGTAAGAAACGCTTGAGAAACTCCAAATTTTCGCAGTTCTGATGCTCGAAACGAATAACTAGAACGGCCTAGGGGAAAACTACTCATACCGTTGTTATGGGGCTAGTTTCTACTTTCAGATGCAACAGAAACTTTGCGGATTGGTCAATCCGTTCTCGAGATATGGCAGTTTTGAGGTAAGAAACGCTTGAGAAACTCCAAATTTTCGCAGTTCTGATGCTCGAAACGAATAACTAGAACGGCCTAGGGGAAAACTACTCATACCGTTGTAATGGGGCTAGTTTCTACTTTCAGATGCAACAGAAACTTTTCGGATTGGTCAATCCGTTCGCGAGATATGGCAGTTTTGAGGTAAGAAACGCTTGAGAAACTCCAAATTTTCGCAGTTCTGATGCTCGAAACGAATAACTAGAACGGCCTAGAGGAAAACTACTCATACCGTTGTAATGGGGCTAGTTTCTACTTTCAGATGCAACAGAAACTTTTCGGATTGGTCAATCCGTTCGCGAGATATGGCAGTTTTGAGGTAAGAATCGCTTGAGAAACTCAAAATTTTCGCAGTTCTGATGCTCGAAACGAATAACTAGAACGGCCTAGGGGAAAACTACTCATACCGTTGTAATGGGGCTAGTTTCTACTTTCAGATGCAACAGAAACTTTGCGGTGTGGTCAATCCGTTCGCGAGATATGGCAGTTTTGAGGTAAGAAACGCTTGAGAAACTCCAAATTTTCGCAGTTCTGATGCTCGAAACGAATAACTAGAACGGTCTAGTGGAAAACTACTCATACCGTTGTAATGGGGCTAGTTTCTACTTTCGGATGCAACAGAAACTTTTCGGATTGGTCAATCCGTTCGCGAGATATGGCAGTTTTGAGGTAAGAAACGCTTGAGAAACTCCAAATTTTTGCAGTTCTGCTGCTCGAAACGAATAACTAGAACGGTCTAGGGGAAAACTACTCATACCGTTGTAATGGGGCTAGTTTCTACTTTCAGATGCAACAGAAACTTTGCGGATTGGTCAATCCGTTCTCGAGATATGGCAGTTTTGAGGTAAGAAACGCTTGAGAAACTCCAAATATTCGCAGTTCTGATGCTCGAAACGAATAACTGGAACGGTCTAGGGGAAAACTACTCATACCGTTGTAATGGGTCTAGTTTCTACTTTCAGATGCAACAGAAACTTTTCGGATTGGTCAATCCGTTCGCGAGATATGGCAGTTTCGAGGTAAGAAACGCTTGAGAAACACCAAATTTTCGCAGTTCTGATGCTCGAAACGAATAACTAGAACGGCCTAGGGGAAAACTACTCACACCGTTGTAATGGGGCCAGTTTCTACTTTCAGATGCAACAGAAACTTTTCGGATTGGTCAATCCGTTCGCGAGATATGGCAGTTTTGAGGTAAGAAACGCTTGAGAAACTCCAAATTTTCACAGTTCTGATGCTCGAAATGAATAACTAGAATGGTCTAGGGGAAAACTACTCATACCGTTGTAATGGGGCTAGTTTCTACTTTCAGATGCAACAGAAACTTTTCGGATTGGTCAATCCGTTCGCGAGATATGGCAGTTTTGAGGTAAGAAACGCTTGAGAAACTCCAAATTTTCGCAGTTCTGATGCTCGAAACGAATAACTAGAACGGCCTAGGGGAAAACTACTCATACCGTTGTAATGGGGCGAGTTTCTACTTTCAGATGCAAGAGAAATTTTGCGGATTGGTCAATCCGTTCGCGAGATATGGCAGTTTTGGGGTAAGAAACGCTTGAGAAACTCCAAATTTTCGCAGTTCTGATGCTCGAAACGAATAACTAGAACGGTCTAGGGGAAAACTACTCATACCGTTGAAATGGGGCTAGTTTCTACTTTCAGATGGAACAGAAACTTTTCGGATTGGTCAATCCGTTCGCGAGATATGGCAGTTTTGGGGTAAGAAACGCTTGAGAAACTCAAAATTTTCGCAGTTCTGATGCTCGAAACGAATAACTAGAACGGCCTAGGGGAAAACTACTCATACCGTTGTAATGGGGCTAGTTTCTACTTTCAGATGCAACAGAAACTTTGCGGTGTGGTCAATCCGTTCGCGAGATATGGCAGTTTTGAGGTAAGAAACGCTTGAGAAACTCCAAATTTTCGCAGTTCTGATGCTCGAAACGAATAACTAGAACGGTCTAGTGGAAAATTACTCATACCGTTGTAATGGGGCTAGTTTCTACTTTCGGATGCAACAGAAACTTTTCGGATTGGTCAATCCGTTCGCGAGATATGGCAGTTTTGAGGTAAGAAACGCTTGAGAAACTCCAAATTTTTGCAGTTCTGCTGCTCGAAACGAATAACTAGAACGGTCTAGGGGAAAACTACTCATACCGTTGTAATGGGGCTAGTTTCTACTTTCAGATGCAACAGAAACTTTGCGGATTGGTCAATCCGTTCTCGCGATATGGCAGTTTTGAGGTAAGAAACGCTTGAGAAACTCCAAATTTTCGCAGTTCTGATGCTCGAAACGAATAACTAGAACGGTCTAGGGGAAAACTACTCATACCGTTGTAATGGGTCTAGTTTCTACTTTCAGATGCAACAGAAACTTTTCGGATTGGTCAATCCGTTCGCGAGATATGGCAGTTTCGAGGTAAGAAACGCTTGAGAAACACCAAATTTTCGCAGTTCTGATGCTCGAAACGAATAACTAGAACGGCCTAGGGGAAAACTACTCATACCGTTGTAATGGGGCGAGTTTCTACTATCAGATGCAAGAGAAATTTTGCGGATTGGTCAATCCGTTCGCGAGATATGGCAGTTTTGAGGTAAGAAACGCTTGAGAAACTCCAAATTTTCGGAGTTCTGATACTCGAAACGAATAACTAGAACGGTCTAGGGGAAAACTACTCATACCGTTGTAATGGGGCTAGTTTCTACTTTCAGATGCAACAGAAACTTTTCGGATTGGTCAATCCGTTCGCGAGATATGGCAGTTTTGAGGTAAGAAACGCTTGAGAAACTCCAAATTTTCGCAGTTCTGATGCTCGAAACGAATAACTAGAACGGCCTAGAGGAAAACTACTCATACCGTTGTAATGGGGCTAGTTTCTACTTTCAGATGCAACAGAAACTTTTCGGATTGGTCAATCCGTTCGCGAGATATGGCAGTTTTGAGGTAAGAAACGCTTGCGAAACTCAAAATTTTCGCAGTTCTGATGCTCGAAACGAATAACTAGAACGGCCTAGGGGAAAACTACTCATACCGTTGTAATGGGGCTAGTTTCTACTTTCAGATGCAACAGAAACTTTGCGGTGTGGTCAATCCGTTCGCGAGATATGGCAGTTTTGAGGTAAGAAACGCTTGAGAAACTCCAAATTTTCGCAGTTCTGATGCTCGAAACGAATAACTAGAACGGTCTAGTGGAAAACTACTCATACCGTTGTAATGGGGCTAGTTTCTACTTTCGGATGCAACAGAAACTTTTCGGATTGGTCAATCCGTTCGCGAGATATGGCAGTTTTGAGGTAAGAAACGCTTGAGAAACTCCAAATTTTTGCAGTTCTGCTGCTCGAAACGAATAACTAGAACGGTCTAGGGGAAAACTACTCATACCGTTGTAATGGGGCTAGTTTCTACTTTCAGATGCAACAGAAACTTTGCGGATTGGTCAATCCGTTCTCGAGATATGGCAGTTTTGAGGTAAGAAACGCTTGAGAAACTCCAAATTTTCGCAGTTCTGATGCTCGAAACGAATAACTAGAACGGTCTAGGGGAAAACTACTCATACCGTTGTAATGGGTCTAGTTTCTACTTTCAGATGCAACAGAAACTTTTCGGATTGGTCAATCCGTTCGCGAGATATGGCAGTTTCGAGGTAAGAAACGCTTGAGAAACACCAAATTTTCGCAGTTCTGATGCTCGAAACGAATAACTAGAACGGCCTAGGGGAAAACTACTCACACCGTTGTAATGGGGCCAGTTTCTACTTTCAGATGCAACAGAAACTTTTCGGATTGGTCAATCCGTTCGCGAGATATGGCAGTTTTGAGGTAAGAAACGCTTGAGAAACTCCAAATTTTCACAGTTCTGATGCTCGAAACGAATAACTAGAATGGTCTAGGGGAAAACTACTCATACCGTTGTAATGGGGCTAGTTTCTACTTTCAGATGCAACAGAAACTTTTCGGATTGGTCAATCCGTTCGCGAGATATGGCAGTTTTGAGCTAAGAAACGCTTGAGAAACTCCAAATTTTCGCAGTTCTGATGCTCGAAACGAATAACTAGAACGGCCTAGGGGAAAACTACTCATACCGTTGTAATGGGGCGAGTTTCTACTTTCAGATGCAAGAGAAATTTTGCGGATTGGTCAATCCGTTCGCGAGATATGGCAGTTTTGGGGTAAGAAACGCTTGAGAAACTCCAAATTTTCGCAGTTCTGATGCTCGAAACGAATAACTAGAACGGTCTAGGGGAAAACTACTCATACCGTTGAAATGGGGCTAGTTTCTACTTTCAGATGCAACAGAAACTTTTCGGATTGGTCAATCCGTTCGCGAGATATGGCAGTTTTGGGGTAAGAAACGCTTGAGAAACTCAAAATTTTCGCAGTTCTGATGCTCGAAACGAATAACTAGAACGGCCTAGGGGAAAACTACTCATACCGTTGTAATGGGGCTAGTTTCTACTTTCAGATGCAACAGAAACTTTGCGGTGTGGTCAATCCGTTCGCGAGATATGGCAGTTTTGAGGTAAGAAACGCTTGAGAAACTCCAAATTTTCGCAGTTCTGATGCTCGAAACGAATAACTAGAACGGTCTAGTGGAAAACTACTCATACCGTTGTAATGGGGCTAGTTCCTACTTTCGGATGCAACAGAAACTTTTCGGATTGGTCAATCCGTTCGCGAGATATGGCAGTTTTGAGGTAAGAAACGCTTGAGAAACTCCAAATTTTTGCAGTTCTGCTGCTCGAAACGAATAACTAGAACGGTCTAGGGGAAAACTACTCACACCGTTGTAATGGGGCTAGTTTCTACTTTCAGATGCAACAGAAACTTTGCGGATTGGTCAATCCGTTCTCGCGATATGGCAGTTTTGAGGTAAGAAACGCTTGAGATACTCCAAATTTTCGCAGTTCTGATGCTCGAAACGAATAACTAGAACGGTCTAGGGGAAAACTACTCATACCGTTGTAATGGGTCTAGTTTCTACTTTCAGATGCAACAGAAACTTTTCGGATTGGTCAATCCGTTCGCGAGATATGGCAGTTTCGAGGTAAGAAACGCTTGAGAAACACCAAATTTTCGCAGTTCTGATGCTCGAAACGAATAACTACAACGGCCTAGGGGAAAACTACTCATACCGTTGTAATGGGGCGAGTTTCTACTATCAGATGCAAGAGAAATTTTGCGGATTGGTCAATCCGTTCGCGAGATATGGCAGTTTTGGGGTAAGAAACGCTTGAGAAACTCCAAATTTTCGCAGTTCTGATGCTCGAAACGAATAACTAGAACGGTCTAGGGGAAAACTACTCATACCGTTGTAATGGGGCTAGTTTCTACTTTCAGATGCAACAGGAACTTTGCGGATTGGTCAATCCGTTCTCGAGATATGGCAGTTTTGAGGTAAGAAACGCTTGAGAAACTCCAAATTTTCGCAGTTCTGATGCTCGAAACGAATAACTAGAACGGCCTAGGGGAAAACTACTCATACCGTTGTAATGGGGCGAGTTTCTACTTTCAGATGCAACAGAAACTTTGCGGATTGGTCAATCCGTTCGCGAGATATGGCAGTTTTGAGGTAAGAAACGTTTGAGAAACTCAAAATTTTCGCAGTTCTGATGCTCGAAACGAATAACTAGAACGGCTTAGGGGAAAACTACTCATACCGTTGTAATGGGGCTAGTTTCTACTTTCAGATGCAACAGAAACTTTGCGGATTGGTCAATCCGTTCGCGAGATATGGCAGTTTTGAGGTAAGAAACGCTTGAGAAACTCCAATTTTTCGGAGTTCTGATACTCGAAACGAATAACTAGAACGGTCTAGGGGAAAACTACTCATACCGTTGTAATGGGGCTAGTTTCTACTTTCAGATGCAAGAGAAACTTTTCGGATTGGTCAATCCGTTCGCGAGATATGGCAGTTTTGAGGTAAGAAACGCTTGAGAAACTCCAAATTTTCGCAGTTCTGATGCTCGAAACGAATAACTAGAACGGCCTAGAGGAAAACTACTCATACCGTTGTAATGGGGCTAGTTTCTACTTTCAGATGCAACAGAAACTTTTCGGATTGGTCAATCCGTTCGCGAGATATGGCAGTTTTGAGGTAAGAAACGCTTGAGAAACTCCAAATTTTCGCAGTTCTGATGCTCGAAACGAATAACTAGAACGGTCTAGGGGAAAACTACTCATACCGTTGAAATGGGGCTAGTTTCTACTTTCAGATGCAACAGAAACTTTGCGGATTGGTCAATCCGTTCGCGAGATATGGCAGTTTTGAGGTAAGAAACGTTTGAGAAACTCAAAATTTTCGCAGTTCTGATGCTCGAAACGAATAACTAGAACGGCCTAGGGAAAAACTACTCATACCGTTGTAATGGGGCTAGTTTCTACTTTCAGATGCAACAGAAACTTTGCGGATTGGTCAATCCGTTCGCGAGATATGGCAGTTTTGAGGTAAGAAACGCTTGAGAAACTCCAAATTTTCGGAGTTCTGATACTCGAAACGAATAACTAGAACGGTCTAGGGGAAAACTACTCATACCGTTGTAATGGGGCTAGTTTCTACTTTCAGATGCAACAGAAACTTTTCGGATTGGTCAATCCGTTCGCGAGATATGGCAGTTTTGAAGTAAGAAACGCTTGAGAAACTCCAAATTTTCGCAGTTCTGATGCTCGAAACGAATAACTAGAACGGCCTAGAGGAAAACTACTCATACCGTTGTAATGGGGCTAGTTTCTACTTTCAGATGCAACAGAAACTTTTCGGATTGGTCAATCCGTTCGCGAGATATGGCAGTTTTGAGGTAAGAAACGCTTGAGAAACTCAAAATTTTCGCAGTTCTGATGCTCGAAACGAATAACTAGAACGGCCTAGGGGAAAACTACTCATACCGTTGTAATGGGGCTAGTTTCTACTTTCAGATGCAACAGAAACTTTGCGGTGTGGTCAATCCGTTCGCGAGATATGGCAGTTTTGAGGTAAGAAACGCTTGAGAAACTCCAAATTTTCGCAGTTCTGATGCTCGAAACGAATAACTAGAACAGTCTAGTGGAAAACTACTCATGCCGTTGTAATGGGGCTAGTTTCTACTTTCGGATGCAACAGAAACTTTTCGGATTGGTCAATCCGTTCGCGAGATATGGCAGTTTTGAGGTAAGAAACGCTTGAGAAACTCCAAATTTTTGCAGTTCTGCTGCTCGAAACGAATAACTAGAACGGTCTAGGGGAAAACTACTCATACCGTTGTAATGGGGCTAGTTTCTACTTTCAGATGCAACAGAAACTTTGCGGATTGGTCAACCCGTTCTCGAGATATGGCAGTTTTGAGGTAAGAAACGCTTGAGAAACTCCAAATTTTCGCAGTTCTGATGCTCGAAACGAATAACTAGAACGGTCTAGGGGAAAACTACTCATACCGTTGTAATGGGTCTAGTTTCTACTTTCAGATGCAACAGAAACTTTTCGGATTGGTCAATCCGTTCGCGAGATATGGCAGTTTCGAGGTAAGAAACGCTTGAGAAACACCAAATTTTCGCAGTTCTGATGCTCGAAACGAATAACTAGAACGGCCTAGGGGAAAACTACTCACACCGTTGTAATGGGGCCAGTTTCTACTTTCAGATGCAACAGAAACTTTTCGGATTGGTCAATCCGTTCGCGAGATATGGCAGTTTTGAGGTAAGAAACGCTTGAGAAACTCCAAATTTTCGCAGTTCTGATGCTCGAAACGAATAACTAGAATGGTCTAGGGGAAAACTACTCATACCGTTGTAATGGGGCTAGTTTTTACTTTCAGATGCAACAGAAACTTTTCGGATTGGTCAATCCGTTCGCGAGATATGGCAGTTTTGAGGTAAGAAACGCTTGAGAAACTCCAAATTTTCGCAGTTCTGATGCTCGAAACGAATAACTAGAACGGCCTAGGGGAAAACTACTCATACCGTTGTAATGGGGCGAGTTTCTACTTTCAGATGCAAGAGAAATTTTGCGGATTGGTCAATCCGTTCGCGAGATATGGCAGTTTTGGGGTAAGAAACGCTTGAGAAACTCCAAATTTTCGCAGTTCTGATGCTCGAAACGAATAACTAGAACGGTCTAGGGGAAAACTACTCATACCGTTGAAATGGGGCTAGTTTCTACTTTCAGATGCAACAGAAACTTTTCGGATTGGTCAATCCGTTCGCGAGATATGGCAGTTTTGGTGTAAGAAACGCTTGAGAAACTCAAAATTTTCGCAGTTCTGATGCTCGAAACGAATAACTAGAACGGCCTAGGGGAAAACTACTCATACCGTTGTAATGGGGCTAGTTTCTACTTTCAGATGCAACAGAAACTTTGCGGTGTGGTCAATCCGTTCGCGAGATATGGCAGTTTTGAGGTAAGAAACGCTTGAGAAACTCCAAATTTTCGCAGTTCTGATGCTCGAAACGAATAACTAGAACGGTCTAGTGGAAAACTACTCATACCGTTGTAATGGGGCTAGTTTCTACTTTCGGATGCAACAGAAACTTTTCGGATTGGTCAATCCGTTCGCGAGATATGGCAGTTTTGAGGTAAGAAACGCTTGAGAAACTCAAAATTTTCGCAGTTCTGATGCTCGAAACGAATAACTAGAACGGCCTAGGGGAAAACTACTCATACCGTTGTAATGGGGCTAGTTTCTACTTTCAGATGCAACAGCAACTTTGCGGATTGGTCAATCCGTTCGCGAGATATGGCAGTTTTGAGGTAAGAAACGCTTGAGAAACTCCAAATTTTCGCAGTTCTGATGCTCGAAACGAATAACTAGAACGGCCTAGGGGAAAACTACTCATACCGTTGTAATGGGGCGAGTTTCTACTTTCAGATGCAACAGAAACTTTGCGGATTGGTCAATCCGTTCTCGAGATATGGCAGTTTTGAGGTAAGAAACGCTTGAGAAACTCCAAATTTTCGCAGTTCTGATACTCGAAACGAATAACTAGAACGGTCTAGGGGAAAACTACTCATACCGTTGTAATGGGTCTAATTTCTACTTTCAGATGCAACAGAAACTTTTCGGATTGGTCAATCCGTTCGCGAGATATGGCAGTTTCGAGGTAAGAAACGCTTGAGAAACACCAAATTTTCGCAGTTCTGATGCTCGAAACGAATAACTAGAACGGCCTAGGGGAAAACTACTCACACCGTTGTAATGGGGCCAGTTTCTACTTTCAGATGCAACAGAAACTTTTCGGATTGGTCAATCCGTTCGCGAGATATGGCAGTTTTGAGGTAAGAAACGCTTGAGAAACTCCAAATTTTCGCAGTTCTGATGCTCGAAACGAATAACTAGGATGGTCTAGGGGAAAACTACTCATACCGTTGTAATGGGGCTAGTTTCTACTTTCAGATGCAACAGAAACTTTTCGGATTGGTCAATCCGTTCGCGAGATATGGCAGTTTTGAAGTAAGAAACGCTTGAGAAACTCCAAATTTTCGCAGTTCTGATGCTCGAAACGAATAACTAGAACGGCCTAGGGGAAAACTACTCATACCGTTGTAATGGGGCGAGTTTCTACTTTCAGATGCAACAGAAACTTTGCGGATTGGTCAATCCGTTCGCGAGATATGGCAGTTTTGAGGTAAGAAACGTTTGAGAAACTCAAAATTTTCGCAGTTCTGATGCTCGAAACGAATAACTAGAACGGCCTAGGGGAAAACTACTCATACCGTTGTAATGGGGCTAGTTTCTACTTTCAGATGCAACAGAAACTTTGCGGATTGGTCAATCCGTTCGCGAGATATGTCAGTTTTGAGGTAAGAAACGCTTGAGAAACTCCAAATTTTCGGAGTTCTGATACTCGAAACGAATAACTAGAACGGTCTAGGGGAAAACTACTCATACCGTTGTAATGGGGCTAGTTTCTACTTTCAGATGCAACAGAAACTTTTCGGATTGGTCAATCCGTTCGCGAGATATGGCAGTTTTGAGGTAAGAAACGCTTGAGAAACTCCAAATTTTCGCAGTTCTGATGCTCGAAACGAATAACTAGAACGGCCTAGAGGAAAACTACTCATACCGTTGTAATGGGGCTAGTTTCTACTTTCAGATGCAACAGAAACTTTTCGGATTGGTCAATCCGTTCGCGAGATATGGCAGTTTTGAGGTAAGAAACGCTTGAGAAACTCAAAATTTTCGCAGTTCTGATGCTCGAAACGAATAACTAGAACGGCCTAGGGGAAAACTACTCATACCGTTGTAATGGGGCTAGTTTCTACTTTCAGATGCAACAGAAACTTTGCGGTGTGGTCAATCCGTTCGCGAGATATGGCAGTTTTGAGGTAAGAAACGCTTGAGAAACTCCAAATTTTCGCAGTTCTGATGATCGAAACGAATAACTAGAACGGTCTAGGGGAAAACTACTCATACCGTTGTAATGGGTCTAGTTTCTACTTTCAGATGCAACAGAAACTTTTCGGATTGGTCAATCCGTTCGCGAGATATGGCAGTTTCGATGTAAGAAACGCTTGAGAAACACCAAATTTTCGCAGTTCTGATGCTCGAAACGAATAACTAGAACGGCCTAGGGGAAAACTAGTCATGCCGTTGTAATGGGGCTAGTTTCTACTTTCGGATGCAACAGAAACTTTTCGGATTGGTCAATCCGTTCGCGAGATATGGCAGTTTTGATGTAAGAAACGCTTGAGAAACTCCAAATTTTCGCAGTTCTGATGCTCGAAACGAATAACCAGAACAGCCTAGGGGATAACCACTTATACCGTTGTAATGGGGCGAGTTTCTACTTTCAGATGCAACAGAAACTTTGCGGATTGGTCAATCCGTTCGCGAGATATGGCAGCTTTGAGGTAAGAAACGCTTGAGAAACTCAAAATTTTCGCAGTTCTGATGCTCGAAACGAATAACTAGAGCGGCCTAGGTGAAGAGTACGCATACCGTTGTAATCGGGCGAGTTTCTACTTTCAGATGCATCAGAAATTTTGCGGATTGGTCAAACCGTTCGCGAGATGTGGCTGTTTGTAGGTAAGAACCGCTTGAGAAACACAAAATTTTCGCAGTTCTGATGCTCGAAACGAATAACTAGAACGGCCTAGGGGAAAACTACTCATACCGTTGTAATGGGGCGAGTTTCTACTTTCAGATGCAACAGAAACTTTGCGGATTGGTCAATCCGTTCGCGAGATATGGCAGTTTTGAGGTAAGAAACGTTTGAGAAACTCAAAATTTTCGCAGTTCTGATGCTCGAAACGAATAACTAGAACGGTCTAGGGGAAAACTACTCATACCGTTGTAATGGGACTAGTTTCTACTTTCAGATGCAACAGAGACTTTGCTGATTGGTCAATCCGTTCGCGAGATATGGCAGTTTCGAGGTAAGAAACGCTTGAGAAACTCCAAATTTTCGCAGTTCTGATGCTCGAAACGAATAACTAGAACGGTCTAGGGGAAAACTACTCATACCGTTGTAATGGGACTAGTTTCTACTTTCAGATGCAACAGAGACTTTGCTGATTGGTCGATCCGTTCGCGAGATATGGCAGTTTCGAGGTAAGAAACGCTTGAGAAACTCCAAATTTTCGCAGTTCTGATGCTCGAAACGAATAACTAGAACGGCCTAGGGGAAAACTACTCATACCGTTGTAATGGGGCGAGTTTCTACTTTCAGATGCAACAGAAACTTTGCGGATTGGTCAATCCGTTCGCGAGATATGGCAGTTTTGAGGTAAGAAACGTTTGAGAAACTCAAAATTTTCGCAGTTCTGATGCTCGAAACGAATAACTAGAACGGCCTAGGGGAAAACTACTCATACCGTTGTAATGGGGCTAGTTTCTACTTTCAGATGCAACAGAAACTTTGCGGATTGGTCAATCCGTTCGCGAGATATGTCAGTTTTGAGGTAAGAAACGCTTGAGAAACTCCAAATTTTCGGAGTTCTGATACTCGAAACGAATAACTAGAACGGTCTAGGGGAAAACTACTCATACCGTTGTAATGGGGCTAGTTTCTACTTTCAGATGCAACAGAAACTTTTCGGATTGGTCAATCCGTTCGCGAGATATGGCAGTTTTGAGGTAAGAAACGCTTGAGAAACTCCAAATTTTCGCAGTTCTGATGCTCGAAACGAATAACTAGAACGGCCTAGAGGAAAACTACTCATACCGTTGTAATGGGGCTAGTTTCTACTTTCAGATGCAACAGAAACTTTTCGGATTGGTCAATCCGTTCGCGAGATATGGCAGTTTTGAGGTAAGAAACGCTTGAGAAACTCAAAATTTTCGCAGTTCTGATGCTCGAAACGAATAACTAGAACGGCCTAGGGGAAAACTACTCATACCGTTGTAATGGGGCTAGTTTCTACTTTCAGATGCAACAGAAACTTTGCAGTGTGGTCAATCCGTTCGCGAGATATGGCAGTTTTGAGGTAAGAAACGCTTGAGAAACTCCAAATTTTCGCAGTTCTGATGCTCGAAACGAATAACTAGAACGGTCTAGTGGAAAACTACTCATACCGTTGTAATGGGGCTAGTTTCTACTTTCGGATGCAACAGAAACTTTTCGGATTGGTCAATCCGTTCGCGAGATATGGCAATTTTGAGGTAAGAAACGCTTGAGAAACTCCAAATTTTTGCAGTTCTGCTGCTCAAAACGAATAACTAGAGCGGTCTAGGGGAAAACTACTCATACCGTTGTAATGGGGCGAGTTTCTACTTTCAGATGCAACAGAAACTTTGCGGATTGGTCAATCCGTTCGCGAGATATGGCAGTTTTGAGGTAAGAAACGTTTGAGAAACTCAAAATTTTCGCAGTTCTGATGCTCGAAACGAATAACTAGAACGGCCTAGGGGAAAACTACTCATACCGTTGTAATGGGGCTAGTTTCTACTTTCAGATGCAACAGAAACTTTGCGGATTGGTCAATCCGTTCGCGAGATATGTCAGTTTTGAGGTAAGAAACGCTTGAGAAACTCCAAATTTTCGGAGTTCTGATACTCGAAACGAATAACTAGAACGGTCTAGGGGAAAACTACTCATACCGTTGTAATGGGGCTAGTTTCTACTTTCAGATGCAACAGAAACTTTTCGGATTGGTCAATCCGTTCGCGAGATATGGCAGTTTTGAGGTAAGAAACGCTTGAGAAACTCCAAATTTTCGCAGTTCTGATGCTCGAAACGAATAACTAGAACGGCCTAGAGGAAAACTACTCATACCGTTGTAATGGGGCTAGTTTCTACTTTCAGATGCAACAGAAACTTTTCGGATTGGTCAATCCGTTCGCGAGATATGGCAGTTTTGAGGTAAGAAACGCTTGAGAAACTCAAAATTTTCGCAGTTCTGATGCTCGAAACGAATAACTAGAACGGCCTAGGGGAAAACTACTCATACCGTTGTAATGGGGCTAGTTTCTACTTTCAGATGCAACAGAAACTTTGCGGTGTGGTCAATCCGTTCGCGAGATATGGCAGTTTTGAGGTAAGAAACGCTTGAGAAACTCCAAATTTTCGCAGTTCTGATGCTCGAAACGAATAACTAGAACGGTCTAGTGGAAAACTACTCATACCGTTGTAATGGGGCTAGTTTCTACTTTCGGATGCAACAGAAACTTTTCGGATTGGTCAATCCGTTCGCGAGATATGGCAATTTTGAGGTAAGAAACGCTTGAGAAACTCCAAATTTTTGCAGTTCTGCTGCTCGAAACGAATAACTAGAGCGGTCTAGGGGAAAACTACTCATACCGTTGTAATGGGGCTAGTTTCTACTTTCAGATGCAACAGAAACTTTGCGGATTGGTCAATCCGTTCTCGAGATATGGCAGTTTTGAGGTAAGAAACGCTTGAGAAACTCCAAATTTTCGCAGTTCTGATGCTCGAAACGAATAACTAGAACGGTCTAGGGGAAAACTACTCATACCGTTGTAATGGGTCTAGTTTCTACTTTCAGATGCAACAGAAACTTTTCGGATTGGTCAAACCGTTCGCGAGATATGGCAGTTTCGAGGTAAGAAACGCTTGAGAAACACCAAATTTTCGCAGTTCTGATGCTCGAAACGAATAACTAGAACGGCCTAGGGGAAAACTAGTCATGCCGTTGTAATGGGGCTAGTTTCTACTTTCGGATGCAACAGAAACTTTTCGGATTGGTCAATCCGTTCGCGAGATATGGCAGTTTTGAGGTAAGAAACGCTTGAGAAACTCCAAATTTTCGCAGTTCTGATGCTCGAAACGAATAACTAGAACGGTCTAGGGGAAAACTACTCATACCGTTGTAATGGGACTAGTTTCTACTTTCAGATGCAACAGAGACTTTGCTGATTGGTCAATCCGTTCGCGAGATATGGCAGTTTCGAGGTAAGAAACGCTTGAGAAACTCCAAATTTTCGCAGTTCTGATGCTCGAAACGAATAACTAGAACGGTCTAGGGGAAAACTACTCATACCGTTGTAATGGGACTAGTTTCTACTTTCAGATGCAACAGAGACTTTGCTGATTGGTCGATCCGTTCGCGAGATATGGCAGTTTCGAGGTAAGAAACGCTTGAGAAACTCCAAATTTTCGCAGTTCTGATGCTCGAAACGAATAACTAGAACGGTCTAGGGGAAAACTAGTCATGCCGTTGTAATGGGGCTAGTTTCTACTTTCGGATGCAACAGAAACTTTTCGGATTGGTCAATCCGTTCGCGAGATATGGCAGTTTTGAGGTAAGAAACGCTTGAGAAACTCCAAATTTTCGCAGTTCTGATGCTCGAAACGAATAACTAGAACGGCCTAGAGGAAAACTACTCATACCGTTGTAATGGGGCTAGTTTCTACTTTCAGATGCAACAGAAACTTTTCGGATTGGTCAATCCGTTCGCGAGATATGGCAGTTTTGAGGTAAGAAACGCTTGAGAAACTCAAAATTTTCGCAGTTCTGATGCTCGAAACGAATAACTAGAACGGCCTAGGGGAAAACTACTCATACCGTTGTAATGGGGCTAGTTTCTACTTTCAGATGCAACAGAAACTTTGCGGTGTGGTCAATCCGTTCGCGAGATATGGCAGTTTTGAGGTAAGAAACGCTTGAGAAACTCCAAATTTTCGCAGTTCTGATGCTCGAAACGAATAACTAGAACGGTCTAGTGGAAAACTACTCATACCGTTGTAATGGGGCTAGTTTCTACTTTCGGATGCAACAGAAACTTTTCGGATTGGTCAATCCGTTCGCGAGATATGGCAATTTTGAGGTAAGAAACGCTTGAGAAACTCCAAATTTTTGCAGTTCTGCTGCTCAAAACGAATAACTAGAGCGGTCTAGGGGAAAACTACTCATACCGTTGTAATGGGGCGAGTTTCTACTTTCAGATGCAACAGAAACTTTGCGGATTGGTCAATCCGTTCGCGAGATATGGCAGTTTTGAGGTAAGAAACGTTTGAGAAACTCAAAATTTTCGCAGTTCTGATGCTCGAAACGAATAACTAGAACGGCCTAGGGGAAAACTACTCATACCGTTGTAATGGGGCTAGTTTCTACTTTCAGATGCAACAGAAACTTTGCGGATTGGTCAATCCGTTCGCGAGATATGTCAGTTTTGAGGTAAGAAACGCTTGAGAAACTCCAAATTTTCGGAGTTCTGATACTCGAAACGAATAACTAGAACGGTCTAGGGGAAAACTACTCATACCGTTGTAATGGGGCTAGTTTCTACTTTCAGATGCAACAGAAACTTTTCGGATTGGTCAATCCGTTCGCGAGATATGGCAGTTTTGAGGTAAGAAACGCTTGAGAAACTCCAAATTTTCGCAGTTCTGATGCTCGAAACGAATAACTAGAACGGCCTAGAGGAAAACTACTCATACCGTTGTAATGGGGCTAGTTTCTACTTTCAGATGCAACAGAAACTTTTCGGATTGGTCAATCCGTTCGCGAGATATGGCAGTTTTGAGGTAAGAAACGCTTGAGAAACTCAAAATTTTCGCAGTTCTGATGCTCGAAACGAATAACTAGAACGGCCTAGGGGAAAACTACTCATACCGTTGTAATGGGGCTAGTTTCTACTTTCAGATGCAACAGAAACTTTGCGGTGTGGTCAATCCGTTCGCGAGATATGGCAGTTTTGAGGTAAGAAACGCTTGAGAAACTCCAAATTTTCGCAGTTCTGATGCTCGAAACGAATAACTAGAACGGTCTAGTGGAAAACTACTCATACCGTTGTAATGGGGCTAGTTTCTACTTTCGGATGCAACAGAAACTTTTCGGATTGGTCAATCCGTTCGCGAGATATGGCAATTTTGAGGTAAGAAACGCTTGAGAAACTCCAAATTTTTGCAGTTCTGCTGCTCGAAACGAATAACTAGAGCGGTCTAGGGGAAAACTACTCATACCGTTGTAATGGGGCTAGTTTCTACTTTCAGATGCAACAGAAACTTTGCGGATTGGTCAATCCGTTCTCGAGATATGGCAGTTTTGAGGTAAGAAACGCTTGAGAAACTCCAAATTTTCGCAGTTCTGATGCTCGAAACGAATAACTAGAACGGTCTAGGGGAAAACTACTCATACCGTTGTAATGGGTCTAGTTTCTACTTTCAGATGCAACAGAAACTTTTCGGATTGGTCAAACCGTTCGCGAGATATGGCAGTTTCGAGGTAAGAAACGCTTGAGAAACACCAAATTTTCGCAGTTCTGATGCTCGAAACGAATAACTAGAACGGCCTAGGGGAAAACTAGTCATGCCGTTGTAATGGGGCTAGTTTCTACTTTCGGATGCAACAGAAACTTTTCGGATTGGTCAATCCGTTCGCGAGATATGGCAGTTTTGAGGTAAGAAACGCTTGAGAAACTCCAAATTTTCGCAGTTCTGATGCTCGAAACGAATAACTAGAACGGTCTAGGGGAAAACTACTCATACCGTTGTAATGGGACTAGTTTCTACTTTCAGATGCAACAGAGACTTTGCTGATTGGTCAATCCGTTCGCGAGATATGGCAGTTTCGAGGTAAGAAACGCTTGAGAAACTCCAAATTTTCGCAGTTCTGATGCTCGAAACGAATAACTAGAACGGTCTAGGGGAAAACTACTCATACCGTTGTAATGGGACTAGTTTCTACTTTCAGATGCAACAGAGACTTTGCTGATTGGTCGATCCGTTCGCGAGATATGGCAGTTTCGAGGTAAGAAACGCTTGAGAAACTCCAAATTTTCGCAGTTCTGATGCTCGAAACGAATAACTAGAACGGTCTAGGGGAAAACTAGTCATGCCGTTGTAATGGGGCTAGTTTCTACTTTCGGATGCAACAGAAACTTTTCGGATTGGTCAATCCGTTCGCGAGATATGGCAGTTTTGAGGTAAGAAACGCTTGAGAAACTCCAAATTTTCGCAGTTGTGATGCTCGAAACGAATAACCAGAACGGCCTAGGGGATAACCACTTATACCGTTGTAATGGGGCGAGTTTCTACTTTCAGATGCAACAGAAACTTTGCGGATTGGTCAATCCGTTCGCGAGATATGGCAGCTTTGAGGTAAGAAACGCTTGAGAAACTCCAAATTTTCGCAGTTGTGATGCTCGAAACGAATAACTAGAACGGTCTAGGGGAAAACTAATCATACCGTTGTAATGGGGCTAGTTTCTACTTTCAGATGCAGCAGAAACTTTGCTGATTGGTCAATCCGTTCGCGAGATATGGCAGTTTTGAGCTAAGAAACGCTTGAGAAACTCCAAATTTTCGCAGTTCTGATGCTCGAAACGAATAACTAGAACGGCCTAGGGGAAAACTACTCATACCGTTGTAATGGGGCTAGTTTCTACTTTCAGATGCAACAGAAACTTTGCGGATTGGTCAATCCGTTCGCGAGATGTGGCAGTTTTGAGGTAAGAAACGCTTGAGAAACTCCAAATTTTCGCAGTTCTGACGCTCGAAACGAATAACTAGAACGGTCTAGGGGAAAACTACTCATACCGTTGTAATGGGGCTAGATTCTACTTTCAGATGCAACAGAAACTTTTCGGATTGGTCAATCCGTTCGCGAGATATGGCAGTTTCGAGGTAAGAAACGCTTGAGAAACACCAAATTTTCGCAGTTCTGATGCTCGAAACGAATAACTAGAACGGCCTAGGGGAAAACTACTCACACCGTTGTAATGGGGCCAGTTTCTACTTTCAGATGCAAGAGAAATTTTGCGGATTGGTCAATCCGTTCGCGAGATATGGCAGTTTTGGGGTAAGAAACGCTTGAGAAACTCCAAATTTTCGCAGTTCTGATGCTCGAAACGAATAACTAGAACGGTCTAGGGGAAAACTACTCATACCGTTGTAATGGGGCTAGTTTCTACTTTCAGATGCAACAGAAACTTTGCGGATTGGTCAATCCGTTCTCGAGATATGGCAGTTTTGAGGTAAGAAACGCTTGAGAAACTCCAAATTTTCGCAGTTCTGATGCTCGAAACGAATAACTAGAACGGCCTAGGGGAAAACTACTCATACCGTTGTAATGGGGCTAGTTTCTACTTTCAGATGCAACAGAAACTTTGCGGATTGGTCAATCCGTTCTCGAGATATGGCAGTTTTGAGGTAAGAAACGCTTGAGAAACTCCAAATTTTCGCAGTTCTGATGCTCGAAACGAATAACTAGAACGGCCTAGGGGAAAACTACTCATACCGTTGTAATGGGGCGAGTTTCTACTTTCAGATGCAACAGAAACTTTGCGGATTGGTCAATCCGTTCGCGAGATATGGCAGTTTTGAGGTAAGAAACGTTTGAGAAACTCAAAATTTTCGCAGTTCTGATGCTCGAAACGAATAACTAGAACGGTCTAGGGGAAAACTACTCATACCGTTGTAATGGGACTAGTTTCTACTTTCAGATGCAACAGAGACTTTGCTGATTGGTCAATCCGTTCGCGAGATATGGCAGTTTCGAGGTAAGAAACGCTTGAGAAACTCCAAATTTTCGCAGTTCTGATGCTCGAAACGAATAACTAGAACGGTCTAGGGGAAAACTAGTCATGCCGTTGTAATGGGGCTAGTTTCTACTTTCGGATGCAACAGAAACTTTTCGGATTGGTCAATCCGTTCGCGAGATATGGCAGTTTTGAGGTAAGAAACGCTTGAGAAACTCCAAATTTTCGCAGTTGTGATGCTCGAAACGAATAACCAGAACGGCCTAGGGGATAACCACTTATACCGTTGTAATGGGGCGAGTTTCTACTTTCAGATGCATCAGAAACTTTGCGGATTGGTCAATCCGTTCGCGAGATATGGCAGCTTTGAGGTAAGAAACGCTTGAGAAACTCAAAATTTTCGCAGTTCTGATGCTCGAAACGAATAACTAGAGCGGCCTAGGTGAAGAGTACGCATACCGTTGTAATCGGGCGAGTTTCTACTTTCAGATGCATCAGAAATTTTGCGGATTGGTCAAACCGTTCGCGAGATGTGTCTGTTTGTAGGTAAGAACCGCTTGAGAAACACAAAATTTTCGCAGTTCTGATGCTCGAAACGAATAACTAGAACGGCCTAGGGGAAAACTACTCATACCGTTGTAATGGGGCGAGTTTCTACTTTCAGATGCAACAGAAACTTTGCGGATTGGTCAATCCGTTCGCGAGATATGGCAGTTTTGAGGTAAGAAACGTTTGAGAAACTCAAAATTTTCGCAGTTCTGATGCTCGAAACGAATAACTAGAACGGTCTAGGGGAAAACTACTCATACCGTTGTAATGGGACTAGTTTCTACTTTCAGATGCAACAGAGACTTTGCTGATTGGTCAATCCGTTCGCGAGATATGGCAGTTTCGAGGTAAGAAACGCTTGAGAAACTCCAAATTTTCGCAGTTCTGATGCTCGAAACGAATAACTAGAACGGTCTAGGGGAAAACTAGTCATGCCGTTGTAATGGGGCTAGTTTCTACTTTCGGATGCAACAGAAACTTTTCGGATTGGTCAATCCGTTCGCGAGATATGGCAGTTTTGAGGTGAGAAACGCTTGAGAAACTCCAAATTTTCGCAGTTCTGATGCTCGAAACGAATAACTAGAAAGGTCTAGGGGAAAACTACTCATACCGTTGTATTGGGGCTAGTTTCTACTTTCGGATGCAACAGAAACTTTGCGGATTGGTCAATCCGTTCGCGAGATATGGCAATTTTGAGGTAAGAAACGTTTGAGAAACTCAAAATTTTCGCAGTTCTGATGCTCGAAACGAATAACTAGAACGGCCTAGGGGAAAACTAGACCTACCGTTGTAATGGGGCTAGTTTCTACTTTCGGATGCAACAGAAACTTTTCGGATTGGTCAATCCGTTCGCGAGATATGGCAGTTTTGAGGTAAGAAACGCTTGAGAAACTCCAAATTTTCGCAGTTGTGATGCTCGAAACGAATAACCAGAACGGCCTAGGGGATAACCACTTATACCGTTGTAATGGGGCGAGTTTCTACTTTCAGATGCATCAGAAACTTTGCGGATTGGTCAATCCGTTCGCGAGATATGGCAGCTTTGAGGTAAGAAACGCTTGAGAAACTCAAAATTTTCGCAGTTCTGATGCTCGAAACGAATAACTAGAGCGGCCTAGGTGAAGAGTACGCATACCGTTGTAATCGGGCGAGTTTCTACTTTCAGATGCATCAGAAATTTTGCGGATTGGTCAAACCGTTCGCGAGATGTGTCTGTTTGTAGGTAAGAACCGCTTGAGAAACACAAAATTTTCGCAGTTCTGATGCTCGAAACGAATAACTAGAACGGCCTAGGGGAAAACTACTCATACCGTTGTAATGGGGCGAGTTTCTACTTTCAGATGCAACAGAAACTTTGCGGATTGGTCAATCCGTTCGCGAGATATGGCAGTTTTGAGGTAAGAAACGTTTGAGAAACTCAAAATTTTCGCAGTTCTGATGTTCGAAACGAATAACTAGAACGGTCTAGGGGAAAACTACTCATACCGTTGTAATGGGGCTAGTTTCTACTTTCGGATGCAACAGAAACTTTGCGGATTGGTCAATCCGTTCGCGAGATATGGCAGTTTTGAGGTAAGAAACGCTTGAGAAACTCCAAATTTTCGCAGTTGTGATGCTCGAAACGAATAACCAGAACGGCCTAGGGGATAACCACTTATACCGTTGTAATGGGGCGAGTTTCTACTTTCAGATGCAACAGAAACTTTGCGGATTGGTCAATCCGTTCGCGAGATATGGCAGCTTTGAGGTAAGAAACGCTTGAGAAACTCCAAATTTTCGCAGTTGTGATGCTCGAAACGAATAACTAGAACGGTCTAGGGGAAAACTACTCATACCGTTGTAATGGGGCTAGTTTCTACTTTCAGATGCAACAGAAACTTTGCTGATTGGTCAATCCGTTCGCGAGATATGGCAGTTTTGGGGTAAGAAACGCTTGAGAAACTCCAAATTTTCGCAGTTCTGATGCTCGAAACGAATAACTAGAACGGCCTAGGGGAAAACTACTCATACCGTTGTAATGGGGCTAGTTTCTACTTTCAGATGCAACAGAAACTTTGCGGATTGGTCAATCCGTTCGCGAGATGTGGCAGTTTTGAGGTAAGAAACGCTTGAGAAACTCCAAATTTTCGCAGTTCTGACGCTCGAAACGAATAACTAGAACGGTCTAGGGGAAAACTACTCATACCGTTGTAATGGGGCTAGATTCTACTTTCAGATGCAACAGAAACTTTTCGGATTGGTCAATCCGTTCGCGAGATATGGCAGTTTTGAGGTAAGAAACGCTTGAGAAACTCCAAATTTTCGCAGTTGTGATGCTCGAAACGAATAACCAGAACGGCCTAGGGGATAACCACTTATACCGTTGTAATGGGGCGAGTTTCTACTTTCAGATGCAAGAGAAATTTTGCGGATTGGTCAATCCGTTCGCGAGATATGGCAGTTTTGGGGTAAGAAACGCTTGAGAAACTCCGAATTTTCGCAGTTCTGATGCTCGAAACGAATAACTAGAACGGTCTAGGGGAAAACTACTCATACCGTTGTAATGGGGCTAGTTTCTACTTTCAGATGCAACAGAAACTTTGCGGATTGGTCAATCCGTTCTCGAGATATGGCAGTTTTGAGGTAAGAAACGCTTGAGAAACTCCAAATTTTCGCAGTTCTGATGCTCGATACGAATAA
Organism: Ptiloglossa arizonensis; assembly: GCF_051014685.1. Taxonomy (NCBI): domain Eukaryota; kingdom Metazoa; phylum Arthropoda; class Insecta; order Hymenoptera; family Colletidae; genus Ptiloglossa; species Ptiloglossa arizonensis. The sequence continues at coordinate 345,109 of NW_027478933.1, forward strand.
CTAGAACGGCCTAGGGGAAAACTACTCATACCGTTGTAATGGGGCTAGTTTCTACTTTCAGATGCAACAGAAACTTTGCGGTGTGGTCAATCCGTTCGCGAGATATGGCAGTTTTGAGGTAAGAAACGCTTGAGAAACTCCAAATTTTCGCAGTTCTGATGCTCGAAACGAATAACTAGAACGGTCTAGTGGAAAACTACTCATACCGTTGTAATGGGGCTAGTTTCTACTTTCGGATGCAACAGAAACTTTTCGGATTGGTCAATCCGTTCGCGAGATATGGCAGTTTTGAGGTAAAAAACGCTTGAGAAACTCCAAATTTTTGCAGTTCTGCTGCTCGAAACGAATAACTAGAACGGTCTAGGGGAAAACTACTCATACCGTTGTAATGGGGCTAGTTTCTACTTTCAGATGCAACAGAAACTTTGCGGATTGGTCAATCCGTTCTCGAGATATGGCAGTTTTGAGGTAAGAAACGCTTGAGAAACACCAAATTTTCGCAGTTCTGATGCTCGAAACGAATAACTAGAACGGCCTAGGGGAAAACTACTCACACCGTTGTAATGGGGCCAGTTTCTACTTTCAGATGCAAGAGAAATTTTGCGGATTGGTCAATCCGTTCGCGAGATATGGCAGTTTTGGGGTAAGAACGCTTGAGAAACTCCAAATTTTCGCAGTTCTGATGCTCGAAACGAATAACTAGAACGGTCTAGGGGAAAACTACTCATACCGTTGTAATGGGGCTAGTTTCTACTTTCAGATGCAACAGAAACTTTGCGGATTGGTCAATCCGTTCTCGAGATATGGCAGTTTTGAGGTAAGAAACGCTTGAGAAACTCCAAATTTTCGCAGTTCTGATGCTCGAAACGAATAACTAGAACGGCCTAGGGGAAAACTACTCATACCGTTGTAATGGGGCGAGTTTCTACTTTCAGATGCAACAGAAACTTTGCGGATTGGTCAATCCGTTCGCGAGATATGGCAGTTTTGAGGTAAGAAACGTTTGAGAAACTCAAAATTTTCGCAGTTCTGATGCTCGAAACGAATAACTAGAACGGTCTAGGGGGAAAACTACTCATACCGTTGTAATGGGACTAGTTTCTACTTTCAGATGCAACAGAGACTTTGCTGATTGGTCAATCCGTTCGCGAGATATGGCAGTTTCGAGGTAAGAAACGCTTGAGAAACTCCAAATTTTCGCAGTTCTGATGCTCGAAACGAATAACTAGAACGGTCTAGGGGAAAACTAGTCATGCCGTTGTAATGGGGCTAGTTTCTACTTTCGGATGCAACAGAAACTTTTCGGATTGGTCAATCCGTTCGCGAGATATGGCAGTTTTGAGGTGAGAAACGCTTGAGAAACTCCAAATTTTCGCAGTTCTGATGCTCGAAACGAATAACTAGAAAGGTCTAGGGGAAAACTACTCATACCGTTGTAATGGGGCTAGTTTCTACTTTCGGATGCAACAGAAACTTTTCGGATTGGTCAATCCGTTCGCGAGATATGGCAGTTTTGAGGTAAGAAACGCTTGAGAAACTCCAAATTTTCGCAGTTGTGATGCTCGAAACGAATAACCAGAACGGCCTAGGGGATAACCACTTATACCGTTGTAATGGGGCGAGTTTCTACTTTCAGATGCAACAGAAACTTTGCGGATTGGTAAATCCGTTCGCGAGATATGGCAGCTTTGAGGTAAGAAACGCTTGAGAAACTCCAAATTTTCGCAGTTGTGATGCTCGAAACGAATAACTAGAACGGTCTAGGGGAAAACTACTCATACCGTTGTAATGGGGCTAGTTTCTACTTTCAGATGCAACAGAAACTTTGCTGATTGGTCAATCCGTTCGCGAGATATGGCAGTTTTGAGGTAAGAAACGCTTGAGAAACTCCAAATTTTCGCAGTTCTGATGCTCGAAACGAATAACTAGAACGGCCTAGGGGAAAACTACTCATACCGTTGTAATGGGGCTAGTTTCTACTTTCAGATGCAACAGAAACTTTGCGGATTGGTCAATCCGTTCGCGAGATGTGGCAGTTTTGAGGTAAGAAACGCTTGAGAAACTCCAAATTTTCGCAGTTCTGACGCTCGAAACGAATAACTAGAACGGTCTAGGGGAAAACTACTCATACCGTTGTAATGGGGCTAGATTCTACTTTCAGATGCAACAGAAACTTTTCGGATTGGTCAATCCGTTCGCGAGATATGGCAGTTTTGAGGTAAGAAACGCTTGAGAAACTCCAAATTTTCGCAGTTCTGATGCTCGAAACGAATAACTAGAACGGCCTAGGGGAAAACTACTCATACCGTTGTAATGGGGCGAGCTTCTACTTTCAGATGCAAGAGAAATTTTGCGGATTGGTCAATCCGTTCGCGAGATATGGCAGTTTTGGGGTAAGAAACGCTTGAGAAACTCCAAATTTTCGCTGTTCTGATGCTCGAAACGAATAACTAGAACGGTCTAGGGGAAAACTACTCATACCGTTGAAATGGGGCTAGTTTCTACTTTCAGATGCAACAGAAACTTTTCGGATTGGTCAATCCGTTCGCGAGATATGGCAGTTTTGGGGTAAGAAACGCTTGAGAAACTCAAAATTTTCGCAGTTCTGATGCTCGATACGAATAACTAGAACGGCCTAGGGGAAAACTACTCATACCGTTGTAATGCGGCTAGTTTCTACTTTCAGATGCAACAGAAACTTTGCGGTGTGGTCAATCCGTTCGCGAGATATGGCAGTTTTGAGGTAAGAAACGCTTGAGAAACTCCAAATTTTCGCAGTTCTGATGCTCGAAACGAATAACTAGAACGGTCTAGTGGAAAACTACTCATACCGTTGTAATGGGGCTAGTTTCTACTTTCGGATGCAACAGAAACTTTTCGGATTAGTCAATCCGTTCGCGAGATATGGCAGTTTTGAGGTAAGAAACGCTTGAGAAACACCAAATTTTCGCAGTTCTGATGCTCGAAACGAATAACTAGAACGTCCTAGGGGAAAACTACTCACACCGTTGTAATGGGGCCAGTTTCTACTTTCAGATGCAACAGAAACTTTTCGGATTGGTCAATCCGTTCGCGAGATATGGCAGTTTTGAGGTAAGAAACGCTTGAGAAACACCAAATTTTCGCAGTTCTGATGCTCGAAACGAATAACTAGAACGGCCTAGGGGAAAACTACTCACACCGTTGTAATGGGGCCAGTTTCTACTTTCAGATGCAACAGAAACTTTTCGGATTGGTCAATCCGTTCGCGAGATATGGCAGTTTTGAGGTAAGAAACGCTTGAGAAACTCCAAATTTTCGCAGTTCTGATGCTCGAAACGAATAACTAGAATGGTCTAGGGGAAAACTACTCATACCGTTGTAATGGGGCTAGTTTCTACTTTCAGATGCAACAGAAACTTTTCGGATTGGTCAATCCGTTCGCGAGATATGGCAGTTTTGAGGTAAGAAACGCTTGAGAAACTCCAAATTTTCGCAGTTCTGATGCTCGAAACGAATAACTAGAACGGCCTAGGGGAAAACCACTCATACCGTTGTAATGGGGCGAGTTTCTACTTTCAGATGCAAGAGAAATTTTGCGGATTGGTCAATCCGTTCGCGAGATATGGCAGTTTTGGGGTAAGAAACGCTTGAGAAACTCCAAATTTTCGCAGTTCTGATGCTCGAAACGAATAACTAGAACGGTCTAGGGGAAAACTACTCATACCGTTGTAATGGGGCTAGTTTCTACTTTCAGATGCAACAGAAACTTTGCGGATTGGTCAATCCGTTCTCGAGATATGGCAGTTTTGAGGTAAGAAACGCTTGAGAAATTCCAAATTTTCGCAGTTCTGATGCTCGAAACGAATAACTAGAACGGCCTAGGGGAAAACTACTCATACCGTTGTAATGGGGCTAGTTTCTACTTTCAGATGCAACAGAAACTTTGCGGATTGGTCAATCCGTTCTCGAGATATGGCAGTTTTGAGGTAAGAAACGCTTGAGAAACTCCAAATTTTTGCAGTTCTGATGCTCGAAACGAATAACTAGAACGGCCTAGGGGAAAAGTACTCATACCGTTGTAATGGGGCGAGTTTCTACTTTCAGATGCAACAGAAACTTTGCGGATTGGTCAATCCGTTCGCGAGATATGGCAGTTTTGAGGTAAGAAACGTTTGAGAAACTCAAAATTTTCGCAGTTCTGATGCTCGAAACGAATAACTAGAACGGTCTAGGGGAAAACTACTCATACCGTTGTAATGGGACTAGTTTCTACTTTCAGATGCAACAGAGACTTTGCTGATTGGTCAATCCGTTCGCGAGATATGGCAGTTTCGAGGTAAGAAACGCTTGAGAAACTCCAAATTTTCGCAGTTCTGATGCTCGAAACGAATAACTAGAACGGTCTAGGGGAAAACTAGTCATGCCGTTGTAATGGGGCTAGTTTCTACTTTCGGATGCAACAGAAACTTTTCGGATTGGTCAATCCGTTCGCGAGATATGGCAGTTTTGAGGTGAGAAACGCTTGAGAAACTCCAAATTTTCGCAGTTCTGATGCTCGAAACGAATAACTAGAAAGGTCTAGGGGAAAACTACTCATACCGTTGTAATGGGGCTAGTTTCTACTTTCGGATGCAACAGAAACTTTTCGGATTGGTCAATCCGTTCGCGAGATATGGCAGTTTTGAGGTAAGAAACGCTTGAGAAACTCCAAATTTTCGCAGTTGTGATGCTCGAAACGAATAACCAGAACGGCCTAGGGGATAACCACTTATACCGTTGTAATGGGGCGAGTTTCTACTTTCAGATGCAACAGAAACTTTGCGGATTGGTCAATCCGTTCGCGAGATATGGCAGCTTTGAGGTAAGAAACGCTTGAGAAACTCCAAATTTTCGCAGTTGTGATGCTCGAAACGAATAACTAGAACGGTCTAGGGGAAAACTACTCATACCGTTGTAATGGGGCTAGTTTCTACTTTCAGATGCAACAGAAACTTTGCTGATTGGTCAATCCGTTCGCGAGATATGGCAGTTTTGAGGTAAGAAACGCTTGAGAAACTCCAAATTTTCGCAGTTCTGATGCTCGAAACGAATAACTAGTACGGCCTAGGGGAAAACTACTCATACCGTTGTAATGGGGCTAGTTTCTACTTTCAGATGCAACAGAAACTTTGCGGATTGGTCAATCCGTTCGCGAGATGTGGCAGTTTTGAGGTAAGAAACGCTTGAGAAACTCCAAATTTTCGCAGTTCTGACGCTCGAAACGAATAACTAGAACGGTCTAGGGGAAAACTACTCATACCGTTGTAATGGGGCTAGATTCTACTTTCAGATGCAACAGAAACTTTGCGGATTGGTCAATCCGTTCGCGAGATATGGCAGTTTTGAGGTAAGAAACGCTTGAGAAACTCCAAATTTTCGCAGTTCTAATGCTCGAAACGAATAACTAGAACGGCCTAGGGGAAAAGTACGCACACCGTTGTAATGGGGCGAGTTTCTACTTTCAGATGCAACCGAAACTTTGCAGATTGGTCAATCCGTTCGCGAGATATGGCAGTTTTGAGGTAAGAAACGCTTGAGAAACTCCAAATTTTCGCAGTTCTGATGCACGAAACGAATAACTAGAACGGTCTAGGGGAAAACTACTCATACCGTTGTAATGGGGCGAGTTTCTACTTTCAGATGCAAGAGAAATTTTGCGGATTGGTCAATCCGTTCGCGAGATATGGCAGTTTTGGGGTAAGAAACGCTTGAGAAACTCCGAATTTTCGCAGTTCTGATGCTCGAAACGAATAACTAGAACGGTCTAGGGGAAAACTACTCATACCGTTGTAATGGGGCTAGTTTCTACTTTCAGATGCAACAGAAACTTTGCGGATTGGTCAATCCGTTCTCGAGATATGGCAGTTTTGAGGTAAGAAACGCTTGAGAAACTCCAAATTTTCGCAGTTCTGATGCTCGATACGAATAACTAGAACGGCCTAGGGGAAAACTACTCATACCGTTGTAATGGGGCTAGTTTCTACTTTCAGATGCAACAGAAACTTTGCGGTGTGGTCAATCCGTTCGCGAGATATGGCAGTTTTGAGGTAAGAAACGCTTGAGAAACTCCAAATTTTCGCAGTTCTGATGCTCGAAACGAATAACTAGAACGGTCTAGTGGAAAACTACTCATACCGTTGTAATGGGGCTAGTTTCTACTTTCGGATGCAACAGAAACTTTTCGGATTGGTCAATCCGTTCGCGAGATATGGCAGTTTTGAGGTGAGAAACGCTTGAGAAACTCCAAATTTTCGCAGTTCTGATGCTCGAAACGAATAACTAGAAAGGTCTAGGGGAAAACTACTCATACCGTTGTAATGGGGCTAGTTTCTACTTTCGGATGCAACAGAAACTTTTCGGATTGGTCAATCCGTTCGCGAGATATGGCAGTTTTGAGGTGAGAAACGCTTGAGAAACTCCAAATTTTCGCAGTTCTGATGCTCGAAACGAATAACTAGAAAGGTCTAGGGGAAAACTACTCATACCGTTGTAATGGGGCTAGTTTCTACTTTCGGATGCAACAGAAACTTTTCGGATTGGTCAATCCGTTCGCGAGATATGGCAGTTTTGAGGTAAGAAACGCTTGAGAAACTCCAAATTTTCGCAGTTGTGATGCTCGAAACGAATAACCAGAACGGCCTAGGGGATAACCACTTATACCGTTGTAATGGGGCGAGTTTCTACTTTCAGATGCAACAGAAACTTTGCGGATTGGTCAATCCGTTCGCGAGATTATGGCAGCTTTGAGGTAAGAAACGCTTGAGAAACTCCAAATTTTCGCAGTTGTGATGCTCGAAACGAATAACTAGAACGGTCTAGGGGAAAACTACTCATACCGTTGTAATGGGGCTAGTTTCTACTTTCAGATGCAACAGAAACTTTGCTGATTGGTCAATCCGTTCGCGAGATATGGCAGTTTTGAGGTAAGAAACGCTTGAGAAACTCCAAATTTTCGCAGTTCTGATGCTCGAAACGAATAACTAGAACGGCCTAGGGGAAAACTACTCATACCGTTGTAATGGGGCTAGTTTCTACTTTCAGATGCAACAGAAACTTTGCGGATTGGTCAATCCGTTCGCGAGATGTGGCAGTTTTGAGGTAAGAAACGCTTGAGAAACTCCAAATTTTCGCAGTTCTGACGCTCGAAACGAATAACTAGAACGGTCTAGGGGAAAACTACTCATACCGTTGTAATGGGGCTAGATTCTACTTTCAGATGCAACAGAAACTTTGCGGATTGGTCAATCCGTTCGCGAGATATGGCAGTTTTGAGGTAAGAAACGCTTGAGAAACTCCAAATTTTCGCAGTTCTAATGCTCGAAACGAATAACTAGAACGGCCTAGGGGAAAAGTACGCACACCGTTGTAATGGGGCGAGTTTCTACTTTCAGATGCAACCGAAACTTTGCAGATTGGTCAATCCGTTCGCGAGATATGGCAGTTTTGAGGTAAGAAACGCTTGAGAAACTCCAAATTTTCGCAGTTCTGATGCACGAAACGAATAACTAGAACGGTCTAGGGGAAAACTACTCATACCGTTGTAATGGGGCGAGTTTCTACTTTCAGATGCAAGAGAAATTTTGCGGATTGGTCAATCCGTTCGCGAGATATGGCAGTTTTGGGGTAAGAAACGCTTGAGAAACTCCGAATTTTCGCAGTTCTGATGCTCGAAACGAATAACTAGAACGGTCTAGGGGAAAACTACTCATACCGTTGTAATGGGGCTAGTTTCTACTTTCAGATGCAACAGAAACTTTGCGGATTGGTCAATCCGTTCTCGAGATATGGCAGTTTTGAGGTAAGAAACGCTTGAGAAACTCCAAATTTTCGCAGTTCTGATGCTCGATACGAATAACTAGAACGGCCTAGGGGAAAACTACTCATACCGTTGTAATGGGGCTAGTTTCTACTTTCAGATGCAACAGAAACTTTGCGGTGTGGTCAATCCGTTCGCGAGATATGGCAGTTTTGAGGTAAGAAACGCTTGAGAAACTCCAAATTTTCGCAGTTCTGATGCTCGAAACGAATAACTAGAACGGTCTAGTGGAAAACTACTCATACCGTTGTAATGGGGCTAGTTTCTACTTTCGGATGCAACAGAAACTTTTCGGATTGGTCAATCCGTTCGCGAGATATGGCAGTTTTGAGGTAAAAAACGCTTGAGAAACTCCAAATTTTTGCAGTTCTGCTGCTCGAAACGAATAACTAGAACGGTCTAGGGGAAAACTACTCATACCGTTGTAATGGGGCTAGTTTCTACTTTCAGATGCAACAGAAACTTTGCGGATTGGTCAATCCGTTCTCGAGATATGGCAGTTTTGAGGTAAGAAACGCTTGAGAAACACCAAATTTTCGCAGTTCTGATGCTCGAAACGAATAACTAGAACGGCCTAGGGGAAAACTACTCACACCGTTGTAATGGGGCCAGTTTCTACTTTCAGATGCAAGAGAAATTTTGCGGATTGGTCAATCCGTTCGCGAGATATGGCAGTTTTGGGGTAAGAACGCTTGAGAAACTCCAAATTTTCGCAGTTCTGATGCTCGAAACGAATAACTAGAACGGTCTAGGGGAAAACTACTCATACCGTTGTAATGGGGCTAGTTTCTACTTTCAGATGCAACAGAAACTTTGCGGATTGGTCAATCCGTTCTCGAGATATGGCAGTTTTGAGGTAAGAAACGCTTGAGAAACTCCAAATTTTCGCAGTTCTGATGCTCGAAACGAATAACTAGAACGGCCTAGGGGAAAACTACTCATACCGTTGTAATGGGGCGAGTTTCTACTTTCAGATGCAACAGAAACTTTGCGGATTGGTCAATCCGTTCGCGAGATATGGCAGTTTTGAGGTAAGAAACGTTTGAGAAACTCAAAATTTTCGCAGTTCTGATGCTCGAAACGAATAACTAGAACGGTCTAGGGGAAAACTACTCATACCGTTGTAATGGGACTAGTTTCTACTTTCAGATGCAACAGAGACTTTGCTGATTGGTCAATCCGTTCGCGAGATATGGCAGTTTCGAGGTAAGAAACGCTTGAGAAACTCCAAATTTTCGCAGTTCTGATGCTCGAAACGAATAACTAGAACGGTCTAGGGGAAAACTAGTCATGCCGTTGTAATGGGGCTAGTTTCTACTTTCGGATGCAACAGAAACTTTTCGGATTGGTCAATCCGTTCGCGAGATATGGCAGTTTTGAGGTGAGAAACGCTGAGAAACTCCAAATTTTCGCAGTTCTGATGCTCGAAACGAATAACTAGAAAGGTCTAGGGGAAAACTACTCATACCGTTGTAATGGGCTAGTTTCTACTTTCGGATGCAACAGAAACTTTTCGGATTGGTCAATCCGTTCGCGAGATATGGCAGTTTTGAGGTAAGAAACGCTTGAGAAACTCCAAATTTTCGCAGTTGTGATGCTCGAAACGAATAACCAGAACGGCCTAGGGGATAACCACTTATACCGTTGTAATGGGGCGAGTTCTACTTTCAGATGCAACAGAAACTTTGCGGATTGGTAAATCCGTTCGCGAGATATGCAGCTTTGAGGTAAGAAACGCTTGAGAAACTCCAAATTTTCGCAGTTGTGATGCTCGAAACGAATAACTAGAACGGTCCTAGGGGAAAACTACTCATACCGTTGTAATGGGGCTAGTTTCTACTTTCAGATGCAACAGAAACTTTGCTGATTGGTCAATCCGTTCGCGAGATATGGCAGTTTTTGAGGTAAGAAAACGCTGAGAAACTCCAAATTTTCGCAGTTCTGATGCTCGAAACGAATAACTAGAACGGCCTAGGGGAAAACTACTCATACCGTTGTAATGGGGCTAGTTTCTACTTTCAGATGCAACAGAAACTTTGCGGATTGGTCAATCCGTTCGCGAGATGTGGCAGTTTTGAGGTAAGAAACGCTTGAGAAACTCCAAATTTTCGCAGTTCTGACGCTCGAAACGAATAACTAGAACGGTCTAGGGGAAAACTACTCATACCGTTGTAATGGGGCTAGATTCTACTTTCAGATGCAACAGAAACTTTTCGGATTGGTCAATCCGTTCGCGAGATATGGCAGTTTTGAGGTAAGAAACGCTTGAGAAACTCCAAATTTTCGCAGTTCTGATGCTCGAAACGAATAACTAGAACGGCCTAGGGGAAAACTACTCATACCGTTGTAATGGGGCGAGCTTCTACTTTCAGATGCAAGAGAAATTTTGCGGATTGGTCAATCCGTTCGCGAGATATGGCAGTTTTGGGGTAAGAAACGCTTGAGAAACTCCAAATTTTCGCTGTTCTGATGCTCGAAACGAATAACTAGAACGGTCTAGGGGAAAACTACTCATACCGTTGAAATGGGGCTAGTTTCTACTTTCAGATGCAACAGAAACTTTTCGGATTGGTCAATCCGTTCGCGAGATATGGCAGTTTTGGGGTAAGAAACGCTTGAGAAACTCAAAATTTTCGCAGTTCTGATGCTCGATACGAATAACTAGAACGGCCTAGGGGAAAACTACTCATACCGTTGTAATGCGGCTAGTTTCTACTTTCAGATGCAACAGAAACTTTGCGGTGTGGTCAATCCGTTCGCGAGATATGGCAGTTTTGAGGTAAGAAACGCTTGAGAAACTCCAAATTTTCGCAGTTCTGATGCTCGAAACGAATAACTAGAACGGTCTAGTGGAAAACTACTCATACCGTTGTAATGGGGCTAGTTTCTACTTTCGGATGCAACAGAAACTTTTCGGATTGGTCAATCCGTTCGCGAGATATGGCAGTTTTGAGGTAAGAAACGCTTGAGAAACACCAAATTTTCGCAGTTCTGATGCTCGAAACGAATAACTAGAACGGCCTAGGGAAAACTACTCACACCGTTGTAATGGGGCCAGTTTCTACTTTCAGATGCAACAGAAACTTTTCGGATTGGTCAATCCGTTCGCGAGATATGGCAGTTTTGAGGTAAGAAACGCTTGAGAAACTCCAAATTTTCGCAGTTCTGATGCTCGAAACGAATAACTAGAATGGTCTAGGGGAAAACTACTCATACCGTTGTAATGGGGCTAGTTTCTACTTTCAGATGCAACAGAAACTTTTCGGATTGGTCAATCCGTTCGCGAGATATGGCAGTTTTGAGGTAAGAAACGCTTGAGAAACTCCAAATTTTCGCAGTTCTGATGCTCGAAACGAATAACTAGAACGGCCTAGGGGAAAACTACTCATACCGTTGTAATGGGGCTAGTTTCTACTTTCAGATGCAACAGAAACTTTGCGGATTGGTCAATCCGTTCTCGAGATATGGCAGTTTTGAGGTAAGAAACGCTTGAGAAACTCAAAATTTTCGCAGTTCTGTTGCTCGAAACGAATAACTAGAACGGTCTAGGGGAAAACTACTCATACCGTTGTAATGGGGCTAGATTCTACTTTCAGATGCAACAGAAACTTTTCGGATTGGTCAATCCGTTCGCGAGATATGGCAGTTTTGAGGTAAGAAACGCTTGAGAAACTCCAAATTTTCGCAGTTCTGATGCTCGAAACGAATAACTAGAACGGCCTAGGGGAAAACTACTCATACCGTTGTAATGGGGCGAGTTTCTACTTTCAGATGCAAGAGAAATTTTGCGGATTGGTCAATCCGTTCGCGAGATATGGCAGTTTTGGGGTAAGAAACGCTTGAGAAACTCCAAATTTTCGCTGTTCTGATGCTCGAAACGAATAACTAGAACGGTCTAGGGGAAAACTACTTATACCGTTGAAATGGGGCTAGTTTCTACTTTCAGATGCAACAGAAACTTTTCGGATTGGTCAATCCGTTCGCGAGATATGGCAGTTTTGGGGTAAGAAACGCTTGAGAAACTCAAAATTTTCGCAGTTCTGATGCTCGATACGAATAACTAGAACGGCCTAGGGGAAAACTACTCATAACGTTGTAATGCGGCTAGTTTCTACTTTCAGATGCAACAGAAACTTTGCGGTGTGGTCAATCCGTTCGCGAGATATGGCAGTTTTGAGGTAAGAAACGCTTGAGAAACTCCAAATTTTCGCAGTTCTGATGCTCGAAACGAATAACTAGAACGGCCTAGAGGAAAACTACTCATACCGTTGTAATGCGGCTAGTTTCTACTTTCAGATGCAACAGAAACTTTGCGGTGTGGTCAATCCGTTCGCGAGATATGGCAGTTTTGAGGTAAGAAACGCTTGAGAAACTCCAAATTTTCGCAGTTCTGATGCTCGAAACGAATAACTAGAATGGTCTAGGGGAAAACTACTCATACCGTTGTAATGGGGCTAGTTTCTACTTTCAGATGCAACAGAAACTTTTCGGATTGGTCAATCCGTTCGCGAGATATGGCAGTTTTGAGGTAAGAAACGCTTGAGAAACTCCAAATTTTCGCAGTTCTGATGCTCGAAACGAATAACTAGAACGGCCTAGGGGAAAACCACTCATACCGTTGTAATGGGGCGAGTTTCTACTTTCAGATGCAAGAGAAATTTTGCGGATTGGTCAATCCGTTCGCGAGATATGGCAGTTTTGGGGTAAGAAACGCTTGAGAAACTCCAAATTTTCGCAGTTCTGATGCTCGAAACGAATAACTAGAACGGTCTAGGGGAAAACTACTCATACCGTTGTAATGGGGCTAGTTTCTACTTTCAGATGCAACAGAAACTTTGCGGATTGGTCAATCCGTTCTCGAGATATGGCATTTTTGAGGTAAGAAACGCTTGAGAAACTCCAAATTTTCGCAGTTCTGATGCTCGAAACGAATAACTAGAACGGCCTAGGGGAAAACTACTCATACCGTTGTAATGGGGCTAGTTTCTACTTTCAGATGCAACAGAAACTTTGCGATTGTCAATCCGTTCTCGAGATATGGCAGTTTTGAGGTAAGAAACGCTTGAGAAACTCCAAATTTTTGCAGTTCTGATGCTCGAAACGAATAACTAGAACGGTCTAGGGGAAAACTACTCATACCGTTGTAATGGGGCTAGTTTCTACTTTCAGATGCAACAGAACTTTGCGGATTGGTCAATCCGTTCTCGAGATATGGCATTTTTGAGGTAAGAAACGCTTGAGAAACTCCAAATTTTCGCAGTTCTGATGCTCGAAACGAATAACTAGAACGGCCTAGGGAAAACTACTCATACCGTTGTAATGGGGCTAGTTTCTACTTTCAGATGCAACAGAAACTTTGCGGATTGGTCAATCCGTTCTCGAGATATGGCAGTTTTGAGGTAAGAAACGCTTGAGAAACTCCAAATTTTTGCAGTTCTGATGCTCGAAACGAATAACTAGAACGGCCTAGGGGAAAAGTACTCATACCGTTTGTAATGGGGCGAGTTTCTACTTTCAGATGCAACAGAAACTTTGCGGATTGGTCAATCCGTTCGCGAGATATGGCAGTTTTGAGGTAAGAAACGTTTGAGAAACTCAAAATTTTCGCAGTTCTGATGCCTCGAAACGAATAACTAGAACGGTCTAGGGGAAAACTACTCATACCGTTGTAATGGGACTAGTTTCTACTTTCAGATGCAACAGAGACTTTGCTGATTGGTCAATCCGTTCGCGAGATATGGCAGTTTCGAGGTAGAAACGCTTGAGAAACTCCAAATTTTCGCAGTTCTGATGCTCGAAACGAATAACTAGAACGGTCTAGGGGAAAACTAGTCATGCCGTTGTAATGGGGCTAGTTTCTACTTTCGGATGCAACAGAAACTTTTCGGATGGTCAATCCGTTCGCGAGATATGGCAGTTTTGAGGTGAGAAACGCTTGAGAAACTCCAAATTTTCGCAGTTCTGATGCTCGAAAACGAATAACTAGAAAGGTCTAGGGGAAAACTACTCATACCGTTGTAATGGGGCTAGTTTCTACTTTCGGATGCAACAGAAACTTTTCGGATTGGTCAATCCGTT